>NC_090437.1:1120272584-1120629584 GCF_031143425.1 Pleurodeles waltl | reverse complement strand
CCTGTGGAGAGTGAAGAGGAGGAAGACTCAGAGGACGACACAGACAATAGGGACAGAGTGATACAACAGTATTTCCAGTAACACCCAGGTAAGAATCACCCACGCCATTTCACAATTGCTTATAGCCTCCTGCATCTGTACTTTCTGTAGTTCCCACCAGATCTTTTTGGGTAATTTTTGTTTTTCCCTTCCCTTCTCAGTGCTGTATGACTCAGTGCCTGACTTCTGCTTGGTTTGCCCATGAACTACAGTGTATTGACATTGGTATGTTGTCATCACTAATTGACAGAACAGATATTGAACAGTAATATGTAAAACATTTGCTAATAATACATCATGACTCCAAACTGATTTGTGTGCAATATGTGATTTATTTACAGTGCTAGATATTGGTACATGTGATTATAAGGGTGATGGGTGGGGGTGGAGTAATGTCCATGGCAGAGTCCAGTTCTCAGTCTCACAGGTGCATTGTCCTTTTGCCTGTGGAAGGATGGAACAGAGGCAGTTCATGGTTGGACAGGGTGGCAATGTGGGACAGTGGGAAGAGTTCAGGGGGTATGTCCTGCTGGCGGGGGTCTTGACATCCTACTCTGTCTTTTTTTTGGATCTCAGGCTCCTCTTACGGGGTGGTTGTTCTTCAGCAGGAGGTGGGGTTCTGGTGGCCTGTCGTGGTGTTGGGGCCTCCTGTCCACTTGCGCCGGCGGAGGTGGTAGGCTGTTCCTGGTCCGGGCTAGTGACAGGGGCCCTGTGTGGTGCCACATGGTCCCGCAACGCGTCTTCTATCCTGTTGAGGGCCAGGACGATGGTCCCCATTGCGGTCCCGATGATTCTCAGCTCCTCCCTGAACCCCATGTAGCGTTCCTCCTGCTGTGCCTGGATCTCCGTGAACCTGGCCAGTACCGTCGCCATCGTCTCTTGGGAGTGGTGGTAGGCCCCCATGATGGTGGTGAGGGCCTCTTGGAGAGTGGGTTCCCTGGGCCTCTCCTCCCCCCCCTGTCGCACAGCAGCCCTCCGAGCTGCCCGGTTTCCCCCGGCCTCTGTCTCCTGGACGGTGTGCCCGCTCCCATTGCCCCCAGGTCCCTGTTGTTGTTGGGGTGTTGGGTTAGCCTGGGTGCCCTGTAGTGGCAGACACACCGCTGATTGACGTATCCTAGAGACAGAGGCATGGGCCCGCTGGGTGGGAGCTGTGCTGGTGTTGGCAGAGGGGGTCGGGTCTGGTGTGGCCTGTGGCTGCCTGAGGGGAACCGACTGCCCAGAGGTCCCCGATGGTCCGGGCTGGTCATCAGGTTCAGTGTCGACAGAGCTGCTGTCCTCACTGTGGGCCTGTTCCGGGGGTGGGATGGACATTTCTGGACCCTCCTGGCTGGTGTGTTGGCGTTCGGGTCCTGCATGGGGTAAGAGAGTTTGGTTATTGTTTCTGTGTGTGCAATGGCGTGCGTGTTATGGGTGCCCTCGTCCCCCAGTGCAGGCATTCCCTTGAGGGAGGTGTTGTGAGGGTAGTTAGTGGGGGGGGGGGTAAGTGCAGTGGTCATGCTTGGGTGATGGGTGTCCATGGATTGTGTTGGCATGCAGGAGTTGGTGTTGGGATGGGTGGGTTGTGCTGGTGAGACATTGTCAGGGAGGATGTGTGCTGGGGGTTTGGGGGTGAGGGTGGGGGTGTGGGTTGGCATGCTGGTGGGGTGGGGGGGATATAGTAGTTGAGATTGGACTTACCAGAGTCCATTCCTTCGGCTACTCCTGCGAGGCCCTGAGGATGCAGGATGTTGAAGACCTCTTGCTCCCATGATGTAAATTCGGGAGGGGTGGGTGGGGGTCCGCCGCCAGTCTTCTGGACCGCGATGTTGTGCCTGGAGACCATCGATCGGACCTTCCCCCGTAGGTCGTTCCATCGTTTGCGGATGTCCTCCCTATTCCTGGGATGCTGTCCCACCGCGTTGACCCTGTCCACGATCTGCTGCCATAGCTCCACCTTCCTAGCTATACTGGTGTGCTGCACCTGTGAGCCGAAGAGCTGGGGTTCCACTCTTAGGATTTCCTCCACCCTCACCCGGAGTTCTTGGTCCGAAAAGCGTGGGTGCCTTTGGGGTGCCATGGGGTGGTGTGGGTGAGGTGTGGGGTGGTGTATGTGATGATGAGTATGTTGGTGTGTGGTGCTTTGTGCTACTATGTGGTGTGTGTGATGGTGTAGTGTGCCTCAGTGTGTATTGCTATGGATTGTCTGCTGTGTCTCTCTCTCCTTCTCTCAGTAATTGTGGTCGTAGGGGTTTGTGGGTGATGTGGGGGTGTGTTTTATAGTTGATTGATTGTGTGGGAGTGGGTTGTGTATGTGTATCAGGTGTGTGTATTTGTAATTGTCCAATGTGCCTGTGTTTTGGTGCTGTGTGTGTATTTTGACCGCGGCGGTGTGTACCGCCAATGGAATACCGCGTTGGAAAGCCTGCCGCGTTGATTCGTGGGTTGAAATGGCATGGGCGTATTTCTGTTGGCGTGACGGTGGAGGTTTGGTCATCTCCAGTTTATCGCTGCCCGCTGATGTGGCGGCCTGCAGTGGAGGTCGGATTTTTGGTGGTTTGGCCGTTGTGGGTCAGAATGACCGTGGCGGCTTTCCGCGGCTGCGGCGGTGTTATGGCGGTGTTCTGACCGGCGGTAAGCGCCTTTTACCGCCGGGGTCAGAATGACCCCCACTGTGTCTTAAAGGAGAGTTAGACCTCGGAATGTAGAGAGGTGCTCTCTTTTGGATTGTGATGTAAATGGAGATTTCAAGCGGTTTGGGATGCCTACCGGGAGAAGTGGAAAAGGAAGAAGGGAAGATAAGGAGGAGTATAGGAATAAGAGAAGGATAGAGAGACGTGGATCCTTTAGAAGGAAAACCCATAACCTCATGCCTAGTGAAATGATGGGCAGTAGGGGTCACAGGGCCACCGAAGAGGAGCTCAAGAAGTGGCAAAATACGGGGGAGGTCATTGGGAAAGATGGATACTGAGAGGCATATTTCTACTCCATTTGGGCTGCATTTGCCACATTTTTTTTACGCAAATTCTGCGCAAAACAAATTTCTTATTTATATTTTGATGTTAGACTTGTCTAACATCAAAATATTGGTGTTTGCACCATTTTTTAGATGCATGAACCTACCTTGCGTCAATGAGATGCAAGGGAGGCGTTCCCATCTAAAATCTAACAAATGGTGCTTACCCGTAGCCCCATATTTATCCCCTGTGCTAAAATGATGCATGGGTGGAGCTAAATAATGGTGCAAAGCTCGCTTTAATGCTTGCTTTAATGCTTAATACTTTGCACCATTATTTATTGCTTGGGTAAGGCCCGGCGTTAAGGGACCTCTGGACCTATTTCCTTGGCTGGTTAGAGCCATTTTTTTGCCTCTAACCAACCTAACATAATTTTTTGGTGCAAAACCCCCTTCTCCCATACCGCCAACCCACCCATATTTTTTTTACGCTAACCCACCCTTTGCGGCATTCCATAAATTTGGTGCCCGGCTGGCGCTCTGGAATGAAGCAAGCCGGTGCTATACTTTTTTACACAAAACTACTTACAAAATATGGGGCTGAGCTTCTAAATGAGGTCAACAACTTAGGGAGGTAATAAAATATCTTGTTTGATGGGATTACATTATAACAATGGGTCTTACGCTCCCATATAGTTAGATAATTATGTTTGCAGACAGCCACATTTATGAGTGAATATTGATATGACATATGAATTGCTGTTGGTACACCAAAAGCATTTAAATTAGCCACTGGGCGTTGCCTGGCAGATTGTAAAATGGGTCACAAATGTCACCATTTGTAGAAGAAGAGTTAATTGCTATGTCATGGCCAAATACAATACACTGACATATCATTAACGAAGATTTGTTATACCATATAATTATTTTCAATGTCCATTGGTTGATTGATATATAGCTGCTTAGGACCATAAACAAAAGTTATGAGCAATAAATGTATATTGACAAACTTCAACAGTGGTAATGAACATTTAATCAACACTTAGGTGGTCATTACAACCCTGGTGGTCGGTGTTAAAGCGGCGGTAAAACCGCCAACAGGCCGGCGGTAAAAAAAATGGAATTATGACCGTGGCGGAAACCGCCAACATAAACAGCCACTTTAACACTCCGACCGCCACGGCGGTAAAAACAAACACCGCAGTGGTAACTGCCAACAGACAGACGGAGGACAATGTACCGCCCACAGAATTACAAGCCACCAATCCGCCACCTTTTCCTGGGCGGATTCACCGCGAACAAAAACACGGCGGAAACAGGACTTCAAAGGGAAAACGCTCACCTCTACACACCCCACGAGGAACCAGGACGCCATGGAACCGGAACTTTAGATACTCCCAGCCTTTATCTTCCTGCTCCTCTACCAGGAGCACGAACGCCGGCGGCGAAGACCACGGTGAGTACTGCACCTACGACACAGGGGAGGGAAAAAATAGTGACACACACGCAATATGCAACACCCCCACCCCCAACCTCACCCACGACAACACACACACCAATACATATTGATATATCACAGTTACACCCCTCAACCCTCCCTGGAAGAATGCAAGGACAAAAGGAAATGAGTCGAATGATTGTAATACATTAAAAAACAGTAAGCAAAAATAGTTACATATATACACATTTACACTATGAACAATTATATACACCAAGAACAAAAGTCCAAGGGATTCCACCATCATAGTCCGTGGACCACTGGGCCCAAAAGGCATGGGCGAGGCCCACACTCAATACCCGAACAAGACGGAGAGAACACTGCAGGGGCATCAGATAGAAATAAAACAGGCACTTCAGGGGGAAGGGTAGAGGGGGGCACCTCAGCTGGATGAGTGCACGACATCACCTCCACGAGGGGACTCCATGCCCATTGATGTATCCTGGGGAGTGCAAAGCCACAGTCTCTCAAGTTGATAACAGTGGGTGGGCTGCCCACTGTTCAATCCTGGGTAAGTGCAAAGCCACAGTCTCTCAAGTCTCTACAGTGGGTGGGTTGCCCACTGTTCAATCCTGGGGAGTGAACAGTGGGTGGTTTGCCCACTGTTCAATCCTGGGGAGTGCAAAGCCACAGTCCCTCAAGTGGATAACAGTCTCCACTGGTTCTGGAGGGGGCTTGGTGCCCAGAGTGCTTCATCCTGCCAAGGACAGAGGTAGTGGATGTAACTCTCCACTGGTTCTGGAGGGGGCTTGGTGCCCAGAGTGCTTCATCCTGCCCGTGGCGGCCTCAGTAGCGTAGTAATCATTGGCACTCACTGTCCTGCGGTGGTGCAGGCGGTCTTGTCCTGGGCAGCGGGGCTGCTGATGGCGGTCCTGTCTTGGGCAGCAGGGCTGCTGGCGTTCTTGTCCTGGGCAGCTGGGCTGCGCTAGCACGGCAGCGGGGCTGCTGGCGGTCTTGTCCTGGGCAGCGGGCTGCTGCTGGTGGTCTTGTCTTGGGCAACGGGGCTGCTGGCGGTCTTGTCCTGGGCAGTGGGGCTTCTGCTGGCGGTCTTGTCTTGGGCAGTGGGGCTCTGGCGGTCTTGTCCTGGGCAGCGGGGCTGCTGCTGGCGGTCTTGTCTTGGGAAGCGGGGCTGCTGCTGGCGGTCCTGTCTTGGGCAGCGGGGCTGCTGGCGGTCTTGTCCTGGGCAGCGGGGCTGCTGCTGGCGGTCTTGTCTTGGGCAGCAGAGCTGCTGATGGTCTTGTCCTTGGCAGCGGGGCTGCTGCTGGCGGTCTTGTCTTGGGCAGCGGGGCTGCTGCTGGCAGTCTTGTCCGCTGTGCTGATCTTCCCAGACTTGCCCCTTCCCCAGCTTGGATGGTGTCGCAGCAGTCTCCACACTCCCAACTGTACCCCTGGGAGCGGCTTTGGTGGCTTATTTCTTTCCCCTCTCCCGCCGGGCACTGGCCAACTTTTTATGCTTGACAGGTGGGGGACTGTCCGTACTCTGGCTCCTTGACACACTGGCTGCCCTGCTGCCTGGTGCACTCCATAATCCGGTGACTACTGGCACCACTGGTCCCGCCGATGTTGTGGCTGAGGTGCTAGGTTGGGACCTGGAGAGTCGGGCCCTAGGAGACTGAAGGGGTGGGGGAGGTGAGGTAAAGAGGTCAAGGTTGGCCAGGAAAAGTGTCTTCGGAACACTGGGATGGGTAGCTGGAGGGGGTTTAGGAGTGGTGGAAGAGGTAGTGGTTGTAGGAGGTATACGATTGCTGACTTTGGGTGAAGGTGTATGGGCTGGAGGCTGTCGTGAGGTGGATGGCTGTTGGGTGGGTGTGTGGCTGCGTGTGTGTACCTTGGGAGGTGGCCTCACAGACACACTGGGAGAGGACACAGGGGACATGTGAATGGTTGTGGGGGTGGTGACTGCATGTGAGCGGGGTGTGCTGGTGATGGACGTAGTGGCTGAGGATGTAGTGCATGCAGGTGTGAGTGGAGACGAGACAAGGAGGGAGGAGGGAGACGAGGAGGAGGGGTACACAGTGGAGGCAGTGGATGCTGGTGTGTGTGCATGGGTCTGATGCTTGCATTAGTGCCTGTGGGATGTGTGGTGCATATGTTTGCCTGAGCTTCCCTTGTGTGATGAGGTGTGTGCCTGCTGGTCTGATGGTGTGCTTGGGATAGGCTGAGGTACAGGGGTGTGGGTCTGGCTGGAGGAAGTTGGAGGGGGAGGCTAGAGACAGGGACCATGGCTGCCATCAGTGCTGAGGCCAGAGTCTGAAATGCTCGCTGAAGGGCTGCCTGACCAGAGTGAATGCCCTCCATGTATGTATTGGTTTGTTGCAACTGCCTCTCTACACCCTGGATAGCATTCAAAATGGTAGACTGCCCAACAGTGAGGGACCTGAGGAGGTCAATGGCCTCTTCACTAAGGGCAGCAGGTGTGACTGGGGCAGGGCCTGAGGTGCCTGGGGCGAAGGTGATGCGTACTTGGAGTCCACTATTCAATCTCAGGGACATGGGTTACAAGGCTATGGCCGATTTCTGCACACATGGATGTCACAGGAGCCTGACTAGGTGTAGTTGGCACTGTACACAGGTGGGGTGGGGTGCCACAGGGCCTGCCTTAAGTAGGGTCCTTGCCTACTAAACTCGCCTTGGCCTAGGGTAACCCACAGCCCACCTCCCCCACCCAGACACCTACGATGTACACTGAATCAGCAGAATGAGAGTGTACTCACCCCCTTGATGCTGCTGTGATGCCCTCAAGTGCCCATCCAACACCGGGTACGCCACCACCAGGATCCTGAACATCAGGGGGATCATGGGGTGACGGGCACCCCTCCCACATTGGGAGGCCATCACCAGCTGGGCCTCCGCCGTCTTCTTTCTCCAGCGGCAAATGTCCTCCCATCTTTTCTGGCAGTGGGTGCTCTTTCTGTGGTAGACCCCCAGGGTCCGGACTTCCTTGGCAATGGCACGCCAAATGTCCTTTTTCTGGTGGGTGCTGACCTACAGGAATAGTAAAGGGGAAAAGGAGAAGATATTACCGCCCGCACCGTCACAGTCATTGACTCGCATCCCTACCCTTGCCACAACGCACAGCACTCACCGTCTTTTCATGCACGCCTCATTCTCACCCCCCCTATCTTTCATCCACCCCACTCCACACAGGCATTGCCCATACAGCATGCTCACAGTGTACTGACCTGTTTGTCTGGAGGACCGTAGAGTAGCGTGTACTGGGGGAGGACCCCATCCATGAGTTTCTCCAACTCCTCCGTGCTGAAGGCAGGGGCCCTTTCCCCAGAAACACAAGCCATTGTCTCTTCCAGACTGAGGTCACACCAGCACTTGCAGTGTAGGTCCTCTCCTGTCGAAGATCAAGTATCAAGTGATTAAACAGAGAGAAAATGGTGGTCATGTCCGCAGCGGTGCGTACCATCACCGCCGGTGTACATTGGCTCTTGGGACCCATAGTGTCCAATGTTAACCAATGCAGGATTGCGCTGCAGTCTTCGACCGCCTACCGCGACGGTGTACAACGCCAGCAGAGATACCTCATATCCCCTTGTCCCACTTTACAGGTCAGGCAGCCGCCATTTCATGGGCCCACATGGCATTATTTTTGACTGCGTCACACATATGTAGGCCTTGCCTAAACACTCATACAGGCTAATTTCGAATTGCTAATATTTTCAGAGTAAGCTGTGTTTATGTACCTCAGAGTTGGTTGACTCTGCTCGCTGTTCTCCTCCATAGGCACCGTCCGCTGGGGCATGTGAGGAGATGGCGGCATCCTCCGGTGTACAGACCACTGGTGGACCTGTCGACAATGGAGGAGCGACATGTGATCATCACCTACAGGCTTGATCGTGCCACAATCCATGAACTGTGTGCCCAGTTGGAGCCAGACCTGATGTCAGCTATCCGCCATCCCACAGGAATCCCTCCTCAAGTGCAGGTGCTGTCAGTACTCCATTTCCTAGCAAGTGGGTCTTTTCAAACTACAGTGGCCATAGCATCAGGGATGTCCCAGCCTATGTTTTCCAACATGTTGTCCAGAGTGTTGTCTGCCCTGCTGAAACACATGCAGAGCTACATCGTTTTCCCTCAGGTGGAGGATTTGCCTACAGTGAAAGGTGATTTCTATGCCCTGGGACATATCCCCAACATCATAGGTGCCATTGATGGGACACATGTGGCCTTGGTACCCCCCGCAGGAGTGAACATGTGTACAGAAACCGGAAGAGTTACCATTCCATGAATATGCAGATGGTGTGTTTGGCAGACCAGTACATCTCCCATGTTAATGCCAAATTCCCTGGCTCAGTGCATGACGCTTACATCCTGCGGAATAGCAGCATCCCTTATGTGATGGGGCAACTCCAGAGGCACCTGGTGTGGCTATTAGGTGAGCACATGGACCCAATACAGTGGGAATAGTTGTCTGGGTCTGTGGATGTCCAGATGAGTTTGTGTGTGTCTAACAGTTGTCCCTCGCCATTTGCAGGTGACTCTGGTTACCCCAACCTGTCATGGCTAGTGACCCCAGTGAGGAATCCCAGGACAAGGGCAGAGGAACGCTACAATGAGGCCCATGGGCAGACTAGGAGGATTATAGAGCGGACCTTCGGCCTCCTGAAGGCCAGGTTCCGGTGCCTCCATATGACAGGTGGTTCCCTATTCTACTCACCAAAGAAGGTATGCCAGATCATCGTGGTCTGCTGTATGCTTCACAACTTGGATTTGCGACGACAGGTGCCTTTTCTGCAGGAGGATGGTCTGGATGGAGGTCTTGTGGTCGCTGTGGACCCTGTGGACAGTGAAGACGAGGAAGCAGAAGAAGAGGACATCGACAACAGGAACACGGTGATCCTGCAATACTTCCAGTGAGACACAGGTAAGAAGACACCACTGCCTGCTACATCTAATTTAAATGTTCTACCTCTCTGCTGTCTGTCATTTTCACCCAGTGTATGGTCACTGAGTTGTCACTTTTCCTTACGATTTTACAGATGTGGGTCCCACTGTGTGACATCTGCTTTGTTTCCTCATGGACTATAGCTGTGTGACATAGGTATGTTGACATTACATTTGAATGAGCATTCTGCCACTGTAATTGCTAATACACTATTTTGAAATCACAGACAGACTCCTGATTGTTTTGTGCTTTAAGGGTGTTTATTTAAGTGCTCAATATTGGAGGGGGTTGTAAAATGGTAAGGGGTGATGGTGGAGGAATGTCCATGGCAGAGTCCAGTCTATTAGTCTCACAGGTGCATTGTCCAAAGGGGCATAGGAAGTGTAGCTGGGGCAGTTAAAGAATGGACAGGGTGACAAGGTGGGACAAAAGGATGACAATCAGGGTGGTCTAATTTCTTGGCGGGGGTCTTGGGATCGTTCTCTGTCTTTGTCCTGGATCTCAGGGACCGTTTTCGGGGTGGTTCTCCCTCTGCAGGGGATGGGGTGCTGGTGTGGTTGTCCTGTGGCGGTGCCTCCTGTCCACTAGCGCCGGCAGAGGTGGTGGGCAGTTCATCATCCAGGCTAGTGTCAGGGGCCCCTTGTAGTGCCACAGTGTCCCTCCTGGTGTTGACGAGTTTCTTCAGCACCCCTACAATGGTGCCGAGGATGGGATTGATGGATTTGAGTTCCTCCCTGAAGCCCAAATACTGTTCCGCCTGCAGCCGCTGGGGCTCCTGAAACTTGGCCAGTACTGTTGCCATCGTCTCCTGGGAATGGTGGTAGGCTCCCATGCTGTTGGAGAGGGCCTCGTGGAGAGTGGGTTCCCTGGCCTGTCCTCCCCCTGTTGCACAGCATCCCTCCCAGTTCCCCTGTGTTCCTGTGCCTCTGTCCCCTGAACTGTGTGGCCACTGCCCCCAGGTCCCTGGTGTTGTTGGGGTGGTGGGTTAGCCTGGGTTCCCTGTAGTGGTGAGCACACTGCTGCTTGACTTGTCCTGGGGACAGAGGTAAGGGCCCGCTGGGTGGGTGCTGTGCTGGTGTTTCCAGAGGGGGGAAGGTCTGTAATGGCTTGTGCCAGTGTGAGGGGAACCGACTGTCCTGAGGTCCCAGATGGGCCGGGCTGGTTATCTAGATCCAGTTGGACAGAGCTGCTGTCATCACTGTGGGCCTCTTCTGTGGGTGGAGTGGACATATCTGGACTCTCCTGTCCGGTGACGTTGGGTAGGGGTCCTGCAGGGGTGTAAAAGCATGATTATTGCATCTGTGTGTGCCATGGTGTACAATGGGTGGATGACCGTGTACCCCAGTGCTTGCATTCCTGTGTAGGACCTTGTGTGGTAATAGTTTACGGGGGTGTATGGGTATGTGCAGTGGCCATGCTTTGGTGATGGGTGTCCATGCTTTGGTGTTGCATGCAGGGCTTGGGTTTGGGATGTGTGGTTTGTGATATTGGGACATGTGTGAGGAGTTGGAGTGATGTGGGTGAGGGTGAGGGTGGCATGCAGGTAGGGTGGGGGATGAAGTAGTAAAGATTTGTCTTACCAGAGTCCATTCCTCCAGCTACTCCTGCGAGGCCCTCAGGATGCAGTATAGCCAAGACCTGCTCCTCCCATGTTGTTAGTTGTGGGGGAGGAGTGGGGATCCGCCGCCAGACCTCTGTACCGCGATGTGATGTTTTGAGACCACAGAACGCACCTTCCCCCGTAGGTCGTTCCACCTCTTCCTGATGTCATCCTTAGTTCTTGGGTGCTGTCCCACTGCTTTGACCCTGTCCACGATTCTTCGCCATAGCTCCATCTTCCTAGCTATGGAGGTGTGCTGCACCTGTGATCCGAATAGCTGTGGCTCTACCCGGATGATTTCCTCCACCATGACCCTGAGCTCCTCCTCCGAGAACCTGGGGTGCCTTTGCGGTGCCATGGGATGGTGTGGGTGATGTGTGGGGTGGGGGTGTTGTGATGTGTGGGGTGATATTTAGAGGTGTGTTGTGTGAGGTGCGTGGTTGTTATGTGGGTGATGGTGTTGAGTGCCTGTGGATGCGAGTTTGTAGATGGTGGTGTCTCTCTCTGGCTTTCTGTTGCAATTGTGGTCATAGGGGATTGTGGGTGATGTGGGTGTGTGTTTTATATTGTATTGGGTGTGTGGGAGTGGTGTGTGTATGTGTATCAGGTGTGTGTATTTCGAATTGTCCAATGTGGTAGTGTTTTGTAAGTGTGTGTGTATTTTGAGCGTGGCGGTGTGTACCATAAATGGATTACTGCAGTTGAAAGACCGCCACGTGGATTCGTGGGTCATAATAGTGTGGGCGTGTTCCTGTTGGCGTGACGGTGGAGGTTTTGTTATCGCCAGTTTATCACTGACCTTTGGTGTGGCGGACTTGTTTGGGTGTCTAGATTTTGGGGGATTCCGGGCTTTGGGTCATAATGACTGTGTCGGAATTCCGCGGCGGTGTGCTGGCGGTCTTCTGCACGGCGGTAATTGGCTTTTACCACCAATGTTGTAATGACCCCCTTATTTCTTTATATGGTATGTGCTCATTATTGCCAGTGGATAGCGTCATTTTTATGGGATTGGATGGAGACAAACACCGTGATAAATAAACAGTAATACTTCTGTTTGGAAACCTCATAACATCTTGCTGTACTTATTGTAGGATATCGTATGAGGCTACATAGCAAAGTGCGAGGAGAGGGTGAGTTAGTAGGTCATCATACGTTGTGCATCTTTTTAAGAACATCGGATCTAGTCTCCTGGCTTGATTCAAAGCAGTGTTTGGACTGATTCCACCATTTTTCCAGTCTCTTTTCTCCAGTAGTTTTGGAGGAAAGGCGTCCCTGCTATAATCGCTCTTCTTCTATTCTGACAAGCAAACCAACATCATGGTGCACACGTATTCCGCTGAACAAAGATGCCAAGCTATTCTTTCTCTTTACATGGGGTATGCTTGCCAATCAGAGCTGAATGAGAAATTGATGCTATCTTTTCAAAGAATGGATATGCTGCAGGTAAGCCCTGTATTGTCCGACTGAGATCATCCTCGATTTACAACTGCAACAACTACCTGATTTGCATTTGGCTTGTTGTGCTGCAGAGGCCCTGATTTATCTTTTACATGAGTACCAAAAGTCAATGTCAAATGGTGATTCTGTCTCCCCTGCCAGAAGCAATGTATGACCAACAAAGTTCACCCATGGCATTCTTCAATGTCTCTCTTGGCCAATGGCTTGATGCACTGTTGCCAGATGAGACTCCCAAAGTCACATTTTTATCATCAACAAATGCTTCAGATGAGCCAATGATTAATGAATCGTCAAATGTGCAGGCTTATAAATATAGCCACATATCAACTGACCTCCATAACTGCCATACCTAACCCCCTTATGAACTAAGGGATATCAAATAGCCCTCTCAAGATCAGGACAATGATTTATGACTTGCTATGTGAAATACAGCTTTAATCTGAATACCACAGTGGTGGATCATGGACTGTGAATAATAGACTTCTGCCTCTTAGTTTTTTTATGCTGCATATTTTTTATCTGGCCCATTCCATCACTAGTATATTTGATCGCCAACGCACATTGCCAACACACCTCTCTCCATTGAGAGCATGCACCAAATGCTTGAAACTATGAAAGGCTCAAGTTTATTCATGCTTTGCTTTGCCCAAAGCGGGGGTTATTTGATTGAACTGTGTTGCATTTCATTTACACAGAAATAGCTATTACCCATAGAATGGTATAGCTTTGAAATGGAGAGCATGGATGTTGATACACACTAATTATCTCCCTATTGATTCACTATGCCCTTTTGACATAAATTCGAAGGTATACGCCAAGGATGACACAAAGTCGCTAAGGTCCACTACAGCCAGGTCCTCAACTCCATCTTGGACAACAATTCTCCCAAATTCTGCCAACTCACTGTCATATCTGTTATAAACAATATAAACATGAATGTTGTCAACTCTTATCATTCATATAGCTAGGAGAGGCTCAAGTTATTCTGATTATAACACCTGATGAGAGTATGGAACAAGTGTTCCCTTATCAATATGTCAGGTCCATCCAGAAACATCCCTGGATAATTCATCAAAAGGGTGTAATCTGAAATTACATAATCTCATGTCCTATTTTCTTAAAGACATGTCTAGGACCTCTTCTTTGGTGTCCATAATCTATGTACCATATTCCTGAAATTATGTCAATGGTTTTCATCCCTGATAATATTTAGTCGTTCAGGACCACCACTCGACTCCTTATCTAGAGCGGTCCTTCACACCAGATTATCCTGCAAGATAACGTCGAGACAATCTTGACCATTGCTGGCACTCATAGAAGATGATGCATCTTGCATGAAACAGGTAAGAGGCAAGTACCCGAGGGGAATGCTGCTACCACAACACACTTGCCTTTCACAGGGAACGCTTCCTCCACTGCTCTTCCAATAATGATGACCCAAGCTGTCAACAAGATATGAAGTCTGCTGCTTATACTTTCTTAGTGTAGTGCATAGTTGTAGGTTGTAGGGTGTTAGGCTTCTGGATGGCATTTTAAATAGATAAGAAATGGGTTTCTTTTTTGTTGTTTATAAGATGCCTTCTTGTTGCTTTTATGAAATCCTGGGTGATTATTTTAGATGTACTAAAAATCAGGTTTGCCCTGATGTAATAAACACTTTTAGTGTCTGTTCTTCTAAGTGCTGTTAGTGTGATACTGTGAAAAATATAATTGGTTTACTGAAAAGTTGGTGCCCTTGATCCCTTTCCAGGGGCTGTTAGTAACCCAAAAGCAATGACTTCACTTCAACTATGTATTGGATGGGGTTCTGCAGGACTTCAATAACCTGTCTTTCACATTCAGCGCTGGTGAACTGAACTAATTTCACCTGTGTTACCTGTGGTTGAGAATGCAAACCTTGTAGAACTACACCAGAGGCGTAGTTTATGCAACATAACACTTTGTCAACATTGAAGAGCCCATCTATGAACAACCAACAATTATCTAATCACAGCTCATTGGGTGTTGACCTGTAAAAAAGAATTTGGAAGTAAACCAATATTGTTTTGTGTTTAATTTATTAATTATCATTATTATTTTCTGTAGGCTTCCCATTCTTCTATCATATAGAACCACAAAAATTAAAATAATAATTGCAGGTTATTTTTTACTTCACAAATTACTTGTGCAATTCCTAGGGCCAGAAATTCATTTTCGGTGCACAATTAAGATGCTGTTAGTAAATATGATAGTAATACTTAAGGTGCATTCACCAGAAGGCCATAAGGCTATTGCCACCTCACAGCTACTGGTGCCTGATATTATGGGATAAAATACCACATACTGTAGAGTTTTAATAGAGTTGCCTTATATATCCTATCATATAATTAAACTCAGTTTCATCCAGAACTGTGAAACTATCCTTGTCTCAAGGAATGTAAAAAACAGTGGCAAAGATTATTTTAAGCATCCCACCCACCACTATTACATTTACTTCTATGTAACCCCCCTAGTGCGACAGTTATGCTCACACATGAGTCTCATGCTCACTGTGGCCATTGGAACTAAGCTACACCTGCCTGAACAGCCCCAATCACAGTGAAAGTGGTTTTGGGTTTCTTGCATTCCAGTTGAAGGAGGACCTGGCCTGGCAATTTGTGTCAGATTGTTCCTATTAGAGCAGGGTCAAGAGAAGCCAGATTTGCATATAGCTGGGTCCACATTGAGGTAGATTGTTGTGGAAAATAACAATGGACTGGAATGCAGCCGGAGTAATTACCAGTGACTGAGATGAATTCAATCATTCCCATCACTTTTTTGTATTCTTAAGCCCCATTGCAGATTGCAGGGAATCATGCTCATTTCTTGCAAAAACAGGGAGGTAAAAAGTTTGAAATTTCTGTATGGCAGTCTGCCAATTAGGCCTCCCAACACACACTGGTACTGAACAAAATAGAGTTTATGGACAGCAAGGTTTGAACTACAGACTACAGAACCAGGACAGGTCTATCTTTTTATGTGTGTGGTCTCAGACATGAGTGCAGAGTATCCGCAATTGTCAAATTACTATTAGCAAAATTAAACTCGTAGTTTGTGAATACCAAAAGAATTGTAAACTAACACAAAAGTTTACCTTTGTGAATCAGACCTGAGAAGGTAAAGCACACTAAACATACTTGCTAGTACATGAAAAGAGGTGTACTTGAATCTACGTGCAGTACATACAAAGTAGGCTTCTATAAATCACAGGTGCAGAACAACATTTGCTAACTCTTAGATTCAAGACAGGCAGCACAACCCTTCCTTTACCATAGTTACAGGATCCATTCTTCCTTTGCCTTATCATCTTCCCTTTACTCCTTTTTACATCCACTCTCACCTTTTTTGTATTGTCTTCCTCCCACTCTCCAATTTCTTTCTTTGCTTCCAATTGTTGTCCCAAAATTTGTTGTGACAAAATTTGCCAGGTCTACTTTGGGTTCGGAGTCCAGCCCTGCTGTTCACTACCTTTATCTAAAGCATTATGAGTGCATGTGCATGTGCGTACCATTTGACCATTTTGTATAGTGACCCTAGACCAGAGGCCTGCATTCCTTACCCTGAGGGATGCCTCTGGCACTTACACCACAAGTGTCTGACTGATCTTGTGTCCATTTCCCACTGCTGCTATGATGCACTGTGCCTTCGCCTGTCTCGTTGTTATGGCCATCACCAACTCACCACTCCTTGAAAGTCCTGCACCAGCTGTTCCTCTCGCCACTTGGGTGCTTCCACTTTCCCCCGCCTTGTAGTTCTCCCCACCCATTGGCACTGCCTGTTCCTCTGCAAGTGCTCTCTCTTTCTTTCTGAACTATCCTTCTTGCTGGCCTTTGCCCCTTGGCTGCTGGGTTCACTAAATCACTGCCTCTCCTATCTTTCTCCTGAAAGTGCTTCCTTATCTCTTATCTCTTCCAATAAGTGGCCCTCTTTTCGCTGTCCTTTCCTCAGAGACCCCCAGCTCCAAGGGGTGTATCCCCTGTTAATGCTGGACGTCCACTCCTCCCCTTTCTCAATGTGTATTGCCCTTATAGTTATTAGCCTCTGGTGGTTTCTGAAAGCCTGTGCTCCTATATTCCCTCCATCAACATGTGGCCCTTTTCTCCACCTCAGCTCCTCCACCAAATTGAATGGGGATGCTCAAGCGTAACCTGCTGCTGGGACCTTACCTGTTACCTACTGCATCACAGGGGGATCCTTGAATCAGTGTCCACAGCCTGGCCACCTCCTTCAGAAACTCAATAGCCACCTAAATGTGAGTGACATCGAACAGTGAGTGCCAACATCCTTTTTCACTTTGTGCAGTGGGGAAAGTAAAACCACACAGTACGCATGATTCTTAATAGCATTGTGTGGTGCATATCCAGCTGCCCCGTTATCAACCTGTGCCCCAGCAAGCTCTTCTACCAAACACCACAGGCAGAGAATTCCGTTTCCTACCCTTCAAGCAGACCCATCCTGGCCACTGCCAAGAACTGAATTTTGGAAAGATTTGAATGGTGCCATTACTTAGCTGGTGGCTCGTGCCTGCTTGTTGACAGTGTCAGCCAGAATACAGTGAGATACTGGGCCTAAAATGGGTTTAGGCTGAAGATTTAAGTCCAAATGGCCAAATAGCATGCCATAACAGCCCCAATCTACTCTGTCTCCCCTTGTCACTTCAGTGGTAATCACCTTCAAACCTCTGAATTCCTTGACCTGTAACAGACAGGATATTATTCTGGTTATGGCTCTGAGTCCATGATTCTGCCCACAATTGACGACTTAAGGTTATATGGAAACAGAAGACAAACACCCATGTTGGTGCTGTTAGACTTATCTGCAGCCTTTGACATATAAGATTTTGGTCAACCAACTAAAGGTGGCAGGCTTTGGGGGGATTGCCTAGAACTGCATGAAGTCCTTTTTAGAAGATCGTGCACAGGCAGTACAACTACGACCAGTTACAGGAGCTGCACCACATACACCTTGGGGAGTTCTTCAGGCATCTTTATCTCTGCATCAATTTAATGTGTATGGCTGGCATTGAAGGGTTTGAGATTACATAACTATGCAGATGATTCACAACTACTTCTCCACCAAGATGGTACAAAGGCCACTGAACTGGAATTTCATTGTATCGTGAAGTGTATTTGGAGCTAGACGGGTACCAATTTCACATGAAATACTGTAAAAGTGGAAATTGTGACGTAGCAGAGTGGATCTAAGGAATAGTCACTACTGAGCAGCTGAGATGTAAGTGTTCCACCAACATCTAAGCATACACACTGACAGTTGACGGACTATGACTTGTCAGAAAAGGGCATTGGTGTTGAAATGCATTTACTTACTAAAAATGATCAGATAAATAGCCCCCTTCAACTGATAGAAGCCTTAAAATATATAATCACGGCCACTATCATAGCAAAAATGGATTAAGCAAACTCCATCTATTCAGGTCTTCCTAACAACCTTATCCATAGGCTGAAAGTGATCTAAAATAGGGCCGCTCGCCTCATTTGAAAACTACCTATGAATATTCATGCAACACCCTTACTGAACCAGATGCATTGGTTGCCTGTAAAACAGAGAATACAATTGAATATCTACTGTACCATTTTTGAAGTCATTGAAGATTGGACCTCATTTTTTGATCTCGGAAATCACAAAATATAACCCCACATGCACCTCTGAGTTAAACTATTAAAAAATGCCAAGATATTCAAAGACATGCATGGGTGGGTGGATCTTCTCTGTTCCAGCTCCTATGTTATGGAACTCTCTTCTGGATGACTGTGAGAAAACAGGGATGATTGCAGAATCCCCCCTGACTTTTTGCCCCCATTTGTCACTTTTTGCTGGTGTTTTTCTGACTCTAATGGTGCCCTGGGTACTGCTAACCAGTCCCAGGGCCAGTGCTCTGTATAAAATGAGTATGCAAATTAGGCTATTAATAATCGGCTAAGTCAATCTACCCATAAGTCCCTAGTATATGGTAGGGCATGTAGGTTTAGGGACCCCAGCATAGGTGGTGCCCCCATAGATGCATTGCTGAGGTGCCCAGTGTCATTCTAAAGGGAGGCCTGACTTCCTGGTTGCTTTTAAATTAAAGTTACATGCAAATTCGATTTTGGAATTAAAAGTAGTTCCAAAGTCTTAAACGACCTTATTTTTACATATACGTCACCCCTGAGGTGTGCCCTATGCTATGTACCGCTAGGGCTGTGTCCCATGTAACTATAAACAGGGACCTTATACAAATAGTTTTATAAGTCCTAGTGAGGTAAAACAGCCAAATTAGTTTTTTTCCCTCATTGTACTGAATGGCCTCCATGGGCTAGAATGGGGAGACTTTATCTTAGTTTATAAAGTCCCCTTAAGTAACAGATACCTTAAGTTTGGTATCAAATTAATTGTTATAATAAATCCCACAACTTACAATTGTTGGCCAGGCTGCCTTGATGAGGTGTGAAGTGGCCTGTCTCCACACAAAGACATGTGCCTGGGGAAGGAGATCTTCCCTCAGCAGATGGGGAAGTAGGAAGGGGGAGGGCTGCCAAACTGGTCTTCAAAGGCAGGGAAGGACATTTGGAGAAAGCCAGCACCTTTGTCAGGAATAAGACCATGCACGGTCCAGGTCCCGCCCAAAACTCCGCTGCGCGGCTCTGCAGCACTTTCTGCGCACCACTTGCCATTCCCTCTTGCTCCATCAGCGTTGTCTGCCCTGTGGCAAAGCTCATAGAGCTGCAGGTTCAGGACATTGGTGGACTAGATGCACTTATCAGTGCTATTCCATGAAGGGACTACAATTCCCATGTTTTTAGAGGCAGCAGCCATCGTGGGGTGTGGCAGGCCTATAAAGCCCAGCCACACCCACGCACGTTGCTCACTATTTTGAAGACTTCAATGTAGTCAGACCTCGTGGGGGATTCTCTGAAGAAGAGCAGAGTTCCTGCATGGCAGAGTGGCATCCGATCGAAGTATCCTTGTTTCCATGGTGAATTCAAAAACGAGTAGGTCGTACTCATAGCGATAAGGCCTTGATGACTTCAATTTTGGAGAAAGTCATTACTTCCAGAATTAAAGCGTCCTTTAGCACAACGAGCAAAGCGTTTTCAGTTTCCAGGTTACAGCGGCCTAGGCGCAATGATCAAAGGCGTTTTAGTCCACAGATGTAAAGCGCTCTAGGCACGGCAATTCAAGCGCTTCAGTCCACAGGTGTAAAGAGCTCTTGGCACGACAATTCAAGCGCTTCAGTCCACAGGTGTAAAGCGCTCTTGGCAAGACAATTCAGGTGCTTCAGTCCACAGAGGTAAAGCGCTCTTGGCACGGCAGTTCAGGCGCTTCAGTCCACAGGTGTAAAGCATTCTTGGCACGGCAATTCAAGCGCATCAGTCCACCGGTGTAAAGTGCTCTTGGCTGGACTATTCAGGTGCTTCAGTCCACAGATGTAAAGCACTCTTGGCACAGCAGTTCAGGCGCTTCAGTCCACAGGTGTAAAGCACTCTTGGCACGGCAATTGAATCACTTCAGTCCACAGATGTAAACAGCTCTTGGCACGACAATTCAGGCGCTTCAGTCCACAGACGTAAAGCGCTCTTGGCACGGCAATTCAAGCGCTTCAGTCCACAGATGTAAAGCGCTCTTGGCACGACAATTCAAGTGATTCTGTCCACAGATGTAAAGCGCTCTTGGCATGACAATTCAAGTGCTTCAGTCCATAGGTATAAAGCGCTCTGGGCAGGGCAATTCAAGCACTTCAGTTCACAGATCAAAAGCGCTCTTGGCACGACAATCAAAGCGCTTCAATCCACAGGAGTAAAAGGCTCTTGGTACAACAATCAAGTGATTCAGGCCACATGAGTAAAGCGCCCCCTTAGCATAACGAGTGTAGCGCTTCGGGCAAGACAAGTCAAAACGCTTTCTGGTGTTATAAGTAAAGCGCTACAAGTTCAATGAGTAAAAACTTTTCGGCCCTTGTAGTTGTGAATGTGAAAGTATTTCTGGAGATAAGCAAATCATAGTTTTCATTGCTTTTTGGAAAGCATAATATGTGAAAAGCATATTTAGGGCCATATTTATACTTTTTGACCCAAAACTGCGCTAACGCAATTTTGCGTCAAAAAAATGTGCGCCGTCTAACGCCATTTGGATGCGCCATGCGGGCGTCAAATTTATACTTTGACGTACGGCGGCGCAACCAACAGGTGGGAGTCATTATTTCGTGACGCAGACAGCGTCCGTCTGTCGTAAAGGAAACCAACGTAAATGCGACGCACATCACTGTGGGTCGATTTACGACAGCGCAATCGTGAAAACGCCGTTTTTTTTCACGCTATTGCGTCACATTTTTGCGCGAAAACTGCCCTTTCAGGAGAGGAGACCCAAAATGGATCCTAGATGCCCCAACAGACCCCAGGAGGATGAGAGCAGACCAGGAACCAGCCAGGAGGAAGCATACAGGAACCAGGACATTTAAAAAAAAAAAAGAAAGTGTTGCTTCAGTGCAGAGGAGCAGGAAATCCTGGTGAAAGAGGTGACGGAACACCAGCACCAACTTTTCATCACCTCTAAATTGCCACTCAGTAGGAGAGAGGCCATCTGGAAACAAATTGTGGACAAGATTAACAGTGTGGCTGAAGAACGCCGGACAGTCACCGAGTGTAAGAAACGCTGGCATGACTGCAAACGTAGGACCAAAGAGAAAATGGCCAGGAACAGGAAGGCAGCAATGCAGACTGGAGGGGGGAGTCCAGCACAACAGGAGGCCCTGGACCACATGGAGGAGATGGTCGCAGCCGTCATCCCGGAGGAGATCGTCACAGGGATTCAAGGACTGGACAGCGCAGACTACCACGACACTACGCACATGCAGGGTAAGTTGCATGGGGAATCATAATACAATAATGGGGACTGTAAGCAGGGGGGGGATACCTACTACACAATGCATGTAAGTCAGCACATATATGAAGTGGCATGGGGAAAGGGGCACGGCAGGGGGGCATGCTCAGTACTGACCGAAGCTGGGGCACGACAAAATACAGCAACAACAACAGTCCCACGGGGACATCCTGTAATTACAACAAGAGAGCCAAGGGAAAGCAGTGACAGGTGGGAAGGACACTACCTCAAATCCACATCCAGGCACTTGTATTGCAAAATCTATTCCCCAACAACTAGGTCCCTACCTGTGATGCTGTAGCAAATACAACAACTGCAACTTAACTGCCACCACAGTTGACAATAACACCTCTCATCTCTGTGCAGCTATAGCACCAAATGGCAGGAACCCCACCCTGGAACATACATACCTAAAATAGGGGGTGAGGATGACATCTGCAATTACTCCTAGAAATAAGACAAAGGTACCAGTACACTCAAATGCCGAATGTCCATAACTGACACATACATAAGCCTAAGTAAACAGCAATAGGAGCCACACAGCACTAACGATACACACATGCTGCATACGTCAGGGTCCCTCACGTGCCTGGCTAACAAGGCTACATCACTAATGTCATACTGCTCAGACAACAACATTGAGGAGGGGACACAGGCAACTGGTCACTGAAACACACCTGCAAAGTCGGACAAACAAATAGGACATTCATACGATAAACAGGCCAATCCAATTCAATACACATCACCCAACATCATCTCAAAACATCAAGAATGTTTACATCCATACCACATCCTAACATTGACATACATAGGTAATGCCACGTGACATGTACAGATCATGCAATGTGAATAAAAAGTGTATGGGGCAGGGCCTGAGAGGCAAGTGTGCTGCCAGGGCAGTCACAACACCCACAGTCAGTCAAAGTGTAGTGTGGCAAGTGAAACGTATACTTTGCGCATTAGCCTCAGGCTGGAGGCCTTTGTGCATCTTACCCTGATTGTACTTATACTCATTTGCTCACATCTAAGTGCCTCAGAGCAATTTGCACTAAATGATTCTCATTGCCCTTCCTATCAGTTAATGTAGCAAATAGTCAGTCCTAAGGTGTTGTCAATTAGTCAAATCACACTGTTTTGCCTACTTCTGCACTGGAGTTTGCCAGAACATATTCACTCTGTGCCCCAGTCAAGGATACCGTCTGGTACGTTGCTGATAGATGTGGTAGGGGTTAAGGTTTGGCATTCCTGCGTAGGGAAACTTTGTCATCACCATGACATATGTCTTTTACATTCACTTCCTTGTCCCAAGACACGCATGGGGGAGTTTCCAAACAGAAAATAATAACTAGATGCTGCCTGCCTTGCTGCTGATGCACAACCAGATCCTAGCCCATTCCTCTGATATGAGGGATGATGTCTCCCCTGTGATTTTGACAGGCAACCTCCAAACTTAACATGCTGTGCTATACATAGAACATGCAGAGGGAGAGTAGAAACTGTTAGAGGCACCATGAAAGCTGTGTACTAATGTATTACTCTCCTGCGGACTATTTCAATTCTAACAGTGTGTATTGTTTGTGTAATTGGGGCTCACACCTAAATTCCTACAAGTCAGTTGTACAATGAAACTACATATCAAACTAATACTGTCTTTGTCATTTGTGTATGGGAACATACCGGAAAAGATAGAAATGTGTAGGACCTGAGTGACCACCACTTCCCTGAGAAGTTCCAAAGATGTCATGCGCTCGGATGTGTAAACATTCCTTTGATGTGGGAGACCAGAGGCACTGCTAGTTAGTCTTAGCTAAATTGAATATCTGGGTGACAGAGTTATTTACAAGTGGGTCAAACTTAGTCCCCCACACCATTAGCTATCCTGCTGCCTAGAAAGCCAAGAATCACATGTTGGATAATGAGAGCCCACCCTACAAAATGTCCCTCCATAACAATAGTGAAACACCGAGTGAGGAGTAGGAGAAAAAAACGCCTATTCCTAAATAATTACAAAGCAACAGCTAGAGGCGACCTGGCAGACATGTCTGAAAGATCCATATCAAACATGTGACACACAGGTGGGCCATAGGCCTACAACAATGCCCTATGACGGACAGCAGATACCTAGACAAACACAGAGTACAATGTTAAGGCATCCAAAGGCTTGTATCTTACTGCAAAATTGTCACAACACAGACACACTAATTGTACCCTGTTTCATTGCAGAGGAACACGGATCTCCTGCTGATCTGCCTGTCCATGAGTTCCCTGATGACATGGATGACGAGACCATCAACCTCCCACAAGAGACCATTGACATGGTCCTTGAAAGCCTCCAAACCCCACCTTCAGTCACAAGGAGGAGCACAGAACAAGCAGCCACCACAGTAGAACCACCCGCCACCCCAATTGTAAGACCTGCCAGCTCCAACACAGCTGAGGACTCTGACGACACTGGCACCAGCTTCGAAAGAACTGTCGTTGGGGTCCAGCGGGAGCTGGCCAAGGAGGTGCGGGTGGGGATGCAAAATATGGCAGCCAGCCTTGAGGGGGTGCGTTCGTGCATGTTGTCAACTGCTGATCAGGCAGCTGCAATGCAAGCCAGAAATTTGCTCTTGGAGGACATTTCAAAAACACTGAAGGAAATTGGCACAGCTGTCATCCAGTTGACACAACAACTCAAACTGCAAGCCACTCAACGTGTGCACGAATGCAACATAGAACCCCTCAGGGCCGACCCGGCTGCCTACCATCGGGATGTGGCTGCCATTCTGAAAAACCAGCAGGCCCTCCTTGCTGCAGTACTGCCCTTCCTTACTCAACAGGGATCAGCCCCCGGGATGTCTGCCTCCATGTCTTCTAACACTGAGG
Organism: Pleurodeles waltl; assembly: GCF_031143425.1. Taxonomy (NCBI): domain Eukaryota; kingdom Metazoa; phylum Chordata; class Amphibia; order Caudata; family Salamandridae; genus Pleurodeles; species Pleurodeles waltl. The sequence goes on along the minus strand of NC_090437.1, from coordinate 1,120,605,397 downwards.
TGTGTGTTGCCCCTTCACAACCAACAACAACAAGGACACACCAGGCAAGACACACATCAGAAGAAGAAGACATGGAACAGATAACATTCACACGCAAGAGTACCCGGAAGCCCTAGTCCCTGCACCATGCCCTACTCTGACCAAGGTCCTATGTTTTGACACATGCCAGTCTCACTACAACTAACCTCAATGACTGTTCGGCAATCCACTGTATGACTTGTCCACCTTGCCAGTGAATGTTTCTCTCCTACCATTTGGCATTTCATGTTCCTCTGCACTGTCTGTGACATCACCCCAGCATGTCAGGAGCATCATCCACACCCCTTCTGTAGGATCACCATGTAATAATGCACCAGAAAGGAGTCAGCAAACAAGGTGAATGGAAATTTTGCACAACACCACCTATAAATAAATATCACTTGCACACCTATTGTGTCTCTGTGTCATTTCAAAATTCAACTGTGCAGTAGATAACTCCAAAGTGGCTGTGTGGCAACCATGTCGATTCTCTATACTACTGTCCTGATTTCATGTATACTGAAACATCTGTGCAGTGGCCAGGATTGCATCATAGCTTTACTATACTGAGGAAAATAACTGATGAAGGGACTAAGCACACACAATCATGCTGTGTTGGACAGAATGATGCACTATCTATAGCTATTCTACACAACTAATGGTGGCTGAGAAATGTAGGCACCATGCAATACTAAAATTTGAAATTATGCTGTAGAATGAAAGGAATGATAAACAAATTACACAGCATCAATCACCCTTACGGCGTATACTTCCATGAAGGAAATTAATGCTGAATCAGTACACACATGATGTAGGTCAGCAATGACAGCAACAAGACAAGAGTGTGAACAAATCATCATCTATAAAGCTCTCCCTGAACTTCACAATGCTGTCCGACCTATCTATTTACCTACAATAACAAGTCTGGAAGCACTCTTTGTGAAGTAGGATACATACCAACCCCAAACCTTGATGATCAATGCACACTACCAATGGTGGCTCTCCAACATGGTGGATACTTACCAAGTTAGCACACGGGTAGCTGGCATGTTAAACCTCATAAGCCTGGGGATAGCGAGCATGGAACACAAATGTCATACTTAAACTTTCTGCTACACTGATGTTAAGGCCATGAAAAGGTAGCACCTAACGCATCAGGTAAAGGGTTAACAACATTTTTATTTAAAAGTAGTAATAAAAGAGGCAACTAAGGGAAAGGTAAACCTACACTAATCTAACCTGACTACTACTAACCCACAACTGTCCCTAACTAACCTAAGCTAAACTTACTCTACACATGTAACGAAACGATCTAAACATCAACCCCCCACCCACCATTAAGAGACAAGACACATGCAGGACAACACTTACTAACCTACACATATACTATACTATCCTAAACAAACATATATTTTTTTTTTTTTTTTATTAAACAGGAATCCCAACATTGCCACCCACCCACTCACCCACACAAAAATATTAGATAGAAAGAATAAGGACCCCCCACCCTCTTACCTAACACTAACTAAGCTAATTACCTATACTTATCCTATAACTAACCCCCCAAACCCAACTAACAGTATGAAAAGAGGAAAGAGGTGAGAGGGGAGGGGTAAAAGTTCAGGAGGGCAAAATGACTAAAGATTTGCCCTCCGAAGTGTGCGCCGGATGGAGCACACCTTCTCCTTAACCTCAGCCATGTCCTCCGTCAGGTTGTCCACCTTGCGAATTAACCTGTCCAATTTTCTAGACAATGCCTGGAAGGCTGCAGGGTCAATCGGAGGGTCACTGCTGTTCTGCGTGCCGGTGGAGGTGGAGGTTGTTGCTGGAGTGGAGTGGCCACGGTACAGCCCTGCTACCAACACACGGCTGGGTCCAGGTCTTGAGGAAGATGCCTGGTCCGTCGCTGGGTCCCCTTGGGCAGACCTGGTGGTTGTAGTGGCGGTGGTTGTAGGTGGCACCGTTGGTGGAGCCTGTGGTGTGGCATACCACGCCCGGAGGCCCGATCGGAATTGTATCTGCGGGCCATCCTCCGATACCCACACTGCACCTGCAGGATGTGCCTGTACCTCATTGCCCTGCGCTCAAAATGGTTGCGCTCTGCGGCACTCAGGTTTGCAGCTGTGAAGAGAAAAGGGAAATATTGAGCATTGAATTTACAGTGGGTTGAATCCCACAATGGCTCATTTGTCCATTACTATAAATATATTGTATGCAGCAATTGTTACAACATAGTTCACGGAAATGCTCAGAGGAAGTACATGTGAATCATGCATACCTAAGGTCATATCACACCTAGCATATCCATGTCTCTACATGATGGATGACATCACCCTAAACTACTCATCCAAATCATACCTAAGGCATTTGACATTATGGCACCAGCTCTTCCGCATACTGACTTCAGTACATATGTCATTCTATGTGATAACACTCACACTCCTCACTCAATAGTATTTTTAATTAGTTGTGTGCTAAGATTGAACCCCTGGCCCAGAATCATATGTCCACACTAGGTGTCAGATGTAGGAATTTAGGAAAATCAACTAGCAATTTGCAAAGCAGAACGGTGTCTCTGACACCGTCTGCGAGTCGCTATGGGGTCCCTAAAACTCACCTCATGAACATCAATGATGTGGGTTCCAAGTTGCCCCACCTTAGCAACATGGGCACTCACGGGGATGGAGGCCTGCTGGGACCAGCAGAACTCCATAGACGTGACTGTTTTTAAATTAAGCAAGTTATTTTTCCCCAAGTGTAGTCCGTTTACCGGAAAGGAAAATGAGCTGCAATTATTTTTAAATCACAACAATTGTACTTGGAAATTTTCACGGTAATTATTGGTCCCTTAGACCACTGGCTGTTTTGCGCAGGATTATTTTAGTCCACTCACAAAGGTGAAGCTTTACAATGAGGACCCCTTCCAGTCAGCAAGGTGGTTACCATCCACTTCAAGTGGATGATAACAGCTACTCACTTTGCAACCACGTACTCGGTTGCAAATGGGATTGCCTACCACTGTGATTTGCAAGTAGGTCTGGTAAAACCCTTTATTATATCCATTTTGAAAAGCATTTTCCTCATATGTACATGACCACCAAATACATTTTGGAATAGGAAACAGACGTTTGCAAATCCCACACATATATTTATGCCATTTGCAAAGTGTAGACATTTTTCTCACTCTGGCCCAAGGTACTAACTCAAGTCACAAAAGGTGTTAAGTACGTGTAACATACTGGTTGCTACAGTCCTAGGTACCCGGTTTCACAGTAACATCCCAGTCTTTGTGGGTGGTGTGGGAAGAACAACCAACAATCCCATGTTCAATGCACACCCAGGAGTGTACAGAAAGTTCAACAATTATGTGCCTTCACACACAACACCTATGAAGGGCTAGCAACACGTTGTAGTCAGCCCAACCTTGTCACATCCCAGGTCCACACATGTCAAAATGTTATGACTTAGGCCCACATAACATACTATTAGTGAGGCATGTTTAACAACACACACAGGGGAGGTAGTACACCCATTCACATGATTCAACTGAACACCTAGGGCATTGCACTCAAGTCACACACACTTCGAGTTCACCTTGTGGAAGTATATGCCCACGGAAGATCCAACCCACAGTGTACACAGTCCATCCTCAACTAGGAAGAAGCACTTGTCATCAAAGCCATGTGCCTAAGCTATCTGGGAGACTGTCAGTCTGATATGCAGACTCAGTTCATGGCAAGTCCCTGACCAAGTCTAGCATTGACCAGTGTATTCCAAATGAGTCATACCATTCCCAATTGCCGCCCTAATTGAATGGGCTACAGCCCCTCAATCTGAGAGATGACTACGTATTGCTTTGCAGAAACATTATTCAAATTTGATATCACACTAAAAGAACAAAGCCAATGAACGGCCAGCGCATCAAATCATGAATTCTCTTGAACACACAGTAATCCATCATGCGTCATTACCAAACAATGTAAATATCACTCAGGCGACACTCACTGTAGGTATCGGGTCGTCAAAATGGGCCACCTCTCCCATGGTGTACGGGGCTGGTCCACCTGTAAAGCATGAAACAAAGATTATACTCAGACTGTGTGAACGGACAAATGATTTCTGTTACAATGACACTGTGTGAATATGACATGGTAATGATAGACTTTCACACATGCTCATCCTGCATGGATCACTTTGTATTCAACATTATCATTGGATGAGTCTCCTGCTCCAGTGTCACACCCTACTACACTCATGCAGTGGTCAGGACAGTCATGTGTCGTCCAAGTTAATCCTCCATTAGTATGCCCCAACAATAATGTTATCCATACATCTCAGCATGTGCATCCCCGAGAGACATTCCAAAACTGGTTCCATGAGGACTGCATGACCACTCACAATTAAACAGGCTATTTGGACAGGGTCAACAGACAGCAACCAGACACACATGTGACATATGTGTGAACAACATGACTAACTTCATGTGACGTGACGGCAACACACATGTATAGCATCATCATGTGTTTCCAATTTTCTGTCTAGCTATGGCGTCTACATATGTAGGTATGTTGTTTCTACATGACGTACTCACTGGCCATTATGACCAGTGGAGTACAAATAGAGCCGTTCACGTGTTGCTTTTCTGACACAAATGCAACACTACATTACATGCAGCTACAGGCATCTGGTATGTGTTGCAAAAATGAGCCATCGGACTGGTAGCATAGGTCTTCATACACATTCTGCAACAAATACACATTAGGACACATATGTATACCTTTGTAGCGCAGCATTTGAAACATTTTGTGACGCAGAGAGGGGGCGACTTAGCATAATACAAATAGATGTTGAATTTATAAAGCTGTCATTGGGTGTACATGTGTTGCAAAAATGGGGATTAATGTGTATAACCATGGGCCTAGGTTTCCCTGGCATTACACACACTCAGCTACTTATTTTGCAGATTGGCTAACAATCATCACATGTTCACACACCGATTTCTGTCATTCCCATTTAATTGTTTTTTACTCACCAACATGGCCACCAATCCGGAGTCCCAGGTGGTCCAGCAGGTCCTGTTCCCTGGTGATCAGATCTGCCCAGCGGTGCTTGAGTTGGTGTACATTCCTGAGACTCCCATAGACCCGGACCAGGTGATGGCGCACCTTCTCCCACCGGATTTTCCTCGCCTCCGTGTGATACCCCTGTATCACACGGCCCCCAGCTTCCAGCATTAGTGGGAGGAAATGGCTTACGAGCCATATGAACCCCCCCAATTCGTCTTCCCCCATCCTGGACAGGCGAGGCCTACCTGACATATTGAGAGGACTAAGAATGTACCAAAAAAATATGAAATAAAAAGGGGGAAATGGGGAAAGGTAGAGGTGTGAAAGAAAAAGAAGAAGGAGAAAAATAGCCCAACTAACCCCCCAAACTATGCTACCCACAACAGACTCCCACAGACAATACAAACTATCACAGGTATAGACAAAATACCACTAAACAGACTGAGACAATGTTATACAACAATAATAGATTGACACTAAGACAAAATACAAGGCACACAGGACACAAAAGCAGTAAAACACAGGACAACACCTTTCACACAACCACACAGTCTAGATAAATCTGAGACTGCAAAGTGAAAGTGAAAGTTAACTCCCAGTACAGATTTTGTAAACAGGATATCCTATTACATCACTTCCTGCATAAAATGGCCGCCGTTTTTATTTTCCCGTTATGCGTCATATTTTCACGCATACACAGTTGTGCGTCAATTTTTTTTGACGCATTACAGTGCACATGATGCGGAGTGAAAAAATATGATATGAATATTAATAATTAATAATGTACATGAAATGACCAACATATTGTCCATGTAGCGTCAATTTTACCACGCATACATCATGGGCGTCGTTTTTTATACACGTACAGTGGTGCACATGATGCGGAGTGAAAAAAATATGATATGAATATTGATAATTAATAATGTACATGAAATGACCAACATATTGTCCATGTAGCGTCAATTTTACCACGCATACATCATGGGCGTCGTTTTTTTTACACGTACAGTGGTGCACATGATGCGGAGTGAACAAATATGAAATGAATATTAATAATTAATAATGTACATGAAATGACCAACATATTGTCCATGTAGCGTCAATTTTACCACGCATACATCATGGGCGTCGTTTTTTTTACACGTACAGTAGTGCACATGATGCAGAGTCAAAAATATTGTGGATGTTAATTATATTTTGAAGGCAAAATATCAAGACACTTTTGGATACATTTGTATCTGACTCTGCATTGTGTGCACTCATGTACGTGAACAAATTATGACGGCCATGCTGTATGCGTAGAATATGGAGCACATTTATCCTAATGTCTTCATGTGTTTAGCTTTGGAAAGGTGATTTGTCATGGTCAAATGGTGCGATGTGAGACACATTTGTGTTTGTATATGACACATGTCCGTACTTTTATGTATAGACGGCCTTCACACTGTAATGTTTGGGATACTTTAACTAATGTATTGACCATATTTGACAACATATTTGGTGTAATTGCTGATGGCTATTTTGAAATGATGCCTGGGATACCATTATGTATTCCGTCTCCAAAATGTGCCCACCTTTATGATGGGGATGCTTTTATCTGTAGTCCTAACAGGGAGTGGGAGAGTCACTTTCAGTTTTTAGGGGGCTGACCATGTCCCATTATGATTTTGTGTTTCATATTTGTGTAGGACTTGTGACATGGAGGCCACACATGTGCCTTATGCATGTGTTTAGTTCACAAGTACATGATTCTTGTATGTTTTGGGGGCGGTAGAGGTGGACTTAGGCCCCCAGCACCCTAGGATTTGACCATCCAGAATAGCTACTGTATCCATGGAGTATTTTTATTATATCATGGCAAACCTGCAGCAGCGTACTAATGTAAGGCCATATGGTATGAATGACTGTTGACCATTCATTCATCTCATTAGCCCATTTGACGTTTGCAGTAATGATGATTTGGAGCTAAGTTGCATACCATTTTCATATGACTAAGTTTGCAAGACTCTCAGCGTTCACAATGTGATAATGCGAAGATTTTTTTGGTTGTCTGTGTCCCTTTCTGCATCAACTGGTTTAGTGTCATGTTACAATCTTCCTGCTAGGTTCAAACTGGGACACAACTGTGATGGTCTACTTTCAAATATTAGGTTGGTTGTATGACATATGTGTACATGTGTGTGGGAATGTGGATCCACTATGACCTGTCTGTGTGTATGTTGTCACTGTAACTTCAAGGTCTCCTCCTGAGTTAGTGGCAGCTGATGTTGTTGCAATTGTGTATTGCTCACATCATACACTTGAGAGAAGCCATTGATGACATGTTCACGTACACATGGATGGTCCCACCCTGTCTCTGAACACGTGTGATGTGACTTTCAAATGATCTCCAATTTTGGGCTGGATGAGAGACTGTTTCAGTTGTTTAGATCCGGCATGTGTAATTGTCACATTTGTACTCTTGTTGGGCTCTGTGTATGGTAATGTAACATGTCACATCCTACCCTCTGTGCATACAGTTGTGATGTTTATTTTTGGTGTGATGAATTTTAATGGCATTCTTGATCAATGAGAAGACATTCATCTTCAGCTATTTCAAACTAAAGGTGGTCAGAAATGAATAGGCCAAAGCATGATGTGGTGTTTGTTATTTGTGTTTATTTACAAGTGTGGAATACAAGTGATTATAATAACTTAGGTAAAAAAATTGTTCACAAGCTGTTGGCGCCTACGCACTCCTGCTGCGGTGTTAGGTTGTTTCCCCTCCTGTTGCAGGCCAGCATCCTCCTCATCATCATCCTCAGGCATGTCTGGGTCCGGTTCAAGGAGGGGAATGTTCCTTTTTACACAAATATTGTGTAATATGGCACAAGTGCATATGATCTTGCAGACCATCTCTGGGGAGTATAATAGGCTTCCGCCAGTGATGTCAAGGCAGCGGAACCTTGACTTTAGGATCCCAAAGGTCCGCTCCACAATGCTGCGTGTCCTCTTGTGGGCGTCATTGTATGCCCGCTCAGCAGCAGTATTTGGGTTCCCATATGGTGTCATTAGCCAAGGCTGGATGCCATACCCCTGATCAGCTGAAAGAGAAACACAGAATGGTATCAATTAGATGTAGAAGGCACTGTTGTACGTATCTTTGATGGAAGTAGTTGTGTTGTGTTGTCTGTGACTATTTTGTGTACTAATGTGACAACCTATGGTTGTTGGTGGAAACTTTGGCATTGTTTTTTTTCCTTGGCTGAGCAGGTGTTTGTTGGCTAACTGTTTGTCAGCAGGATGTATCGGTTTCTCAAGTACAGTGTGCCCTCCCTTGCATTGTGACTTGTGACACAGGTGTCCGTGTGTCCTCACTGGGGGTGTGATGATAGTTCCATGCAGAGTTGAAACATGAAAGGGTATTAGAAACGTTCAATTGAACATACCCAGGCCATCCCATCCCTTAAAAGTTATGCATTGTATTAGTGTACAGGTTATTGTGAGACTTCCAATTTGCAAGGTGACATTTAGGCAACCACAGTCATGAATGTCTTCACACTAAGCTGTGGAGTAAATTCCAAGGTGTGAGAGGTTCAATGGTGACTTGTGAAACATGGCTAGTGATGTGAGTACCTCAGTGTGTTCCTGTCTAGGTGTTGCTATTGTGGTGTATGGGTTGTTTATCCTAGATGGTTTCTGTGCAGTGAGTATATAAGTAGATTTTTGTCCTTACCAACAAGTAGTCCATTGCCATACCGTCCATCCTGGAAGTGTTGGTTGATGGTGCAGTGACGGAAGATGAATGCGTCATGTACACTCCCAGGATATTTAGCCACAATGTTGCTGATCAGTCCTTGGTGATCGACTATGGCCTGCACGTTGATGGAATGTGTGTGCTTCCTGTTGCGGTAGAGGTGTTCACTCGCAGCAGGTGGCACAAGGCGTACGTGTGTGCAGTCGATTGCACCAAGGACGTGCGGAAAGCCACTGATGGCGTAGAACCCCTGTTTTGTTTCCTGCTGCTTCTGCAGTGTGTTAGGGAAGCAGATGTGGCGGGGTGTCAGTCCAATGATGGCATCCAGTACTTTAGGCAGGAATGCGGAGAAAGATGGTTGTGAGATTCCACCAACCAGGGCACCAGTTGTCTGAAAGGAGCCACTTGCCAGCATGTGAATTACGGCAAGCAGCTTTGTTTCGGTTGGGATAGTGCGTGGAGTCACTAAAGTGGGGGCCAATTGCTGTTCAATATTTGTCAGCAGCTGCTGAATGGCCTGCCAGTTCAACCGGTACCTCTGTATGATGTCTCGTTCCCTGAGGCCATGCAGGGTTGTTCTTGGGCGGAAAATCCTCTCCTGCCTTCTGCGCTGTCTTTGGGGTCCCTGCTGTTGTTGTTGTGGCTGCTGTTGTTGCTGCAGGGCTCTGCGTCTACGTGCACGTTGAAGAAAAATCACCTCCATCTCTCCCTGTTGCTGCTCTGCTGCTCTGCTGCTCTGTTGTTTGTTCTGTGTGTTCTGATTAAGTACAGGTGTGTTTGCCCCATTTTAACGCCTGCCCTGACCCAGGCGTTAAAATTTCACGATATTCGTGCTTTGCGCCATTTTTTTGCGCCGCCTGCCGCGCGGGAGTGATTTTTGCCCTGAAGCATAAATACCACGCACCGCAATGTGCGCCTGTTTTTGGACGGGAACGCCTACCCTGCATGTCATTAACGCAGGGCGGGGTGCCGCTTCCAAAAACTGGCGCACATAGCGCCATTTTCCTGGTGCGCCGGATCGGGCGTCAGGGTTTAAATATGGGGCAACGTTTGCGCTGAAAGTGCGTCAAAATTTTTGACGCACATTCGGCGCAAACAGAGTATAAATATGCCCCTTAATTCTTTGAGATTTTCTAGGTCATGATCAAAGGTTTATGTTATGAATGCATAGATGTTACAGGATTGACATTCTGAGTATAATCATAGTTCAAAGCTCTTGCCATCTCTTGGTTTTGAGGTCGTAGTTTATTCTTGTTCCATGATAATCCTAGGCTAAAGCTCTTGCCATCTCTTGGTTCTGAGGTCATAGTTTATTCTTGTTCTATGATTCAAAGAAGGGGCTTTGCCCTCATTTCAAACGCTGCCTCCATTAGATATTGGAGACGCATTTGAGTCAAGAGTCTATTGATGAGTTATATTTCTATGAATGAGTAAATGCATATTTGTTCTAAACTTTTGCTGTTCCCTACCCTAATTCCCTCCCCCCCGACTGGCTTCATCATAACTCTGTGCTATAATAGCTTTCTGAGTTGGTGATGCCGGAAGGTGGGCCTTTTGTTCAGCGACGTGCAGATCCAGAGGAAAGGACATTGTGACAACCTCCCTCACATCCTGCAAACCCAGACAATTAGGTGTCGCCCTGATTAGATTAGGAGAGGGCAGGAAAAGGGTGTGTTTAACATTTTTAGCCACACCAGTGGGTGGGCTCAGCCAGATGTAACCTGCAAAAATCAGTTTCAGCCATGATGGATTTTTGAGGAATGTTGCTCCCTGGGATTGATTTTTGCCACACTTCCCAGGAAGTGGTCATCACATGGAGAAGGACCCTGCCCCTGATTGGAGAACCAGGACCCCCCTGTTTTTCACCCAGGACGTAGGATAAAACTGGCAGGCCTGCACCCACACCTCAGATCCCAACCAGATTCCTACAGGGAAGCACTATAGAAGAAGAAGGACTGCCCTTCTTGACCCCTGACCAGCACCTAGACACTGCAGTCTGGAGTACTGCCCTAGCTGCACACTTGGGCTTCACCACAAGAAGGACTTTGCCTGGCTTCAACTGGTTCAAGGAGGGACTCCCTGTTTGCTACAGGTGAAAACTTGCTAACCAGAGTCCTCTGCAGCAACTCCTGAAGAAAATGACCAGCTGACCACTGTCCAGTGGCCAAAAAGGAGTTTGCGCCAGGTGCATTCTGGGAGTTGTAGTCCGCACCCTCAAGGAGCATCCCAGAGCTTCTGGAACCTTGGGATGAGCTGTGGACCTCAAAAGAACCTTAACAAAAACATCTGGAAGAAGATCCAGAAGTTTGGAGAACTTTTGGGAAAAAGCTCTATAAAGGGACCGACCCACTGTGGCAACTCTAGCCGGCTTGCCTCTACCATGACCCGGCCTGACTTGCAGGTACGTCCCGGTGAAGAAAATCTCCCAAAAAGTGACTATGTCCGAATGTAGAAAGTTGAGGGGAGCCTTCCAGGCAGTGTATCCGAGTAGGGCTCCAGGGACGTCGGATCAAGATTCAGGTTTGCCTCGGTCAAAGGGTTTTAATCTAAAAAAAAATGACTAAGTCTGAAGGTAAACTTTCAACCGAGTCCTCCCGCGAGCTGTAGCCAAGCAGGGCTCCATCGGGGTCGGACTCAAACTTTGACTTTGTCCTGGTCGAGGTGCGACCAGATGACCAGATTAGCACTATTCATTTCTAAGCGCTAAAAGCATTAATTCTTTAAAAATGTATATCTCCGGTTCGCCTTATCCGATTTTATTGATTGTGGTGTAATTTTAAAGATACAAATATAAACTATTATTATAAATTGGTGTTGGAGTTTTATTGTGTTTTGTGTTTTACTTATTTACTGTTTTGTGATTTTTAAATGCTTTACATATGGTTCCTGAATTAAGCCTTGTCGCTCGTTGCCAAGCTACCTAGGGTTGAGCTGGGTTTAATTTATTAAGGCCTAACTGGACCTAAGTGGAGGTTAGTGACCTATTGCTAAGTGTAGGTACTTACCTGCCCTTACCAATAACCCATTTTCTAACAATCACCTGCAAATGGATTTTGAGTTCCGATCCCTTGGTCAGAACTTTAAAAACTTGTTTTTCAGGCAAGCTTTCCACTGTTAGACATGATTTTCTCTGCGGGTTTCCTTTGTCCCCTCTATTATATCAGAGCCAAGAAACCATTGGTGTTGGTGCGCTCAATCAACAATACATAACATAGCAACAAAAGAATTGTGAGAAATAGGAGTTGTTGGTTGACTGGGGCGAGAACCCTTGGCAAGCAAGAGCCACAATCCCATGCAGGGTGAACTACAAAAAGTCACTTGTTTAATCTATGCTTAACCCTGAGTAGCTGGCACACAAAACAGTTAGGCTAAACTTAGAGGCAAAGTGTTAAGTAATTATGCAGTACACAAACAGCAATACAGTCAAAACACAACAAACCAATTCAGTCAAATAGAGAAAATTTTAATAAACTATTTGACACCACAACCATCAAAATCCAAATAGTAGAACTGGATTTATGGATTTTTAATGTTTAAGCTTCAAAATAGCAAGTCCTCAGTTTTGGAAAATGGCCACTTGGGCACCAGTAGCACAACAAACAAGGGTCCAGGGTTGGTTGGAGACCTCTTGGGGGCTCAAGTCTCACTCAGGCTAGGCCAGGTGTGGAGTCAAGATGGTGGGAGCCTGTTATGTCCTTGTGGGTTTGAGGAGGAAGCCAGCAAAACGAGCCCTTGTAGTCACTTTCAGCGTGATGGGATCCTTCTCCCACCATGCCACCAAGACCTGGAACTCCCTTCCCATCCACCTCAGAAGATCTCCCACCCTATCGCAATGCAGAAAGGACCTCAAAACGTGGCTTTTCACATGATCCCTCTGTTCTTCAATGGCCTCCCACTTACTGCCCCCCTCCTCCCCTATTGCCTTGAGACCCTAGCGGGTGACCAGTCGCACTTTACAAGTATTATGATTGATTGATTGAAATCTTAGGTTCAGGTGAAGATGCAGGGCTCCACAGCAGGGCTGGCCTTTGAACGTTCAAGGCAGGCTCCAGGCAGCAAAGGAGTCCTTCCAGGTACAGCAGCAGTCTGGAAGAGTGCACAGCAGGTCACAACAGCAGGCAGTCCTCTGAGAGTCCTTCCACCTGTCCAGCAGTGAACTGCAGAGTGGGTCTTACAGCCCTATTTTAATACCATGGTGCCCTGCTCCTAGAAGTTCGGAGACGTTTCAAGAAGGGTTCTTTGAAGTTACAGGAGTTGCCTGCCTCCCTGCCCTGGCTCCTAGCTGGCTGCACTGACAATACAGCGTCATTAAGCCTATTGTGTGGTGGCAGAGCCCAAGCTATTCAGGTGCAAGTGGGCTCTGCTTACCTCCTGCCCCCATCAAGTCGGTTAATGGCCCATTCTGGCTCTACCATTCCCACTACTGTGTGACTGTCGGGATGAATTCACAAAGTCTCAACTGTCAGTTACACTCAGTCATGTGACCTGGGGCACAGAGGGCTAAGGGCAGGAAAATGCCAACTTTCTAAAAGTGGCATGTTCAAACTTGTAATGATAAATCCAACTTTAATATTAAAGGTGGTTTATCATTACATATTAATAGATACCAAATATGATATATCTGCCACTTCTGGTTTAGCAATTACAGCTTATTAAACACAATAAAGGATCCTGAATGTTATCCTATTGAAGGGGTAGGCCTCAAAGTAGTGAAAAACGAATTTGGGAGTTTTGCATTATTAGGATATGTAAAACTAAAAAGTACATGGCCTACCTTTTTATTGCACAGCAACCTGCCCTATGGGCTACCTAGGGTCTTCCTTAGGGATGACATATGTAATAGTTAAATGCCAGGTCGACATTGCAGTGGGACACTGACGTCTGGCTGCAGTGGCGGGCCTGGCACAAATTTTAAGGTGCTACTTAAGTGTGTGCACAATAGGTGCTGCAGGCCAAGTGGTAGCATTTAATTTACTGGCCCTGTGGATATAGTATACCATTCTTCAAGGGGCTTATAGGTATGCCAATCAAACAATGTTTTATGGAGAGAGCACAACCGCTTAAACACTGGTTAGCAGTGGTAAAGTGAACAGACTCCTAAGGGCAACAAGCAAAAATCCAGCAAAATGTAGAATGAGGAAGGCAACAAGTTTGGGGGTGACCCATTTCCAACAATATTTCACGTTTTGCAAATCTCTGCAGCACATACCAATGTCTCTCTGTTTTCTTTCTGAACCAGACTCATAGAAGTGGCCTCTGACATGACTATGCTTCCCCCTCTGGAGGTAGAGAAAGACTCAACCTTCAAGGGACCCATGTGCAGCATGAATGAGCAGGTGCAGTGCTAGCGCACTGTGAATGACTTGCATTGACTGGAATCCTGCAACATCCTCCCCTCCATGCTGAAAGGAAACTCTAAAGTAAGACAGCAAGCAGAAACTGATAACAAATATGAACAGGCAAACTGTTCAGCTGGTGCACCCCGCCCCACCATCTGTGGGTAACGCTACCTCTGCACCCACTGCACCACTATTGCTATGCTTGTAAAAAAGACAGAAAGAATGTGCCTAGGACACAAGAGTTACATGGTCCTAACACTGGCCTTGAATGTTTACACCAGAAATTTAAGGCCAAGTGTTCCGGTAACTTACCTCTTAAAATCTGTAGTACAATGCACTGTGACTAGGAATCATCATCATCAGGATCATCAGACTGAGGAGGTTCAAATAGAAGGGACAATGGAAAATTAAAACTCAGCTGGAACAATCTGGACTACTCTCTGAGGTTGAAAGAGAACCATATGTGGTTCAGAAAAGGGCTAAATATGTTCATTTCGAGCCTTCATTCAGCTTCTAACCACATTGCAATAAGATTCCCCAAACCTCGCCACCGGGACTTGTTCCTTCAGAGTCACACCCATACATGTGAAACCAGCCAAGGGATCACTGATTATTGTTCATCCCATCATTACAAGGACATTGGCTAACCAGTCTGAGGAATCGTATTACTTTCCAGATCTGAACTACACCCGCATTTCTGATGTTGTGGTCCCTCGAAGGGGTGCTCTGTGACTTGTGTGGATTGTTATTGGGGAAAAACGGTGGCTGAACTGCAGAACCCTGATCAGAGAAAATATGTATGGTTTTTTTCTTGATGTTTCTAGTTGACCTCAAGTGTTGGACGAAAGGGGCCTGGCCACGCCTTGTGACTTGTAACATGTCCTTTTTCCAGATCGTAGTCTGTCCAGAACTTCCTGAGGTTCCCAATCAAAGATTAAGTTGAGTTTTTTCTGGGATGTGAGTTCCTGCTTAAATCATATCTGATGTATGCATTAGTGAATGATGCATGGGGCACAAAACATTCATTCTATTACTTTCTTTCTCACTTTGATCATCATTCTCTACAATTTTGTCGATGATTTGTGCTCCTTGCAGATAAATTTCCCTTTGGTTTATTTCCTGAAATTCATTGCTTGGCTTAGTTCTCTGCCCTGATGATAGGGAGAATTTGGTGCTTTACCTATCTATTTCTGCATATATCTTCATCCTCGTTCAAGAGCCAAGGGGCCTATTTGCCCTTTGTGGCACACTACACCATTTACATGGACTATCAAGTGTTTGTGCCACTGTGGCTAGTGGAAGGAATCACCCTTTCCTCTGGCAATCAAGAACGAAACTTGACAGACCATCACAGCCTCTAAATTCATGCAGATCATAGGGGGTAGATTTAAGAGGCCCTAGCAACTCCTTGCCCCACATTAGCATCATTTTGTTTATGCTAATGTGGCCCAATGAGGCCAAAATTGCTGCACCAGATTTACAAAGTGGCGCAATGCATGCATTGCTCCACTGTGTAACCCTTTGCACTACTTTATGCCTGTAAATATGCTGCAAAGAAATTTAAGAGATTTCTTTGCATCATTTTTTTCAGCACTTTTAAGGCCTGCTTAGAGCAGGTGTTAACAGGGGGCACACCACTGTTTACAATTGACCTCAATGGGCTTTGCAGGATAAGCGTCAACATTTTTTACGCTAATCATGTGAAGCTCCAAACAAGCGTACAAAAGTTTGACACTAGTTTCCTTTACTACCACCATGGTGCGCCATATCTTAGATACGACGTGCAGTTGGTGGCATCATGGGGGCGCTATGGGGAACAAGGAAAGTGGCACTCCACTGGGTGCCGCACCATTTTCCTTAAATCAAGACCATAGTCTTTTGGCTGTCATAAACGCCCTGAGCTGAATAAAAAATTGTAAGCCAGTAAGTATCGACTATGGCATTTTTTCCACCCAGGAGTTCCAAGTAACATAAAAGACATCACAGATATAATGACATCCGTTAATCGAAAAATGTAATGTCAACATTTATATTCTGTTTAATCTCTGTGCCATCTCTAAATATCTCATATGTCTTTGTCTCCATCAGCCATACAGCATATTACTGCTGGATGGATAGCTCAATGAGTTGAATGTTGACTGCTGAAAAAGTGGTAATTGGCAGGCTGGAAGTTCAAACCCTGGCAAGACCAACTCAGCCTTATATTCTCCCAGAGGTCGGTAAACCCAGTACCCTTAAATTGGGTTTTAGTCACACCTAATATTTACAGTGCTTACAATGACAGAAGTGTGTTATAGCTATAAAAAAATACACATTATTATTCTCTCACTCTGTCAAATGAAAGTAGACTAGGTGCCACTCTATTTCATGTGGACCTCACCATTCTCTGGTAGGCAGCAGCAGAAACTCTGGATGTTCTAACCCCTCTCAAACCCCTTAGGTCTAAAACAAATGGACTAGGAGACTTCAGCTGGTGGTCGCTGCTGTTTCGGGTGACCTGACTGCAGAATTCGAATACACATGGTAATGAGGCATAGCAGCTAACAGGTACGCTGGACTTGGGTTCTTATTTCTGACTGCTGTTCGCCCCAGAATCCTAATGCTCCCCTGCCCTCTGTATTGGAAATGTGCAAATCTTCTCAGAATCAACAGATTCATATATTTTGTGTTTTTGCTACGAAATGTATACAAGAGCTGGTGTTGCAGCAATCTGAAGGTCAAGAAAGTAGGCTACCTTGAATGATTAGAACCCGGACTTTTATATTTAAGAACCGGAGGCTCAACTGTTGTGAGTGCTTCCATGAGGAACCACTTCCTGAGACCAAAAACTGCTTGAAATCAGATCAGAGATTCGCCGACACAGCTCAGCAGAGCTTTTAATTTTCTCCATGCGGGCACATACGGTGGGAGACAGTCACACTGTTGCCCAACATGGTAATTCTGGGACAGCATGAAGCACTAGTCTGCTCTATGCAGATCATTCTGGGAATGGTCACTGAGGCAAATTCTTAACAGAGTGCAGTACACTGCGTTGGGTTTGCGTCACTTTTATGACACGAACTGGGCATGAGACCTTTGGATATGTAGGCTGCAGTGTGCAGTCCGGAAACACTTTGAAGCTTTCATTCTCTCATAAGAAATGATACATTTTAAAGATTTAGCACAGGAAGAGGGGTAAAGAGCACAATGGAGTGAGGACGGGTGCAAAAATATGGCGGACAGGGAGGGCAGAAGAAAAAGCAAGGGGAAGAGCAAAGAAAGATATGCACCCCATGGAGTGCTCAATGCAAAATAAAGAGTCCCTTCACCTATGAAGTGGAAGGATACCAGTCATTCAATAAGAACACTGCAAGACTGAAATGCTCTCGGGCAGAACAAACATAATCATATAGAGGAAAGCCATCAAGTAAAGAGCAGATAACTAGGTTATATAAAAAAATCCAGTCATGAGCAAGAGTATGACCCAAAGTTCTTTCTAACTATGTGTATGTATTGAAAATAATGGGTCTAATAGGTTCAGAGAGTGAAGGCTGTCTCTAGCTGAGAAATGATTGGACTCTTTCATCCACTAGTCTTTCTCAATCTGCCTATAGTTTAAAGTACCCATTCCCCCGCACTCATAGCATGCTCAATGATGTCAGTACCATCCCCTTGAATACAGACCTTTTGGTATCCACAGCTCGCGCCATGAACCTTATTATCTGTTTGAACAGTAATACGCATAGGCTTTAATCCCTCCATTAACGAAGAAACACCTTCTCTCTACCTACAGTATCCTCAATTTCAAGATTTCGTCATTCCTGCGTTGGAGCACTTTCCATGCTTGATTTTGGACTAAGGACAATATTCTGTGACCAGAAAATCCACTCAAAGGCTAATCCTGCCTCATTTGGGGCCACAAAATCTCCGCCATCAGTAAGATGCAGTGCAATCAGGACTTCAAGAGCACCATCCATGTTTTCGGCTATGAAGGGAACACTTTGTGTAAACAAATGCACTGTTTATTCTGCGGTGTAGATGTGCACTATATTGGCTCACTGGAAATCTCATCCACACCATTTGTGATTTGAATAAACCATCATTCGTGATAGTTCTTGTATATTCTGTAATAAATTGACAGCATTTTTGGTGAGATGCTATTTCCCACTAAACATTTACCAATAAAAGGCGTGCACCTTTTATTTTAAATATCTTCTCAGAGACCATTTGTCTGCCATGTGGTGTCCATGACTCAAAATATGATTTACCAAACAGAACGTGCTAGGTCTGACAATGAGAACTGAGTTAGCTAGGTTCTCTTGGTAGTCAAATGATTTTTACAAAGGAGCAGCTGCAGCCATTGATCCATCACCTAGTTTGCGGCAATGACATGCACATAATGGCCCATATTTATTCTTTTTGTCGTAAAACTGTGCTAACGCAGTTTTGTGGCAAAAAGCTTAGCACCGACTTGCATCATTTAACAACGCCAGCCGGGAGCTGTATTTATTGAATGATGCAAGCCTGCGCTAAACTTGGGCTAGCTTCTTAGAAGAAGAAGCTAGCCGAGTGGGGGTGGCGGTGGGGAAGGAGAAGATTGTGAGTCAGAAAATGACGCTAGCCTGGTTAGAGGCAAAAAAAAAAAAGCCTCCAACCAGGCTAGTGCCATTTCCTGACGCACAGCCACCAAAAACATGACTCATGTATTAGCTAAGTCAGGAGTCATGCTCACCACCTCCATGGCCAGCACAGGGGATAAGTGTCCCCTGGGCACGGCCATTTCACCCTGTGCCATGCAGGAGGCCTCGAGTTAGGGCCCCAATGGCACTTTAATAAAAAAAGAAAAATACTTAGCAATACTTACCCTACTTACCTGGGAGGGGTCCCCCATCCTCTGGTGTCCCTCTGGTGGGGGTGTTCCTGGAGCTTGGGGATGGCACCTGTCGACCCATTCCATGGTGCTTAAACATGGAAATGGGTCCACAGGTCCCCTAACGCCTGGTTTGACCCAGGCG
Organism: Pleurodeles waltl; assembly: GCF_031143425.1. Lineage (NCBI taxonomy): Eukaryota > Metazoa > Chordata > Amphibia > Caudata > Salamandridae > Pleurodeles > Pleurodeles waltl. The sequence continues at coordinate 1,120,586,244 of NC_090437.1, read as the reverse complement.
TTAAATAATGGTGCAAAGTAAGCTGCACCATTATGTGGCTCATCCTCCCAACCGTGTGTCATTTTAGCAGGGGGGAATAAATATGGGTCTATAGGGATAGCACCATTTTTTTGATAGGAACACCTACCTTGCATCTCATTGACGCAAAGTAAGTTCACGCATCCAAAAAATGGTGCAAACTCCAAAATTTTGACATTAGACATGCCTAACGTAAAAAAAGTAATATGGGGTTAGATTTGCGCTGAATTTGCAAAAAAAAGGCGCAAATAGAGGTTTAAATAAGCCCCCATGTATGCATGGTTGCAGCTTAGAAGAAACGTGATCAAAGTAAGAAGAAGTTTATTAATGAAATATACACTTGCAGCCAGCACAGATAAAGTGATGGGTTGCCCACAAATAATGTCTGCGTGAACGATGACCAACGACACTGCACTCTCATCTTGTGAAAAGCAAGGACTGAGACGGGGCTAGTGGTAGCCCTGACAAAGAAATGCCACCAGTAGCGAGAAGAGAGGAAGAGCCTGCGGGTGCCATTCACACTAGGGGCACCACATCCTCTGCACCTGTAAATTCCTCCTGCTGGATCATATGTCAACATGGGGCTAATGGGCTCTTCTGTGGAAAAGACTGTCCCATTGTGCCACCCACCCCACACAAAACTCTTGGTCCTCTTTGAAGTAGTCCATCCTGCCAGCAGGCTCAGGCACTTTACCTTTTTGGACCTAACACTATGAGACAGGAGCTTGGGCTTCTTTTCTCTGAGGAGGCAGAATGTGCGATTTTAAATTCCAGTGCTGCTGCAGTGGGGGCACGTGCACCCAGTTGCCTCCATGTGTTTTATTAAGCACAGCCCGTATCACAGTGTTCTGCTGTGAGGCCTGCAAATAGAAATGTCCTAGCAATACTGTTTTCACTACAGCCTCCACCGCAAGTCATAGGTTAGCTAAAAGGTTCAAATGAAACGTGTCTGATTGTAGTACAGGAAGATGGCCTATGAAGATTTGCTCTTCCTTGAGCAAATGTCGTCACCCTTGAAAATACTTTATCAAAGAAGGAAGCCAAAACGCCATGCGTTCATCAGTCTTGCTGGTTTAATTTAGCACGACAGGTCATAATATATTTTTTCTTGGCCAGCAATGCCAGACCGCTGGCTTCACATAATTAATGACACATGACTCCGACAGTCATAATTAGCATGACAAGATAAAGAGAATTAGTTAAAACTTAATTAAAAAATGTATGGCTTATGACTGTGGCCTTGTACTCTGTGAGGAATTTTAATTCTTTGATCTGGGCACACCAGAGGGCAAAGGGTGTTCATGTTTTTCATTGTTAGACAAGTACTCTTATTAAACAGGAAAATAAAACTGTGTTAGTAAGCAACATAATAAGGCTTTTTTTAAGAAGGGCCTGCTGACTGACTGTGAATGCACATCTTATTAGTAGACAAAACTCCCCTTCAACAGAAACGTGTGTCATTTTTTCAAGGATTTCATGCAGTTGCATTGTGATATTTAATTATTTCAGTGATAAAATGTATGTGGCGTCAATCAGTAAAAAAAATTCCTAAATAATATTAACACGTTACGTCTTCTCTTAAACTTTCTTTAACTCTTGCACACTTAGGCCCATATTTATAAAGGTTTGGTCACCCTTGTGCAAGCAAAGAGGCGCAAGTGTGACACAAAACTTAAGTGAGATTTACGAAGCCACGTAAGACCAGCTTGCATTGCCTTTTATGGTTGGATAAATCTAGAGTAACGCAAGGCAGCGCAAATCACTGGCATGTGTTACTCTGTCCCAGACAGGCATTCCATGAATGGGTGTTCCCACGCATCCACCCATGGACGTTGGTTCATTCGCATAATTACAATTAGTGGTAGACCTGCGAATGCGTCAAAATTCGACCCCCTCCCCAGGTGGGGCGTAATGAGAACAAATAGCTTTATTTCTGCTTGTTTATATCTCTTTCTAGATATGCTGCACTCTGCAGCACATGTAGAAAGAAGAAAATGACTCTCAGGATGGATAGTTTTGTGCAGGAAACAGGAAGGTGCCCTTTCCTGCACAAAAACTATCCTGCCTACAACGCAGGCACCCTTACAACATGACACCAGGGTGCCAGTATTGGCACTAGGCAGCCAAAAGTGCACCAGCACTAGGAAAGGCTAGGAATGCACCATATACTCTAAATATGGCTCATTCCTGTCCATCCCTTTTCACTCAGCACAGTGAACCAAGGGGTTTTGCTGTGTGAAAGAATGTTAAATCTGCCCCCCACCGTTTCTTGCTAAGCAGACGAACATCAATTTGATATGTTTCTTAATGTGTTTGATCAGCTCCACAAATAGCAATTTGTACCATTTGCCTTTATAGACACACATTTTAGTATTACAGAAAATGACTCAAAGCTTTGCCTGTAGCATAGGGTGTATGTGCATGCTGAAAGGTATCTGTAAATTGATGCTGGCTGCTTGATAACAGAATATTAGTAATCATTTCAATGAACATTTGAGGCAGCTCAGCATCCAACACCTCCTAGCATTTCCCAGTGTAGTGTATTCTAACTGCATTTAAATAGGGCTAACGAGATGCGGAAGTGCTTGTAGAATGAACTATGCACATTCTCGATGAAATACTTCTTGGTGCTAATGGTTGTAAGTGCTATGATGGACCAGTTTGCTTGGGAAGGTGAAGGGTAGGGAAGAAACACATTTTCAGCAGTGGTGGATCCTCCGTATGGGCGGAGGAGCGTAGCCCCGCCGCCAGAAGCAGCAGCTGCAAAACCTTTTAAAGAAAATGATAATAAACAATGTTTATGAATGTTAATGTTTATTATCATTTTCTTTAAAAGGGGCAGGGCCACGGGGGTGACGTGCACTGAGGGGGAGAGCGCATGTGTGTTTGGCCGGCCGCCTCTGGCCAGCCAAACACATATGTGCTGTAGGCTGTCTAAAGCTTGGCAACTGTGCTGACTTGCTGGAGAGAGCCTGCACAGGCTCCCAGTCTGCCTGGGAGTGCCCTGGCTGGGCGCTCCCAGCCTATCCTGATGCTGCTTTGGGCAGTGTTAGGATAGGCTGCAGGGCAGGCTGGGAGCCTGTGATTGCAGCAGAGGCAAGGGACAGAGGAGCGCGGCGCGGAACAGCACCGAAGAGTTAGGTGTTTTCTTTGGGTTTTTTAAAATTTAATTTCAATTTTCTGCTGCTCCCCACAGCCCGTCCCCCAAGCGTCTGCGAGCCGCTACTGATTTTCAGTAGTAAGAAGATAAGCCGAACTTGCTGCTCAGTAGAGAAAGTGGAATCCGAGTAGAACCCTAAAGTGTTTACATTAACAAAAGTCAAGATATCAATTAGTGGTCAATTTTTGCACCATAAGACGGAGCAAGCACACTGCATGTCATTTTAAGTTCAGTAGCCAGTGCGGTATGCTTAGCTAGCAGCGCCTATGTCACTCCAACTGTGGTCTACCTGCTAGAATTAAAGATGTCCAACCTAAAAGATTTCCACCCAACTGGAGTAAATGTTTTCCCCAAAGTGGCTGTCTCTGCTACAGAGGGAGCCATTTCAGGGGGAAAACAGTGACTCCATGGGCGACCGGCCTCCACTTACGTAATTTCGGAAAAAAATACTCTCATATCCAAAGCAGTGTTGTTTTTGTTAGAAGTGACATAATTAATGTTCCACACATGCTGGAAGCCTCCCTAATGAATGGGGATTCTTCCTTGACTTTCTTTAAATCTGTAACTTACACAAATGCTTTAAATTTGCAATGTATACTAAGAAATGTGACTACTAACCCCTCTCACCCACTAACAAACACTCAACTATTCAGTCATGCTCCTAAATCTTAAATCTCTGGAAGCTTTTCGAAATGCAATTGAATGGTGGTTATTCCGGTCACACTGTACCAGGGTAAAGTTACAAGTTCAGGCTGGACATCATGGAGCATGGGTCAGATACAGGGATCAGGTTTGTCCTGCTGAAGAATTTACCTTTACGAGTCCAAGTCCACATAAAGAGCTGCAGATGGAGTTTAACATTGTCAGGGGCTCAGAGGAGTATGTTGGGCATTGCGTTGTCGCGTAGGCTCTCATTATCCTAATGAGACTACTGGATTTTAAGCGGCAAGATCGTTCACAGTGTGGGGGACTAAGTCTGACCCACGTGGAGGACCCTTGTCACTCTAAATCCGGGTTTTGCTCTGGCTAACTAGCAGTGCCTCGTCTCTCCCAAATGGAAGAGACAATTGGGCAGCCATGCACATGCCATCTCAGCACTTCCCAGGGAAGTTGTGGTCACTCAGGTCACAACCGGTTCTCTCAAACACAGTCCGGTCTCATATATAAATGACAAAGGCAGTTTAAGTTTTAAAGATTGGTTTAATAAAACAACTGCATTTTAGATACCAAAGCGTGAGCTGCAATAACCAAAACTACACAACACAGTAGGATTAAAATAGTAACGATGAGAGTGAAGTACAAGAATAAGGCTATCATAGAGCCGCTAGATTATTTTCTCTCTAAGGTATATTTCGAGCACAGCATGTAAAGCTCTAAGCCTGCCTTTCAGGTTCCCCCGTGAGGACATCAACCCTCATACCTGAGCAAAGGCCTGAAATCTGCATCAGCATCTGCGACAGGGCATTCAGCATCTAATTGTAGGTTCCTGGCCGGAATCTCCCTCTTGACGTGTACTAGGACTAGGAAGTGTTTTTATAACTAACATGCAGATGTTCTAAGAAAATGTCCATACGTAAGGATGTGTATTTTCTACGAATACTGGAGACTAAACTTCTACCACGTTTACCGGCAATGTACCAGACTGTAGCCTTGACTGAAGCACAGAGCGATCAAGAATGCATTATTTGAGAACACAGTGCTGAACTAAGCTAAACAGTGTGATAGAAGAAATTAAAACAAGACCGTAAAACTGGTTATTGTAAAATAACAGTGCGAAGTTGAATAAAATATATCTAGGGCAAAGTGCACAGCGGCCTAGTGTGCTAAACTAACGTGCATTAAGCTATATTAAAAATGGCTACACTACACCCTCCCCTTGTCGGTAGAAAGTGGTTTATGCCTAAGCTAAAATGCCCTAAGCTAAAATATATGTAAAACCCTACTTAATTTTAACAAGTTAAGAGGACACACAAGCATACTATTTGGCAATTTAAAAATGAGCATGCGGCCAAAGCCGAATTCAAAGGAAAATGTAAATTTAGGACAGTTCCAAATCAAGCATCAGTCATGGACATCAGGAGATTCTCCACCTCAGCAGATGATAAAACCGGTAAATCCAGCCAAAAACTACCAAGGAGCAGGTGTGTTCCAGAGCCCCAGCGTCAACCAAGGCGGCATCCCGTGCAGTGCCAATGAACGAGTTAATGGTAACTTCCTCCAGGAAGGGTAGCTCGTAATCAGCTTCTCTGAGCAAACGCAGCCGCAGTGCCCATGTCTGGGAATGAACCCTCAACAAGAACATCAACAGATCAGCATCAATCACTGAGGGGCATTGCTGTGAGAGACAAACTTCCAGTGCATGTTCAAAAGAGCACCAACGGCACCGAAACACAGGCTGCACACAATCCAAAACCAGTCTGAATGACAGAGACCAGACACACCCCAAATGTTCCAGTAGTGTTGCTCCAAAGTGCTGCATCATGCGTTCACAACACAGCTGCGCTGATGGGCGCGCCCTCATTTGTCCTTGTTGCAGCGGGACAGCCATTGTGGAAAAACAACAGCAACAGCAAAATGCCGGCTACTAAATCCAAAGTTATCGGAAATCCCCACAAATATGCTTCCAAAAATGGAATGAATAGCCGAAGGTATTAAACCGAATATGGAGGAAAAGGTGTGAACAAAACCAATACCAACAGCATTGAAAAGATTTGCTAATCCAGCCGTGCTGGACGCATTAAATATACGTCCCACGAGTTCACCAAAGTGCCTCGGAAAGTTTGTATTTAACAGGGACTGTATTTCCGCCGATGATCTTGCCACCTTAAGTGCGTATGTCTTGCGTGCAGATGTAAGGGCCACATGCTTCTGAAACAATGAAACCTTCAGTCTACTTAACTTGTCAAAATTCACCTTGGAAGTAGCAATGTGAGGCCAAATATCTGCTACCTCCCTAATTTTAGTGGGGGGAAACAACACGTTCCAGCAGCATTTAACAACCTTAGTGACCGAAACAACATAAACTATTCCGGCCCGCATGCCACAACAGTCTTCACTATTGAGGAAGACGTAGCTGCTGTTTGAAAGCACCTGGAACGTCTTTAATCAAGGGGACCGGAACTCCCTTCAGATAGCAAGCCAAGTTCGCAACCGAGGCATTACACGCCCCATGCAAGGACAGCCGCTTGCAAATCATCGAATGGCTGACTGAAGTCTCACATTCACTGCCGCTAAGAAAGACCTCTTTCATGCCATTGAGGCATTTGTACGAGAAGGGAAGCTCCCACACCTCATGGATGTAACTATCTCCCAACTTTTCATATCTGCCTACCGGAACATGTTTCAAACAAGAAGTGAACTGTAATGTAGAAATAGGCAGATTAATAACCCCGTGTATCAACCACTCTGCTGAGGGAATCTCGGCCACGGTAAAAGGCAATCTTTCTATCTTTTCAATGTTGAGCATGACGTAAGTCGCCTCCTTTTTAGCCATTAGTTGTTGTTGTCGCATTAAATTAAAGGAAAAAAATATTTCCCTGGCACTGATGTGCTGCCACGGAATGCGACCCGCCTTCAATGTCTGAAGCGTCCAACCCAACTGCATAATTGACCTCGTCTGACTCTGTCCATGATATAAAGAAGACATATCAGATCGTATAATGTCTATAGCAGAAGAAACAATGTTGTTAATTGTATATATCCGGTCGGACAAGGTGTGAATCCCATTATCCACAACAGCTAATGCCTTTTTCAGATTTTCCTGATCTATCTGCCTCAACCGGGCTGCAGCCTCTTTTTGGGAAAGTTTCCATATTTCATTGTAGATCTCATACAAGAAACACTTCCTACATGGTATCTTTGGGCCTGACAAAAAATCTTCTAAGTCAGTGTCGTTAGACAGGAGACTTAGGTGTGTCTTAACTGCATCTAGTGAGGATGATTTTAGCCACTGTTGGCACAATTTTCCTTCACAGGAAAAAAACCCTGTCTTGGTGTGCCTTCTCTGAACTCTTAGTGCTTTTATAATGGCGAATCCCCAGGCTGTACAAATAGCTCTTAACATGAGACAACCACTTACAACACATTTACTAGCACATGGACTTACAGCACAGGGAGGTCCAGTCACGTTTGTGGTGGACGCCCACGCAGTTTATAAAACAGAACTGTTTTATTCTTGGGTCACATTTCCAGCAGTTGATGGGAACACAAATACATTTCATACATATACAGTTGCGAACGCGCCTGGGCAGTACAGGGCGTACGCATACTTAGAGATACCTCTATCTTATCAAGAACATAATAATTGGCTTGATGGCGCCCTACCCCATACAATATTACCAGTAAGGTTAGATCCACTAAGTAATGATGGTCCTACCTGGCCTTTATTGGCCACATATACACCACATCCTGCGGTTGCGAATATGGCAGTAGCTGAGGTTCAACGCTTATATATTGAGTTAACAGCAATTTACAGACGATTTGTACAATTTGTAATGCAGACACTAAATACAAACCCAGCGCGTGCACCTCCAGCACAACCTCATGCAGTAACACCAGGTATAAATCCGGTGACTGTACACTCGATTATGGGTAAAGTCCCAGTCAAACGAGAGGAGACTCCATTTTGGCTAGCACAAAAAATGAATGCGCTGGAGGCAGTATTTCCCCATACGGGACCTCAGGATGAACATAGAATATTAACTATGTGCTTGCCCTTTGGGATGGTTCCTACAGTTGAACACTATAATACCTGGGGCACGGTATTTGCCGCTCTCTATACACACAGTACACCGACGCTAGCCAATCTACCGGAAGTGCTTAAACAAATTCAAATTGAATATGGGGCTGCCCGGCCCTAGATTTGGGAATGCAACTGATGGGCAAATTTGCCACAGTTTCTTCAATTATCCTAAATAATCTTAAAGGGGAAGCAGTTGCACTTGCAGTGTGCATGCGTCTTCGTGACGTTCCGCAACAAGATCAGGAGCGAGAACTGCCTAAAATAATAGCGGAAACATATTCCAGTATCGGTCTAGATAGCCTCGGGGCTAGACCACAAAAACCTCAATTTCAGGGTAAAATTATTAAAGACAATACTAAACAACAACCTGAGGGTAATAAGAAATGCTGGGAGAAAAAACAACAAACACCTAAAAAAGAAAGGGGAGAATCTCCACGCACGGATACCCCACAGAATACGTATAATCTCAGAAACAGAGAGAATATAAAAACGCCTGATAGATATCAATATACTGATACACGCCAATCTCGTTCCTTTCAGGACTCATCGGAAAAGAGAAATGAGAGAGGTGGGTGATCAGAGCGGAGAACAGAGTACGTGAAACCGAGACAGGAATCACAACGCTCTTCGGAGGTTTCTGTTAAGAAGGAAGAGAAACCAGTACAACAAAAACAACAATTTAAAAAGAAAAAAGTGGCAGATGTCTCAGTTAGATATGCCACTCAGGAAGAGGGTTCTGTTGAATAACAAAAACTGGGCTCTAGCACTGCTAGACAGCGCGGCAGAGGTCACAATAGTTCGCCGGAATCTTCTAGAGCATCTGGAGGTGAAAGCAACTGATGACTTCATACAAGTAGAAACAGCAGATATGCGTGTCTCCGAACCCGATAGGGTTTATAGAGTAACTCTACAGTTAGAAGGAGACATTGAACGCACCATACACGCAATCTTCTGGGATCGTGTAGTTAAAATATATGACATTTTGTTGGCCGAACAAGATTGGTCGCGTGATTTTGTCTGCACTTGCCCAGCAGGGGAGGTGGATATTAAACCTTCCTTCTCGCCCCTTGTTCCAGAAGAACTCGCCGAGCCCTATTCTATAGAATGGGCTCTCGCACAAGCACCTGCGTTATATAGAAATCACGCAGGGTGGGATAGGGATTCTCCATTTCATGTAATTCCCATTAAAGGTGAACCTCAGCCACAACCGCAGTATCCTATAAAACATGAAGTAAGGGCACCAGTGAGAGAAATACTTACGCAATTAGAATACCAGGGGGTGATTGAACCCTGTGTCTCACAGATGAATAATCCCTTATTTCCTGTAGCTAAACCAGACCTTTCATATAGAATAGTCTTAGACTACAGACATTTAAACTGACATACACGTACATATGCTGTACTAAATTCGCATAGCACTGCACTAATGAGCAAGACTGTGCGGAAAAAATATAAAACGGTTTTGGATATCTCGAATGGATTCTTCTGCCAGAATATAGCGCCTGAAGCAGAGATCTAACAAGCTTTAGCGCACTAGGCTCCCAGAAAAAATTCTGTTGTTTGCCTCAAGGGTATAAGAACAGCCCAGGACTGTTTGCAGCTCGTGTGACTGCTATTTTACACGAGATAGACCCTGAAGCATTGTCATATGTGGACGATATATATCTAACGAATGACGGGTTACTACAACATTTAAGACAGGTAGCCTGCATTGTTGTAGGGTTTGCCGAACTTGGCTACAAATGTAACTTCAAAAAATCAAAAATCGCCTTCCTCAGCGTCCTGTTCCTGGGATATGAGCTGTCGAATGAAGGGAAGAGCATAGCGCCACAATTTTTAGAAAAATGTGCACAATTGCAACCACCAAATATGATTAAAAAATTACAATCGTTGTTGGGCTTTCTAAATTTTGGCAGAACATACATTCCTGATTATGCTACATGCATAAAACCTTTATATGAATTAATACGTCTTGATTTTTCAAGCAAATTCTGGACAATTAAACATACATATACTCTTCGAGAGTTACAGGCGGATATGCTAGCAGCAAGACATTTACACACATGGGACAATAAGACACATTTGGTCATCAGAATGATAGCTGAGGCCATTGGTTTTACTTATGTCACATTTAATGAAGGTGAGACAGTCCCAATTGCATACAAATCACACTTGTATTCCACTGCTGAACAACACTTTGCACCCGCGGAGAACATTCTCACTGCTGTGCAGATTGCTGTAATGAAAGAAAGACCTCTTGCCCAAGGAAAACGCATCATTGTTGTTTCTCCTATTCCGGCCCTCGAGGCTGTTACAAAAGCTAGCGCCCCGAACGCGAAAGCACTTCATCCACGATGGATACAATGGCCTACGTCTTTAACAGCCACTGATGTAGACTACATTTTTGACCCAAACTCAAGAATTTCTACAATATGAAGTTGAATATCCAGTTCCCGCTGAAACCTTGCCTATTGATCAATATAATGTAGTCAGGTTCACCGATGGCTCTGCGCAACCAGCGATTGGAACCAAACATCAATATTCTGCTGCATGTGCGGTCGTGAGCGGCTCTATGGAGGGGGAGAAATTCTGTCCCCAGCATACCTATACACAGACCTTAAGGGATTGTACAGCACAATTGGCTGAGCTAAAAGCTATACTAATGGCACTAGAACATACAGATCTGACACAGTTCACACTGATTGTTTGTGATTCATATTATTGCATCCAGTCCTTTAATGAATATCTGCATTACTGGCACTTGAATGTGTTCAGAGATTCGAAACGCAACACCATAAAACATAGACGACTGTGGGGGAAGGTAGCAGACCTGAAAGAGACGCTACCCAAAGTCCATGTTGTGCATACACTTGGATACGAGCGCGTTGGGATACACGTTGCTGGAAATACTTTAGCTGATGAAGCCGCAAAGTCAGCAGTGGCAGTTGCCACTGTAGCTGCAGTGACTCATTCGAGTTCCTAACCAGACACAGACATTATGGCTGCCATAAAAGCTACGGTTGATGGTACACCTTATCCTAAAGGATTTCCTAATAAATATCAATACTTGATGGGAAGTATGCTGAACTCTGAAGTTAAAATTCCAGGCGAACGCGACATCCCCAATAAAGATGTAAGACCAAAACTGATTAAAGCAGCGCATGAGGGGGTGGCATCTGCACATGCTGGCGTGGCTGCTACAATTTCACTCTTGCAGGCCCGTTATTGGTGGCCTGGTCTCTATAAAGAGACTAAGCAGTATGTCCTTTGTTGTGACATCTGTCAAAGTTTCCACAGCTAAGCGCCCGCCGCAGACACCCCTCTTAATCTCAAATAGACCATTACAATGTGTGTACTTGGATCATTGCGGTCCATTAACACCTGATAGTGCATATAAATATATACTAGTCGCTGTTGATTCCTGCTCCAGATTTCTGTGGGTGTGGCCACAACGCTCGGCTAACGGTCGGACTCTTATTAAAGATTTGCGAGTCTTTGTCTGTACATATGCAGTTGCGGCATTCCATTCGGACCAGGGCCCTGCTTTTGCCTCAAGGGCATTCAGGGACACCATGGCTTCGTTGGGGGTCCAGCTCCAGTACTCGTCTCCATTTCATCCTGAGGGAAATTGTGTTGTGGAGCGATTAAACCGCGATTAAAAGCAATCATTAACGGCCAGAGTCTTAGGTACGGGTTGTAGTTGGCTAACCCACCTGTATGGAGTTCAGAGAGCACTAAATAACCTGCCTAGAGGTCCCTGGGGGGTCGTACTTCATATGAGTGCCTGTTCGGAACACAAATGTTTGTTCCGGATCTTGATGGTCCTGGTGTGGAGGCGGCGGAAACACCTTTTGGCATAAATGATCGTGTCACTGTGTTCTGCTTTCCTACTTATCTCCTATCGGAGCTTACAGAACCTCTCTGGAATGCACTTCTGAGTTTAAAGAAGACCTTTATTGTTGTTAATTCTCCCCCACCCACAAGTTCCTGATGGACGAAATTAGTAGATTTCAAGCACACGTTTAAAAGTAGTCGCAGCAATGAAAGCAAAATATATCACAGTACTTCTCAGTTGCAATGTACACAGCAAATATATATAACATAACTGCAAAGCAAAGCATAAAAGTCAAACTCGTCACCGTATGGGTAAGGCGGTAGGGCCTAAAGCTTCATCTTTCTGGGGTCTGCAAGTTGATGACTCCGGTCAACTGCGATAAAGAGATTTTCTACCCAAACGGGAGACTGGCAACTGACGTCTAGCTCCAGCCTGAAGTCAAAGAGATTCAAATCTAACTCACTGTAGCCCAGAGTAATCCTTAAAAGCAAACTCAGTGTGAGATCCGAACAACCTTGGAGAGTAGCCAGTTTTCCTGAGCAATTCCGCTCTCAGACTGGATTGCGAGGTAAACACAAAATCTATGTGCTCTTATCAGCTAAGGTCTGGTGTGAAGAAAACAGCTTGGTTCATCTTGTGGAAAAACAGAGCTTGGAAAAACACAGACATATGTAATGTATCAACTGCAATGTCTAACCCCATGTTAAAGCCAATAGGCAAATAACCTAAATATCAAATGTAATGTCTAATGTCATGTCAAAGCCAATAGGCAGCTAACCTAAATATCAAATGTAATGTCTAATGTCATGTCAAAGCCAATAGGCAGCTAAGCTGAATACAGAATGTAATGGCTAATGCCGTGTCAAAGCCAATAGGCAGCTGAGCTGAATACAGAATGTAATGTCTAATGCCATGTCAAAGCCAATAGACAGCTAAATGGAATACAAACATATAATGTGCTAGTGGTGAACATTGAGTAACTAATATGCGCAGTGGTGAAACACAAAGTCATTGGTCAAACACAATTAATAGCATCACACACTGTTTTACAGGAATTACAGCAGTTCTGTGAAGATAACTCTTCTAAAAGTGCTGCCTCCACAGGAATTAAGAATGTGCCAGTAACACCTACCGGCTGGATTCCCAGAGTGGCGGATCTTGTGCATGAAAAGGTCGCAGTGAAAAAATAATTTGGCCCTTCTTATCGAGCACCAGTCCCTGTGTTGGGGATACACGGTACCAGAACTGTTATTTTACCACCATTGCCAGGTGCCAAATAAAACCGCTTTGTTTCTATTGACAATGTCAAGTTACAACATGTGGCCGATTCTACACAGCCGACCAAGAGGAACGTCCCGTAGTTCCGGAATCCCTCTCACTACTGGAGAAGAAGTTCCGCTTCAAGTTGTTTATACCAACACTGATGCCTCTCCGAGTTTGGGGAGGGTGGATGATGATGATCTTGCATTGGTTCCACTAACAACAAGCAACTTAGAAACATTTGATCAAGTCACTATGACTACAAACGAGACAGATGGTGTTGTCTACTGTGTACCACCACGGGAAACACCAACTGACTACGGCAATGCCTTTTGCATGAACTGCCTCTGGTTATTTTGCCGACTACAATGACGGTCTATCAGACTCATTTGCCTCTTCGACTGCTGACCTGTCAGGTGCACGTAAGCTGATACATTGGCTTAAAGATACATATTTCATTTTTCCATGGAACTATGTGTGGCTTTCCTTGACAGTCCTAGCCTTTTTTCTTTGGATTGGGTTTGTAATTACCTTTTTCTGTTAATACATGGTCATTTTCTTCCTGAGAGATCAGCGGTTGAACAGGTGGAGGAGATATTGAAACCACACATTTCTGCAGTGCCAATTCCTGATGGGATTGTGTGTGACAAAGTAATGTTTGACATATATGGTCCCACTGAAATTATTCAAATACTGTATGTGTTAAAGTTATCTATGAACGATATAGTTATACCAGGCATTGTATCTGATGATTGGGATGTGAAAACAGTTGATTATTTTGAAAAATGTGCGTATTTTTCTGGGCATCATCAAAAAAATGCTGAGTCATATTATTTTAAGATAACTCTGACTAGGGATAAACAAATGTTGTTGACCAACACCAAAGTTATATATTCGGACTCCTTTGTTTTCCGGTTATCAATTGAAGGTTATGATTATTGGTCAAAAAAAGTTGATCTGAAAAGTGTTTGGGGAACAAACAATTGGCAGACCAAGGGTAGAGAAACATTGTTTAGAGCATGTCTCACCCCCTTTTAAATGATTTTTTAAAATGAAACAGTACAACCGACCAGTTGCTTAGGCTTAGCTACAATTACAGAATTAAACATGCCTAGTATATCTGCCCCTGCATAATTTAATAACTGGCAAAAATACACAAATGTAACTTTTAGTGAGCTTAATGAGTGGGTCCAGAATGGTACATTTAATGCTTCACTGACACGTCCAAGCGGGTGGTTATTGTGGCCAATAGATACCAACGGGTGTCATCAACGTTTTGTCACCTCCTCGGGGGGTTTCCGAACAAGTAGGTCAGACCCTCGCTATATATCACGAGAACATGCTGAAATAATTACAACATATTGGGGGTCATTACAACCTCGGCGGTCTTTTAAGAAGACCGCTGAGGGACCGCCGTGCGGAAGACCACCAGTAGTGGCGGTTTGCCATGCGGCGTATTATGACCGTTGGCTGCCATCCGTCGTTTTTCCGACGGAGAGCCGCCAACAGCCATACTTGCGGATGGCGGGGAAGTGGAGGTTGCTCCACCTCCACCGCCATGCCAACAGAACACTGCCGAGCTAATCACGTCATGTGATTCTGCGCGGTGGTGTTCTGTTGGCGGTGTGGTGTTGGCGGAGCAGCCCCCATGGCTCCCGTCCCCTCCCGGAGGATCGACGGAACAGGTAAGTCGATCGTCCGTTAGGGGAGGGGGGTGTTGTGTGGGTGCATGGGGGTGTGCGTCTGTGTATTTAGGGGGGGGGTGAGTGTGTATATGCTTGCAGGGGTGATGCGTGTTTCAGAAATGTGTGCGTGTATGTCTGTATGTATGTCTGTATGGATGTGTGCGTGAATGTGTGAATGTGGGTGTACATGTCTGAGTGTGTGTGTGGATGTTGGCATGTATGTCGGTGTGTGTGCGTGTATGTGTGTTGGTGGTGCCTGCGTGCGTGTCGGGTGTGTGTCAGTAATGTTATGTTGGGGGTCGGGGTGGGGAGGGGGGCCCTGCCACCTTTGGGGGGTGGCAGGGGTGGTGGGGGGTGTAGGGGAGGGAGTCGGGGTGGGGGTGGGGGGTGGGGGAGACCCCTTTCAGTGCCAGGGAAGGAATTCCCTGGCACTGACAGTGCTTACCGCCATGGATTTCATGGCGGTTCCTACCACTGGAAATCCACGGCGGTAAGCAGGGTCACAATACCGGCGGCGGTATTGTCACGGCCGCCGGGCTGGAGACCCAGGTCTCCAGCCCAGCGGTCGTCTCCGCCCTGGCGGGCGGAACGGGAAAGCGGCGGATGGCCATGGCGGTAACCGCCATGGTCATAATACTGAAAAAAAGACCGCCAGCCTGTTTTAACACCGTCCGCCAGGGTTGTAATGACCCCCATAGTGTAGGAAAATTGTGCCAACAGTGGCTAAAATCATCCTCACTAGATGTGGTTAAGACACACCTCAGTCTCCTGTCTAACGACACTGACTTACAAGATTTTTTGTCAGGCCTAAAGATACCATGTAGGAAGCGTTTCTTCGTATGAGGTATACAATGAAATATGGAAACTTTCCCAACAAGAGGCTGCAGCCCGGTTGAGGCAGATAGATCAGGAAAATATGAAAAAGGCATTAGCTGTTGTGGATAATGGGATTCACAGTCCTGGGCTGTTCCTATACCCTTGAGGCAAACAACTGAATTTTTTCTGGGACCCTAGTGCGCTAAAGCTTGTTAGATCTCTGCTTTCAGGTGCTACATTCTGGCAGAAGAATTCATTCGAGATATCCAAAGTCGTTTTATATTTGTTCCGCACAATGTTGCTCATTAGTGCAGTGCTATGCGAATTTGTATAGCATATGTACATGTATGTCCGTTTAAATGTCTGTAGTCTAAGACTATTCTATATGAATGGTCCGGTTTAGCTACAGGAAATAAGGGATTATTCATCTGTGAGACACAGGGTTCAATCACCCCCTGGTATTCTAATTGCGTAAGTATTTCTCTCACCGGTGCCCTTGCTCCATGTTTTATAGGATACTGCAGTTGTGGCTGAGGTTCACCTTTAATGGGAATTACACGAAATGGAGAATCCCTATCCCACCCTGCGTGATTTCTATATAACGCAGGTGCTTGTGCGAGAGCCCATTCTATAGAATAGGGCTCGGCGAGTTCCTCTGGAACAAGGGGCGAGAAGGAAGGTTTAATATCCACCTCCCCTGCTGGGCAGGTGCAGACAAAATCATGCGACCAATCTTGTTCGGCCAACAAAATGTCATATATTTTAATTACACGATCCCAGAAGATTGCGTGTATGGTGCGTTCAATGTCTCCTTCTAACTGTAGAGTTACTCTATACACCCTATCGGGTTCGGAGACACGCATATCCGCTGTTTCTACTTGTATGAAGTCATCAGTTGCTTTCACCTCCAGATGCTCTAGAAGATTCCCGCAAACTATTGTGACCTCTGCCGCGCTGTCTTGCAGTGCTAGAGCCCAGTTCTTGTTCTTCAAGAGAACCCTCTTCCTGAGTGGCATGTCTAACTGAGACAGCTGCCACTTTTTTCTTTTTAAATTGTTGTTTTTGTTGTACTGGTTTCTCTTCCTTCTTAACAGAAACCTCCGAAGAGCGTTGTGATTCCTGTCTCGGTTTCACGTACTCTGTTGTCCGCTCTGATCGTCCACCTCTCTCATTTCTCTTTTCTGATGAGTCCTGAAAGGAACGAGATTGGTGTGTATCAGTATATTGATATCTATCAGGCATTTTTATATTCTCTCTATTTCTGAAATTGTACCTATTCTGTGGGATCTCCGTGCGTGGAAATTCTCCCCTTTCTTTTTTAGGTGTTTGTTGTTTTTTCTCCCAGCGTATCCTATCACCCTCAGGTTGTTGTTTAGTAGTGTCTCTATTAATTTTACCCTGAAATGGAGGTTTTTGTGGTCTAGCCCCGAGGAATATGTTTCCGCTTTTATTTTAGGCAGTTCTCGCTCCTGATCATGTTGCGGAAAGTCACGAAGATGCATGCGCACTGCAAGTGCAACTGCTTCCCCTGTAAGATTACTTAGGATAATTGAAGAAACTGTGGCAAAGTTGCCCATCAGTTGCATTCCCAAATCTAGGGCCACGGCAGCCCCATATTCATCTTGAATTTTTTTAAGCACTTCCAGTAGATTGGCTAGCGTCGGTGTACCATGTACCGTTGTATAGAGCGCGGCAAATACCGTGCCCCATGTATTACAGTGTTCAGCTGTAGGAACCATCCCAAAGGGCAAGCACATAGTTAATATTCCATGTTTATCCTGAGGTCCCGTATGGGGAAATACTGCATCCAGCGTATTAATTTTTTGTGCTAGCCAAAACGGAGTCTCCTCTCGTTTGGCTGGGATTTTACCCATGAAAGAGTGTACAGTCACTGGATTTATACCTGGTGTTACTGCATGAGGTTGTGCTGGAGGTGCGCGCACTGGGTTTGTATTTAGTGTCTGCATTACAAATTGTACTAATCGTCTGCAAATTGCTGTTAACTCAATATATAAGCGTCGAACTTCAGCCACTGCCATATTCGCAACCGCAGGATGTGGTGTATATGTGGCCAATAAAGGCCAGGTAGGACCATCACTACTTAGTGGACCTAACATTACTGGTAATATTGTATGGGGTAGGGCGCCATCAAGCCAATTATTATGCTCTTGACAAGATAGAGGTATCTCTAAGTATGCATATGCCCTGTACTGCCCAGGCGCATTCGAAACTGTATATGTATGAAATGTATTTGTGTTCCCATCAACTGCTGGAAATGTGACCCAAGAGTAAAACAGTTCTGTTCATTAAGCTGCGTGGGCATCCATCACAAACGTGACTGGACCTCCCTGTGCTGTAAGTCCATGTGCTAGTAAATGTGTCGTAAGTGGCTGTCTCATATTAAGAGCTATTTGTACAGCCTGGGGATTTGCCATTATAAAAGCACTAAGAGTTCAGAGAAGGCACACCAAGACAGGGTTTTTTTTCCTTATAAGGTTCAGGCTTGAACAACCACCCGCTGTAAAATAGAGTTACCTATACGGCGGTGGTGGAAATCCTCAGTACCACGGACGTCTCCGTACACAGAACTGAGGGGTCATGATATAAAAATGAGACGGAGATATCCCGGTGACCCGAAAATTAGAGCCTGTCCAAACGTTTGCAGCGCCATGTCGCGTAGGCTCTCATTATCCTAATGAGACTACTGGATTTTGAGCGGCAAGGTCGTTCACAGTGTGGTGGGCTAAGTATGGCCCACGGTGGAGGACCCTTGTCACTCTAAATCTGGGTTTTGCTCCTGCTAACTAGCAGTGCCTCTTCCCTCCCAAATGGGAGAGACAATTGGGCAGCCGAGCGCATGACATCTTAGCACTTCCCAGGGAAATCGTGGTCACTCAGGTCACAACCGGTTCTCTCATACACAGTACGGTCTCATATATAAATGACAAAGGCAGTTTAAGTTTTAAAGATTGGTTTAATAAAACAACTGCATTTTAGATAGCAAAGCGTGAGCTGCAATAACCAGAACTACACAACACAGTAGGATTAAAATAGTAACGATGAGAGTGAAGCACAAGAATAAGGCTATCATAGAGCCGCTAGATTATTTTCTCTCTAAGTTATTTTTCGAGCACAGCATGTGAAGCTCTAAAACTGCCTTTCAGGCTCCCCCGGGAGGACATCAACCCTCATACCTGAGCAAAGGCCTGAAATCTGCATCAGCATCTGCAACGGGGCATTCAGCATCTAGTTGTAGGTTCCTGGCTGGAATCTCCCTCTTGACATGTACTAGTACTAGGAAGTGTTTTTATAACTAACACACAGATGTTCTAAGAAAATGTCCCTACGTAAGGATGTGTATTTTCTACGAATACTGGAGACTAAACTTCTACCACATTTACCGGCAATGTACCAGACTGTAGCCTTGACTGAAGCACAGAGCGATCAAGAATGCATTATTTGAGAATACAGTGCTGAACTAAACTAAACAGTGGGATAGAAGAAATAAAACGACCGTAAAGCTGGTTATTGTAAAATAACAGTGCAAAGTTGAATAAAATATATCTAGGGCAAAGTGCACAGCGGCCTAGTATGCTAAACTAACGTGCATGAAGCTATATTAAAAATGGCTACACTACAGCGTGAGGAGTATGGTGCGCGAGGAGTAGGTTGGGCATTGCAAGTAGTTCACTGTTGTGGTGTGAAGAGCTGGTCGCTGCTGGAACTTCACGTTAACAGTTGATGCAGACCGTCACTGCTGAAGAGAGATTGCGTGCATCATGGATAGCCCTAGTTCAGTGCAAAGAGTCTCCTGCCTGGGCGCAAGGGGTCCACAGCATCTGGATTTTCACCTGGAGTTCAGAAGAAGTACACTCTGATGCTAGTCAGCACTGGAATGGCACCTCTTATTTTCAATATGTTCTCAGAGATGATTCCTTAGAGACATGTACTGTGCTTGACTCACACATGATCTACCAAACAACAGGTACCATTAAGTCTCACACTGAGAACTGAGTTATCTGGGTTCCCTTGGTGGACAAATGATTTATAGGAAGAGGCAGATGCATCCAATGATCCTTTGCCTAGTTTGTGGCAACTCCACAGAGGCCACAGAGGAAGGCCTCTGGAAACTACTTGTGTCAATGTAGCTCTAACAGAAGGTCAGCCAACTGACTTTTGAAGTCACTTCGGAGGAGCCAAGGTTCAAGGCCAGCAGTTCCAGTTTTCCTTCTTCAAACAACAGGCCAGTCCTTCTTCTGAATTTTCCACAGGTCGGGGAGTGTAATGGAGGTGCCATTTTATCCTCAGTGCCCCATGTCCCGTTTGTCCAACCTTCCTGCTTTCCTGGGTTTGACTCCAACCTGACTAGGGTAACAAAGGGCAGGCAGGTTTAGTTGTGAGCTGCATTTGTAAGTAGCAGGACAGATAGCCCCTGGAAGCCAGGAAGGGGGTGGGCAATCCATGAGGTTACGCTTTAAAGCTCAGGAAGGTCTGATTATAATTCCTTTGGATATCCTGCTCAGGAGAACAAACCCCTGCCCCACACCCAAGGACATTTTATCCAAATGTCTGGAAGGAATACACTAAACACCAAAACAGAGGCATTCACAGTCATGTGACCCTGGACAACTGCTGAAAGGCAAATTTTGTTTACTCAGAAACCTGCCAACTTTCTTCAAGTGGCAGTTGCAGAATAGGAACTTAAAATTCGACCTTACCATTAAAGAAGGGTTTAAATTGTATTCCATTTGAATGGAAGAGGCATTTCTCTATCTGTTCCTAAACTGAAGTTTTCATGCATTCAGTATAATAGGGTAGCCCAGTGTTAGTCTATGGGAGAGATAGCCTTACAACAGTGAAAATACACTTTAGGAGCTTTTCACTGTCAGGAGATGTACAACAAATACACATCGTACTTTTTAAAATATGCACACTGCTCTCGGACTGGTTAGTGCCTACCTTAGGAGTGACTTACAAGAATTAACAAGCATTTGCAAAGCAATGGGTCTAGCATTTGCTCGACTTACAGCTATTAACGTTATAAAGTCCTAACCGGGCTTTTCTTGCCACATAAACTGAAATTGCTAAGTAAAACAGTTTCACATAAGCGAGCCGATTTAAAGTGTCACAGCATAAGCGTGAAGAGCGAAGGAGAGACAGAAAAGGAAACCGAAGTTTGCGCACAGTCAAACCAATCAGCAGTTATGCAATTATCCATGTAAAAGGGTCGATGTCATGCAAAGCACTCGACTACTGCCCAGCGAGATCGCGCTGCTTAGGAAATGAAAAGAAAAGGAGTCCAGAAGCCATGCAGAAAACATGGAGCCTCGTATGTTTTCAGTAGTTGGTCGGTGCGCTTGAGGATGGCAAAGCACCGGAAAAGGCATGACGTATGCATGCCTTTCACTAATGAAATCAAGTGAATTTTAAAAGGCAAGCCCACAAACCAACGAAACTGATGGGCGTGCGGTGGGCATGGTTAAATGCCAACAGAGAGATTACAGTAGGCTAGATCGCTTTCACGCTTGACCCTAAAAAGGATGGTTAGGCCTGGCAAAATGTTTCTGACAGTTTAAAACTGCACTACATGCTGCTGTTGCAGGCATAAGGCAAGTGCTGCATTGCTACTTTAGTGACTAGCACAAAGGGTGCTGCTGCCCACTGATAATGAATTTACATGATCTGGATACATGAAGTACCATTTACTGGGGTCTTACAAATGAACTAAGGGGCAGATTGCAAAGCCCCTAGCTCCACCTTGGCGTCATTGTTATGGGACATGGGGGCATGCCCCCTCTCCAAGTTTACAAAGTGGCACAATGCATGCATTGCACTACCTTGCAACCCCTTGCTCCACATTATGCCTGTGTCAGGCATAATATATGCAAGGGGGTGTTCCCACTCAGGGCAGGTGTTAAAATAACACACCCATTATAATCTATGGGCATCCCTATGCCTTGCTGCACTAGTGTTAAAATTGTTGATGCTAGTGCAGCAAAGCACTACAACAGCGTCAAAAACTTTGACCCTGTTGTGGTAACGACTGCTTATAAATACGGCATAAGCATGGTGTTGTTAGGAAGGGCAAGGGGGGCACAGGTAAAGTGGTGCATTGGGACCGATCCACCACTTTCTAGTAAATCTGCCCCTAAATGTGCCAAATGGGTGAAGGCCAATGTTACCATTTTTAGGCAGAGAGCACAAGCACTTTAACTCTGATTAGCAGTTGTAAAGTGCAGAGAGTCCTGATGCCAACAAAAACAAGTTCAGCAAAAACAGGGGAGTGAAGGCAAAAGGTCTGGGGGAATACCACACCAAGAATGTCAGGTCTAACAGTAAAATCGTATTCACTTTTGACTTCACCTATTATAGTCATGTGTTGACGACACATAAATCAACTCTTTCCTCTTCTTCGTGGGCCAACTCTAATCTAAAATTTCCAACTGTCTTACTACTATTACACACTGGATAGTGCTCGCCTTTCTCATGGTAAATATTTCTAGACTGAGAATCTCTGTTTCCTCACTTCATCAGCTCAGGCCACGACAACATACCCCATCTCATGTCCACTGATGCAGTGAAATCTCCTTCTACCGCCAAAATGAGTACTCGCCAAGCACAACTATTTTAGGTCATGCTTGAAATCAGTCACATTAACAAGACCATATATCTAGTACTATCTGTGTAAATTCACATTTCAGTCTCCTCAAACCATTTACATCATCCATTGCACTCATATGATGGACTGTAGGAAACACCAACAGAAGATAACCACATCCAACCCAATTATGCAGAAAACTGAAATAAGCAGTTTTACCATAAACATAATAAATTCCTCCTAGAGTCGGCTTTGCAGCAATTAGAAAACCACTATTTATAAAATAACTTCTCTCACACTCACTTTCCCTCACATATTCAACTTTCCCATATTTCAAAGGTTCACGACACACTATACACATCTCACTATTTCTCTCATTTTCCACTTTCTATCTTGGATGTAGATTTGGCAATCTGGATTCTCCTTTATCTTTAATCTGTCCTCTTACCTTTTTTCATTCTTCCAATCGCTCACAATTTTCACTCTCCTCTCATTGCATCCTTTAAGAAATCCATGCACCACTTCACTTAAACTACTCGCTTACTCTCTTGTTAGTAATTTTATTTCCATGCTTAATTTGTGCAATTGTATTAAAAAAGTTACCATATTTAAGACCTTTGTTTACACCTTCATCTTCAGAAATAGGTAAGTCTTCAAGCCAGACATTGAAATCTGACAGATAAGGAAACGGAAAGTAGTGTTTGTTAAATATACCAAAGAACACAGTACATGACAAACTGTAAGAGATCAGAAATTGTGAGTAGGTAGCACATTCACCTGCAGAGGAGGGAAGAAAAGTGTACACATAGCGATTTTTAACAACCATAATTTGAATATATTCACTCAACATTTTATTGAACATTTTATTATGAAATAGATAAACAAAATGTAACCAATGTGTCAGTGTGTTATGTTTCACTTCATTGAGCACTGTAGGTAAAGCAACTTTTGTGGAGACATATCCCACCAGAAAAGTAGGCCTACCAACAGGCCACCTAGGACTACTGGTATCATTAATAAGGCAATTAAACTAATGTTTTTACAGCATTTGCTATATGACATTTTCTATTAAGATTAAAAGCAAATTTTATTGTGAAATTTCAGAAATTAGCAAAAAATGGCTTCAAAACAATGAACCCTTTTCCTTTTCTTCTAATTTCTTTCAAAACAACAATGGAAAAGGAAAAATGTTAAAAGTCTTCTTTTACAGTTCATTTCAGTTCTTTGATTTTTGGCTCAGAATTCCCACAATTTAGTTTTGTCTTTAACAGTATTTTCAAAACTTTCAAGGTGGTTCTTTTTCTGTTTTTGATTCACTTTCAGGTTTTATTTCAAAGTTGTATTGGCAATGATTTACTGTACCGTACATTCCTGGTTTTGACTCTTCTTCTTCAGACACTGTTGCTAGATATACCCATTCAGGTGATGCATACTTTCTATTTGGAGTTTGTCAGACCTGGCATCCTTGACTCTGGGCACTTTACCACTGCCAACCAATGCTAAAGTGTATGTGCTCTCTGCTTATAACATGGTAATATTGGTGTATCCACAATTGGCACATTCAGTTTACTTGTAAGTCCCTAGTAAAGTACACTCACTACCTGTGCCCAGGGCTGCAAATTAAATGCTACTAGTGTTAGCGCATCTGACCTTAAAAGTAAACTTACAAGCGGACACAAATAGATGGATGAACCTTTTGACTCGCAATTAAGATGTTCTTACCATAGCTCCAGTACATAATCAATAACCAATACACAATATGAAAATCAACAACAATCAATAACAGTAATGATCAATAGAGTCTGTAATTTTCACACACCATGACCTTCCAGTCATGAATAGCCACACCCTTTAGTAAAAGTTAGAATACTTATTTCCCTATATTAACAATGCTAAGGTCATGTAGATTATTCTCAAAATAAAAAATGACACACATACCGAAACAATACTGGCTGTCCAAAGCGACGTAAGAAACGTAATCTAATCAAAGCTTGAATTACAACACATTCAAAGGTTACAGTGCAAAATAGTAACAAAGTCAATTGCGTCAAAGTGATTATATACATTTAAGTTCAGCAGAAGAATTCATGAAGCATTACTCCCTCGTAGCCTAATTTCATTAGAGAGGTTCCTTAACTAACATTAGATTAGCATGTTGGGCTTCATGAAAAATAATTTAGTAACGCAAATTTATAAAAACATCTAACTATGACTCTATCAAAACAGTGTAGTTGGTACCAAGAAAGGAAAAGCAAATACACATGATAGGCAACAGACTGCTGGCAGCTCTCCGCCAGAATTTGGGCGGAGAGCTGCCAACAGCCATACTGGCGGTCGGTGGTGCAGTGGCGGCTGCTCCGCTTGCACCGCCACATCATCACAACACCACCACGCCTATTACGAGTTGGTAATAGGAGTGGCAGTGTTGTGGTGATGGGGCAGTGCTGGCGGAGCAGGCCCCAAGGATTCCGTCCCCTCCCGGACATTCACTGTGTAAAGGTAAGTGTCCGTCCGATAGGGGAGGCGGGTGATGAGTGGTGTGTGTGTGCATGGGGGTGTGCATTTGTGTGTCTGGAGGGGGTTGAGGTTTGTGTGCCTGTTTGTGTGTGATTGTGAGTGTGTGAGTGCATGTGTTTGTGTGTGTCTGTGCTTGTGTGAGTACATGAATGAATGCAGGGGTGGTGGTGTGTGCGAGTGTATGTGTGTGTCTGTATGAGTGCGTGAATGCGTGATTGCATGTGTGTGTGGTGCCTGCATGTATGGATGGGGTACGGGTGGGGTGGTCTCTAGGGGCTGAGGGGGGGACCATGGCTGTGTGAGGGGGGCCAGGAGAGTTGGATACTGGCGACAGGAATGTAAATTCCTGTTGCCAGTATACTTTCTGCCAGGAATTTCCTGACAGTGTTTCCGCCAAGGAATCTCTGGAGGAAAGGAGGCTCCAAATACCATCGGCGGTCTATGGTGGACCACCGGGGCGAATGTGGTCCACCTTTGCCCCGGCGGTCTGACCGCCCTGGCGATACAGGCATTGAACTGGGTGCTTTGCAGCCTATTAACCGCCGCGGTCATAATCTGGTGGTCCAGCACCTCCACGCTGTTGGCGGGGTTACCGCTAGCGTGGCGGAGCTGGACTGCCAATGTTAAAATGAGGGCCCAAAATTCCAAATCTATGAATTATACTATAAAACCGTTCACATGTCGTTGATTGGTTGTCCTGCAATGTCCTCATAACCCGGCTTGTCAGTTAACAATATTGTTGCAGATTCCACTCCAGGCAGTATTTCCATTGTTCTTCTCCTGAGAAAGTCCTCCTCAAGCAAATTACAAACAAAATGTTACATTAGCAAGAACAGCATCTTCTAGCAGTCGGTTCTCATAAGAAACAATTCTCAGCTACAAGTACTTTTAAACATTGCAAAATGGAAAATCACAGTTTAACTCTTTAGGACAGCCATTTATTAAATGTTAAGAAATACAGCTTTGACATGAGGCCTGGCAAGTAGGCCAAGACATTTGCTAAGTTAAGGCCTACAATTAATAAAGCTAGAGCATAATGCGTAACCCTTAAAATGGCGTATTACTACATTAGTCAAACATATATCCAACAATTCTCAATATTAATCCACTAGTAAGTACACTTTGTGAACATTGGCAGCCACTCTTCGTAATCACATTTTCAAATGCGTGCATTATTTTTCTACGTTATTATATTTTCTACACAAATCCATTTTTTAGAATACATGAACATTCATTAAAAAAAAATATTTAAAACACCTGTGCTAGCACTAGTGGGCCTGCAGCACTGAATGTGCCATCCATTCAGGTAGCCCTTCAAACATGTCTCAGGCCTGCCATTGCAGAGCCTGTGTGTGCAGTTCTAAACTGACAATGTCGACCTGGCAAGTTAACCCTCTTGCCCGGCCCAAACCTTCCTTTTTAATACATATATCACCCAAGGTAGGCCCTGGACAGCCCAAGGGCAGGGTGCAGTGTATTTAAAAGGTAAGACATGTACTTTTAGTGAAATGTCCTAGTAGTGAAAAGCTCCTACATTCATTTTTTCACTACTACAAGGCCTATCTCGCCTATAAGATAACATTGGGATTACCTTATTACATTTTAAAAGTGCAATTTTCAATTGGGGAAGTGCTGCTCAGCTACAAATCAATGCATCAATACTGTTGCGCTGCTCAGAACCAGTGCATCTCCATTGATGCAGATGCACTGCTGCTGCTGCGAGGATCAGTGACATTGAATTGATGACGGTTCTGCGCCTCGCCTCCAATTCCAGCTCATTTCTGACTTTGCGCGGCTTGGGACTGACGCTCACCACATCCTAAGGACCGGCGACAATGCTTCCCCTGCTCCTCACATCTGCCTCAACGTCAACGCAAATAGGGTACTTTTGTAGTGGACCAAGGCTGGGCCCTGTGTCCGGCCCACGCTCCATCTCGGTTGGCCTGATTTTTCAGATTTTATCCTTTCTAGCACCACCAGATAGCCCGGTTGGTGCTTAATGCTTTTCAGCACTACAATTCAGTTTATTCTTTAGAAATTCATACCTCAAGTTCTACATATCAGATTTTTGCATTTTGGTCTTGTTTTGTTCATTAAATTGAGCTTTATTTTTCTAATCAGATGTAGTATCTTTTTGTGTTTCACTGTTTTACTGTTTTACTAGGTTTCTTGATCCTGCTTGGAATTTCTAACTTTGGTGATCAACAGTGAGGCTTGTGTTTGTGCAGTGCCACACAGTCACTTAGTGACACACGACTGTCCCACACCTAAGTCCAATTTGAGTCATTTTTTCCTGATTGTCCTTTTTGATTCTTCCAAAGTCATTTTTACTCTACTTAGCTGTTATGGACATGACCTTGTCCTGCAAAAATGGAGTTTGAGTTGGCAACCTGGAGAGCTACACCGTGGCCCAGATCATTTTGACAGGACAAGGGGTTGCCTGCTAAGAGGACACAGCTCCAAAAAGCCTTGAGAGCATGGGCAGAGGCCCATCAGACCTCAGCAGATAAGGCGGAAGAGTTGGATGATGAGAAGGAGCTGGATTATGATGAGGAATTTAATCATGGCCCACTGGAGAGTCTTGGACTGTGACCTGTTGAGGAGTGGGGGGTAACATGCTCCCAGGATTGGATATCTCTCCCAGGGCAGAGAGCAGTGTGTCTTCCAGGAGCCTGCCCCCAGAGTAGCTGAAGGACAGGAAGGAAGAGAAGAAGCTCAAGTTGGATCTGGCTAAGTTGAAATTGAAGGACAGAGAGCCTTAGAGAACAAAAGGCAGACTATGGAAATAGAGGAAAGGAATTAATGCTGGATCATGAAATAAGTCTGATGGAGCTGGACATTAAGTCCAGACGGGCTGAGTCCAGTAGTGATGGTAGCAGCGTTACCCCAGTGCCCTCTGGAAGCAGGAGGGTCCACATTCCCAAGGGTCTGGTGCCTGACTCAGTGGTGGGAAATGACATAGAGAGATGCTTTGAGGCTTACAGGATGTTATTCTCCCCATGAAAGAACCCCTGATCAAAAAATATGGTTTGACCCCAAAGAAGTATAAGCAGACATTCCGGGACATTCGGAAGCTATCCCAACAGAGCTGGGTGGATTGTGTTAATTATTTTTGTAAGGCACTGGATGGGTGGGTGAAGGATAGTGAAGTTAAGGATTATCAGGGACTGAATAACTTGATTGCAAAATAACACATGCTCAGTCTTTGTTTTCCAGATCTGTGCCAACACTTGATTGACAGTAAGCTTTCTGACCCCAGGGAGCTTGCTCAGGAGTGAACAACTGGGTCAACCCCAAGGTCCATAGGAAGGTATCTGAGGAGGATCACCACAAGGGTGGGCAGGGTCCTCACCAGAATAAGGAGGGGGGCAAAAGCAAAGAGTTCGCTATAGTGCCCAAAAGTAGTTATTTTGGTCAGGACTCACATCCCTCTACTGAGAAGAAGAAGAGATTGTTCCCTGTCAGTTGATCTGCAAGGATGGCACCCCCTAAGTGTTTTGAGTGCCAACAGGAAGGGCACTTCAAGAGAGATGCTAAGTGCTCCAAGCGGACACGGCCCCCTGCCAGTGGCCAGTCACTGGGTTTGGCAAGCGTAATGCTTGGGAAAGAGATTGTCCCAGATAGTGTGGGAGACAGAGCAGAAGTTACCCTATGCAGACCGCCGAAGTTGTAATGACCCCCTTAATGTTTAGAAAACAGGGAGAATGCTGTTGTTACACAAAGTGTCTGGTTAGCATAAAAAATAAGGTCAAACAGGCGAGTCAGCGATGCGTTCGTTCCTTACTCGCAAGTGAGGCTGTGCATCGTTTCCTTCTTCAGTTGGGTCAGCGATGCATCATTTTTCTCCCTCACAAGAGAGCGATGCGTCATTTTCGAGATGGGGCATCTCGGATCCGTGCAGAGTTGGGTTGACTTGGACGTCCAAGGACGATGCGTGGAAAATCTGCTTGCACAGTGTTAGAAAACCATGCTGCGTGCTGCGTGAGGCTGCATCGTTCTCAGCCTCCATAAGCGGGTGTTGCACGTCGTTTCTCCAGCCACGTAGCCTCGATCTCCCAGCCGCGAAACAGATGGAGTGTTGATATCAGCTGCGAAGCCAGCGGTGTGTCATTTATCAGCCTCGTTGCAGAAGGTGCGTCGGAAATTTCCCCACAAGTTGTTCTGTGTGTGAATTTTCAGTTCTTGTCTGCCAACTTCACCTTTCAAGGGCCAGGGACTGGATAGGGTACCACTTGTCAGGAGTCTCAGCAGAGAGTCCAGGTGCTGGCAGGGGAATTTTTTGAAGACCCTGAGACTTCAACAAGAGGCAAGCTGAGTTCAAGCCCTCAAAGATTCTTCTCATGCAGGATTGCAAAACAAAGTCCAGTCTTTGTCCCCTTTGACAGGCAGAAGCAGCAACTGCAGTATAGACCAACAAAGCACAGTTACAGGCAGGGGAAGCATTTCTCCTCAGCTCTTCAGCTCTTCTCCTTGGCAGAGGTTCCTCTTGATTCCAGAAGTGATCTTGAAGTAATCTAAAGTCTGGGGTTGTGGGTCCACTACTTATACCCCTTTCTGCTTTTGAAGTAGGCAAGCTTCAAAGGAAAGTATCTCTTGTTTGTATTATCTTGCCTTGCCCAGGCCAGGCCCCAGACATACACCAGAAGGTTGAGGACTGCATTGTGTAAAGGCAGGCACAGCCCTTTCAGGTGTCAGTGACCACACCTCCCCTCCCCCCACCACAGATGGCTCATCAGTATATGCAGACTACACCCCAGCTCTCTTTGTGTCACTGTCTAGAGGAGAGGTGCAAACAGCCCAAATGTCAAACTGACCCAGACAGGGAATCCACAAACAGGCAGAGTCACAGAATGTCTTAAGAAAGAAAATACCTACTTTCAAAAAAGTGGCATTTTCAAACATGCAATCTAAAAGAAAACTTTACTAAAATGTGTATTTTTAAATTGTGAGTTCAGAGACCCTAAACTCCATATTTCTATCTTTCCCAAAGGGAAACTGCACTTTAATAATTTTTAAAGGCAGACCCCATGTTAAACCTATGAGAGCGATAGGCCTTGCACGGTGAAAACGGAATTTGGCAGTATTTCACTGTTAGGACATCTAAAACACATTAGTATACGTCCTACCTTAAACATACATTGCACGCTGCCCATAGGGCTACCTTAGGGGTGCCTTACATGTAAGAAACGGAAGGTTTAGGCCTGGCAAGTAGGTACACTTGCCATGTCGAATTGGCAGTTTAAAACTGCACACACAAACAATGCAGTGGCAGGTCCCAAGCCATGTTGACAGGGCTACTCATGTGGGTGGCACAACCAGTGCTGCAGTCCCACTAGTAGTATTTGAGTTACAGGCCCTGGACACCTCTAGTGCACCGTACTAGGGACTTACTAGTAAATTAAATATGCCAATCATGGAAAGCCAATTACACATACATTTTACATAGGAGCACTTGCACTTTAGCACTGGATAGCAGTGGGAAAGTGCCCAGACTATCAAAAACAGCAAAAACAGAGTCCAGTACACATCAACAATCTGGGGAAGAGAGGAAAAAACTTAGGGGAGACCACGCCAAGGATGCCAAGCCTAACAGGGGTCATGTAGATGTTGAACAGTGTAGGGCATAGGGACGAGCCTTGTGGGATGCCGAAGAAGATGTTCTTGGGTTCCAAGGTGAAGGGTGGTAGGTGGATTCTGTGGGTCCTTCAGGTGAGGAAGGATGCAATCCATTTGAGGGAGTCCAATGTGATGAAGCCTCTTGATAAGGGTGTTGTGGTATATGGTGTTGAATTCTGCTGCTGATCTAGATCTTTCTTAAGGAATTGGCTAAAAATGTAAGGGCTTTCATTATAGTCTTGTGGAATCCTACACCAAACAAGGACTTTAATATGAAAATGAAATGCAAATAAGAACTGACTCTCTTCATGGAGAAGAACACTTGGATGAAGTCTTGTGGGACTGAAGGAACTGGGGCTCACAGACTCAGCATTAAAGCTTCTAACTTCCTTTCTCAGTTATAGGTTCCAGATGGTTATCTTGGATCAATTTTGAACTGAGCCCATCACCTTACCACGTGGGGTTTCTCAGGGCTCCTCTCTGAGCCTGACTCTATTCAATCTTTCTGTTTCCCCACTGGCTAAGCTCCTAAAATCTTTTGGATGACAGGCTTTTTCATATGCTGATGAAACACAAATCACTGTGTCAATCACTCAAGATACGGAGGCTATTTTCACCAACTTCAGAAACTGCATGCAGGCAGTATGTATCTGGATGGGTAAAAATAATCTCATATTCAATGGAGATAAGAGAGAGATCTTGATCTTTGGTAGCTAGCCTTCCAAATGGAACAACTCCTGGTGCCCTGAAAGCTGTGCACCTTACCCCACTGAACACTAATCTATCATTTGACCTTCAGGTCAATCGGACAGTCTTGACTTGCTTCTGAATTATTAGAACTCTCAGGAAGGTGGTTCCTTATATTCCCTTCACATCATGTAAGCAAGATGTGCTGGCTTTGCTCTCATCTAGGCTGGACTACTGCAACAAGTTCTATTTGGGGATCAATGAGACTGCAGTAGCCAAGCTACAACTGATGCAAAAGGTGGCAGCAAGGCTGATACTGCTATTCCTAAATGTAAATCAGTCTCTGGAGGGAAATCAAAGCTCCATTGGCTACCTGTGAACAAGTGTATTATTTTTAAGGCCTTATGGATCATTCACAAGGCATTCTAGAACACAGAACCAGCTGGCCTTAGGTCAATGTTTCTATGGTACACTCACCTAGACAGTTACTGTCTTCTAGCCATGACCTGTGACTGTTCCAAAGTTTTGAACAGCAAGATGGGGAGGCAGAGCCTTCTCGTGGTGGCAGCCAGACATTTGAACTCAATTCCCTTCTTCATCACAAACCTTGAGGACCATACCCTTTTCTGTAAGGCCTTAAAAAACCTGGCTTTTCATATATTAAGGAAGACATCAAGACCACATGATTCTCATACTTTCTCCAGTTGAACTCACTCCATTTGGATCAACTGTTACTAGCACCTTGACACCTTTGGGCAATTGTTTGCACTCTAAAAATCCCTTTAATTTTATTTCATTTCAATTTCTGTATTCTATCTGTTGAGATTTGGAACAGGATTGCTAATGGATTTGGTGCCACTGGATGACATGTGATCACTAATGTATTTATTTTTCTTAAATCCTGCACTATTCCCAGTTTATCACTAAGAGCCAGGTGTATGACTTTTGGTTTATGACTTGCAATTAGCAATCCGTTTGAGATTCGCAAATTGCAACTCGCAAAACAACATGTACAACAGTGTTAAGTACACTGGTTGCGATTCCCAATGGGGTCACAAAGGACCTACCTCATCAATATTCATGAGGTAGGTCACAATTTGCGACCCCATCGGGAATGGCCTCAATCACAGGGATGTTGGCTTGTTGGGGACAGCAGACCACCATGTCTGTGACTGCTTTTTAAATAAAGTTTTTTTTTTTAATGTAACTCTTTTTCTTTAAAGTTTCTTTTCATTTTTTCAGAGTCCGAGGGACCACTGCCTGCTCTGAAAAAATATTTTCGCTACCACTGCGATTGTACATACAATTCAGATTCGGTATTTGGAAGGGACACCCTGAACATGCCCCTTCCTTATACGGAACAAGATACCTGATCACAGTTTAGGCTTTGTAAATCCCCAGAAATATTTTTCTAGCAACAAACAGCCCGATTCTGCAAAATGGCCGATTTGCGACAAGAAATATGCTTTGCACATGTTTAGTTTAGTTTAGCAGATTTATACAGCGCATGGGTACCAGAAGGCCTCCCAGCGCTAAAAAAGAAAGTGACATTCAGTGCAAGAGTCCAAGCTATGTGAGAAATAGAAAAATTAAGTTAAATAAAGGAAGGTCTTTAATTTTTTCCGGAATGGTAGTTCCAGTGGCTGCAGCCGAAGTTCTAGAGGTAGGGAATTCCAGAGGAGAGCTGCCTTGACTGAGAAGGAGTTACCTCCCCAAGAAGATCTCTTGAACCGTGGTATGTGAGGTAACTGGGTGGAGGAAGATCTCAAGGTTCTTGTGGGAATATAAGGGGAGATGCTATGTCTGAGAAAATGGGGGCCCTCATTATGTAGAGCTTTATATACCATACAAAGGGCCTTAAAGAAAAGCCGTTGTTTTATTGGCAGCCAATGGAGGGAGGTTAGTGCTGATATGGCTGATTGATGTCTCAGTAGATTCATCAGAAGTCTTGCGGCCGCATTCTGTACTACCTGAAGTTTCTTCAATACGTACCCAGGAGAGCTAAGGAAGAGGGAATTGCCATAGTCCAGACGGGAGAGTATCATAGTCTGGACCAGAATTCTTCTGGCTCGAGGTGGCAGAAGAATGATAATTTTTCTTAGAGTTCTCATGAGACCAAAGCAAGAGGAGGAAATCGATTTTGCTTGCTGTCCCATTGTAAGGCGACCGTCGGGCCAAAAACCTAGGCTCTTTATATGATCCTTAGGGACGGGGAGGTTACTGAAGGCCTCTGGGTAGAGAGCAAAAAGATTAGGGGGGGCACCATTGCCCACAATCATAACTTCCGACTTCCCATCATTAAGTTTCAATTTGGACATATTCATCCATTTGCCACTCTCAGCTAGGCAAGAAGAAAAATTAGTCAGGGAAGAGTCCTTGACGTTAGAGA
Organism: Pleurodeles waltl; assembly: GCF_031143425.1. Taxonomy (NCBI): domain Eukaryota; kingdom Metazoa; phylum Chordata; class Amphibia; order Caudata; family Salamandridae; genus Pleurodeles; species Pleurodeles waltl. Next base: position 1,120,552,922 of record NC_090437.1, on the reverse strand, counting down.
AAGAGCTTACCAATTGGGTGTCGTCAACGTATGTGATCACTGAGAGGTCATAAGGTTTTACAACTTTAGCTAGGGAGGAGAGATATACATTGAAGAGGGTGGGAGTCTGTACGACACCACAGGTAAGGGGGAGTATACTGGACAGAAAAGAACGGTCCAGAACTTGAAAGGTGCTGCCCTTCAGGAAAGAGGAGAGCCAGGTTAATGCATTACCTACTAATCCTATATTAGAAAGCCTGTCAAGGAGGATATTATGATCTACTGTATCAAAAGCGGCACTAAGGTCAAGTAGGATAATGGCTGCATGTCCACCTTGATCTAATAGTTGACGAGTAGCTTCAGTAACTGCTAGCAGAGACGATTCTGTACTACATTGAGGTCTAAATCCCATCTGGGTGGAGTCTAAGAGTTCATGATCCTCGGAAAACATGTAAATTGCTTGGTGACATGCTTTTCCAAAATTTTTGCTAGGATTGGAAGGAGAGCGATGGGCCTATAATTACTGAGGATAGTAGGATCAAGCTTGTTTTTTTTTCAATAAGGGTTTGACGACGGCATGTTTCATAGATTGTGGTAGGAATCCTATGGTTAGGTAGTGGTTGAGGATACTCGCCAAGGGTGGAACAATAGTATCAGAATCTAATGCAAGAATAGTAGGAGGAGCAGGGCTCAAGGGAGAACCTGATTTAATAGTGTGAAGGAAGTTAGTGACCAATATCTCTGTCAAAAGTTGAAAATCTGCAAGTGAAACCAGTGGGGACTGCACAGTGACTGGCCGGTAGCTAGATTCATAATTGGATGTAACTGAGAAAGACGATTATATGTCAGTAACCTTCTCCTGGAAGAAGGCTGCTAGTTTATCACTGTGCTCAATCAAGGCCTCTATAGGTGAGTCACCTAGAGATATATGGGTGTGTTCTTTAAAAATGTGAAAGATCTCTTTCTAAGAATTTGCCGATTGCTCCATTCTGGTGCTGTAGAAAGAGGATTGAGCTAGTTTAATGGAATCATGATAGTTCCTAATGGCTGAACTACTTTTTTTGAGGACGTACTATAGTCTTTCCTCAAAAGTCTTTCCAACTTCTTGCACTCTTTTTTTAGTTCTAGCAAGTCGGGAGTGAACCAGGGATTGGATTTATGTTTAGGTCTTTTAGCCATGGTCTTAAGAGGCAGGATGTAATCTAAGGAGGTGGAAATCCAGTTGTTAAAGGATTCTATGGATTCTGAATTCAAATCGTTATAGGAAGAACAGAGAATATTCTGCCAATCTTTGATGTCAAGTTTTGGCCATTGCCGAGATGTTGATTGTCCAGAAGGCTGATAACAGGGGGAGGATTTGGAAAAATGTGTAAATGAAAGTAGATAGTGATCAGTCCAGATGAGAGGCGGAGGAATAAAGGAAGAAAGATTTGACAGATTACTAAAGATAAGGTCTATGGTGTGGCCTTTATGGTGGGTAGGTCCTGTGATGTACTGTGTAAGATCTAATTCCACCATAACAGAAAGAAGTGTTTTTGCAGAGGGACAGTGTATGTTATCCATGTGAATGTTAAAATCTCCAAGTATGGTCAGGTTGGGTGTTTTACATAGGATACTTGCTACAGAGTCTGGCAAGACCTGTAAAAAACTTGCTTAAGGACCCGGGGGCGGTAGACAAGTATTCCCAAAAAAGTGGTTGTTGGATTCAGATATAGCGAGAAGAACATGCTTTCACATCCCTGAATGTCTAAGATGGTAGTGGGATGGTAGTGGAGCATTTAATAGTATTTTTGTAAATAATGGCAATGCTCCCCACTCTGACCTGGGATCTATCTGAATGAATGATTGATTAGTCAGATGGTAGTGCTCTTAAGATATCAATAGAGGAGTCTTCATTGAGCCATGTTTCTGTTAAAAATAGGGCTTCAGGATGATAATCCTCTAAAAGAGTAAAAATGTGGAGAGAATGAGTGGGCAGGGAGCGACAGTTAAGCAGGAACATTCTCCCTAATAGATTAAAACTACTGATAGGAGGGGAAGGCAGATCAAGCAACGGAGTCCAGGGACAGATGTGCAGGACCAACTTGAGGAATCTGAGAGAAGGATCGAATGTGCTGAGCTCATGAGGATATTGTTATAAGCTAATAGCTGTTGACGAGAGTAGACTAACCTCTCTGGCGTCTGATCCACAGCATGCCTGACCTCTGGGCTTTCTCGGGCGCAGACGGGTGCAGAGGGGCTTGCCTTTGGTGCGCCTTTGGCACGCCAGTGGTGCGTCCGCTGCGCACGGCCGGCACGAAGAGTTGCTTAAGTAGTGCATCTAATCAGGATAATGGAATAGAATAAAAGTACTGCAATTAAAATCAATGCTAGTTTAAAAAAAAGCCTCTTTGCGGCCAGAGATGTCACGTACCTCTCTGCGCGGCCGGCATGAAGAGTTGCTTAAGTAGTGCATCTAATCAGGCGCCTACTCAGGGCAACTAGAATGCCAACAAAAATAGTGGCAGGAAAAGGACCAATCAGAAAGAAATGGAGAAAACAGTCAAATAGAGCTAGATAGGTCAAGGGGCTGTCAGATGCCTCTAAACACGGGCACCAGTGAAGGATAATAGAATAAAAGTACAGCAATTAAAATCAATGCTAGTTAAAAAAAAGCCTTTTTGCAGCCAGAGATGTCATGTACCTCTCTGAGCGGTCGGCACAAAGAGTTGCTTAAGTGGTGCATCTAATCAAATGCCTACTCAGCGCAACTAGAATGCCAACAAAAATGGCGACAGGAAACGGGCCAATCAGAAAGAAATGGAGAAAAGAGTAAAATAGAGCTAGATAGGTGAAGGGGCTGTTGGATGCCTCTAAACACGGGCACCAGTGAAGGATAATAGAATAGAATAAAAGTACAGCCATTAAAATTAATGCTAGTTAAAAAAAAGCCTCTTTGCATCCAGAGATGTCACGTACCTCTCACGTACATGTGGCCCTTAGTTTTGTTAATTCTCATCATAGGAGAACGGCAAGAAAAATGAGGCACCTCCTGAAAAATTCTCTGCTCAATCATTTTTTTCTCCAAAATTTTTCATTCCTCTTCTGCTTCTCTTGAATGTCTGTATTGTTCAGGTCAGCATTTGGGTTTACATTGCTCTTTACTGGCTTGGCACTTTTTATTAATCTATTCTCTTTATCAGAAAAATCCTGCATCTTTAGTTTGACAGCATGTCTTAAACCCAGAGGTAAATCACCATTGGTCAGAACTGGGAACAGCTGTATTCTTCAATTTTGTGATTTAATTTTTATAAATGGGGGCCTGAATCACAAAGGTATACTTACACTTTTGGGTAAGTGTATGATTTTTTGCAATTCACAAAGCAACTTCAAAAGTATTATCCTTACAAGTGTGGAGTCTTCACACTTGTGGAAATGTCCGTGTATACGCCACTTTGGTCTGCCTCTAAGACCTCTCCAAGGAGGCAATTCTCCACCCCCTTCAGGCAACATCATTGTTAATAATTTCATGGAGAAAACTGAGGAAAATCATTATTCAAAATCAATGGATTCTGTTGGTACCCTGGATTATATGGCATATTGTTTTTAATATCTTGGTGCAACACTGCGGCTGTTAGCATGATCATGAGAAACGATTTCCAATCATGCATATCCTGCACAGAGGTTGATTGGGCTGGGGATAATGCATGTTTGTCCCTCTGCATTTTGACACAAAATAATTCTGGATTTGATCTGGATTTTCTCAACATTCCCTTTTCCAGTGCCTGATTTTACCACAGAAATGACAAGCAATGTTCTTCAACACGTCACATTTGCATTTATTCCAGAATTATTCATCATCCCTTTGCCACTACCCTGCATTTGCATCATTCTCTTTTCCATGCTCACACTTTTTTTTTGGGGCATCCCTTCATTCCAGCATTGCCAGATTGAGCATAATACAAATCTGAATTAATCAAGTGTGTGATTTCTGGCACTTAGCTTTTTCTGTGCAACTACCAGCTTCTCTTTGACTTTCTTATGCTTTGCATCAAACAAATCACTGCCATATTTGGCAAGCTTCAAAATTTGGTATAAACGCTATGTGTGTCGGCACATGTCATTTTGCTGTATATGATTACTATGCTCCGGATGCGAACCCATGACAAAAGCCTAGATGAAACCACTAACACCATCTTTCTTGGGATCTTCAACTCCACTACATTTCTTGAAGATCTGCATATGTATTTCATAATAAGCTTGAACTGATTCTTTCAGGTCTTGTGATGTCCTCAAAATCTTTGCCCAATTAATATCTCTCTCAGGCACCATCTTTTTCAAATCCTCTATTTTCTGTGTATGTCAGAAAGAAGAAGCCTTACTAGGCGCATCCCTAACTGGTTCTACAGTCAGCCAAACAACAGCAACCTTATACTCAGACCATAAATTACTAGGAACCGCAGTCGCAAATAGCAAATTCAGATCCGTCCAAAGCATTTTTGAAATGGTAATCAACCTATTAATTTCCTTGTTCACATTTTCTGGTTCCTCTCGCACTTTTGGAAATTGTGTTGAATAAGCATGGAGATCAGCTCTCGACTAGGGCATATGCACAAAGTTTCCTCAATGTACCTCCCTTAATGGAAATTCTGTAACTGTTCCTATTTCCGAATCACCATTGGATCCCTGCACTTTCTTCCCTGTTTCTGTAGCTTTCTTTTTACTTGTCCCGCCTCTCATGCAACTTTCTCTGTATTTCTTTAGGCCATGCCCCTCTCTTGTCATTTCAACAAATCTTTATTATGAGCCCTTAAAGTCAATAAACCCAATTCCTCAATTTCATCATTGGCCAAATCCATTTTGGAATGTCATCATACATTTTCCATTTTACTAATATTGACCTCACACTCATCAGCCAAATCTTCTAGATTGTCATGTGCCTCATTTGCACATGCATCTGTTTCCTATAACTACAGTCTGTTCAGATTAATTGTCCCCTGTAAAATGTCCCTAAATTAAATTTTTAAGAAACCAAAATTAATGCTTCTATCTATTGGAATATTTTCAAAACAACTGCAGTGACAGGTGGGTCACTCTTAATTTGAGAAACAGCATCTCTACTAGTACTCAGCAATGCTGTCATTGTAATTTCAGATGCGGATTAGCTATTGTACTCACAGCAACAGATGTAGTTGGTTCCTGTGCTTCAAAACCATCCTAGCTCTTGCTGAACCTATATCTGGTACTATAGCAGGGCCAGGGGTTTGTCTTTGTATCCCATCAATATATGAAGGAGTTCTGAAATTCTAAAGATAATTAACTCCCTTAACCTGAATCTTGATTCTATTTTTCTACATGTCCCTCATCAGTTTTCTTTTCGTCTGTTATTTCGTTTACTACTGCGGGAAAGACTCTCACTCCCTCCATGATGTCCTTGCTACAACAATTTTCCTGTCGAGACCACTTACTCTCAAGCCATTGATTAAATTAATCCTTCATCTGCTTTGATATTTTCTTTCTCTCTTTCTCTGTGACCATCCATTTGTTCAATCTCTCCAATGGCTTTCTGTCATTCAGGGTTTGTCTCCAGATATCTAGCTAATCTTAAATGAACCCTCTAAAGGAAATTGCTAGTCTTTATTAGAAGCAGTATATTCATGCCATTCTGAAATCCGGGTACACATATAAAACCCAATCTCTATCATCATTTCGTATGCAGCCATTCCCTTGACAGGTAGTTTCAGACTCTCAGCAGAAAGTTCAACAGAATCTTGTATGTAAAGACAGCACCCATTATTTTCACTCAAACGTTATCTGAAACTCATCCAGAACAACTTGTGAACAAGAACCTATCCCAGTGCTACTGTAAAACATCAACCTATCAAGGCATAGCACTGTCAGCAACCAACCAATGGCAGCACAAGTTTGTGGTGACATTTCAGCAATCATAGCACAATGCCTCAGTGAATTTGTCAATTAAATTATGTTATAATATGTTGATTTGTAGCGAGCACTAATCAACTGTGAGTGTATATAGGTGCTTGAGCAGGTGTCAGCGTGAACTCCTGGTAGAGCCATTTGAAGAGTCATGTTTTTAGCTTATTGCAGAACTCAAGAAGTGGGAAGAGGCTCTGATGTGTTGCAGGAGTTTGTTTAATGTTTTGGCTGTGTAATAAGAGAATGAGTGCCCTCCTGTTCTGCTTTTGTGAATGCGGGATGTGTGCGAGTGAGAGTGCAGCTGAGTGTAGGTGTCTGGCTCATTGGTGGAAGTTTATGCAGTTGTTCAGGTATGCTGATCCAATGTTGTGTAGGGCTTTGTAGGTGTGCGCAAAGAGTGTCAACTGGCTGTGTTGTATATGAAGAGTCAGAGCAGCTCTCTGAGATGAGGGCAGACGTTGATGTGTTGTGAAAGGTTGAGCATGAGTTTTGCAGCAGCATTTTGAATGGTCTGAAGTCTGTGCAGGAACTGCTTGGATATTCTAGCGTAGAGTGCATTTCTGTAGTTGAGTCTGCCTGCGATGAGGGTTTGTGTGACAGTTCATCTGGTATTTTGTGGCAGCTACTTTAAGATTTTTGCAGCATCAATAGAATGTGGATGCAGGCGGACCTCACTGCATTGACTTGTGCCATCATGTTGAGCTTGTCATGCAGGATAATCCAAATATTTCTGGCATGGTCAGCGGGTGTTGGCGCTAATTCTCTTGACCACCTGATGGTGTCCAATGTGGAGGTCTTGTTTCCAGAGACCAGTACTTCTGCCTTGTCTGAGTTGAGCTTCAACCAGGTGGTTCCCATCCATTCTGCTACCATGGTCTTGGAATAGGTGAAGTTGGTTCTGGTGGTAGTTCTTTTGCCTGACAGGAAAAGGTTAAGTTGGGTGTCACCAACGTAGGTTATTATGGGTATGTCTTGGGATCAGATGATATCAGCAAGCGGTGTCATGTATATGTTGAACAGGGTCAAGCTGAGGAATGATTCCTGGGGACTCTGCAGATCGGGTTCTTGATTTCCGATGTAAAAGGTGGCAGACTGACACTTTGGGTTCTTCCTTTGAGGAAGGAGCAGGTCTATTTCAGTGCGGGACCTTGGATGTTGATCTTGTGGAGTCTTCTGAAAAGTGTATGGTGGTAGACTGTATGTATGGTGAATGCGCTACTTCTCCCTGGTCCAGTATGGTACTGATGTTGTCAGTGGTTGTGATGAGTACCATTTTTATGCTGTGGTTCTTTCTGAATCCTCATTGGGTGTTGTCCAAGAGGTGATATAGCTTCAGTTGGCTAGTATGTTGTTTTTTGATGGCCTTCTCAATCACTTTGGCTTGGTAGGGGAGCAGAAAGATGGGGTGTAAATTGAAGTTGGCACTAACTGCTGAGTGCTTCCAGTCTTCCTGGAAGGTGTTGGCAGTGACAGAGGTGTTAACGATGTGGGTGAGGGCAATACTGATGGGTGATGTGCCGAGGATGTAGACATATTGGGGGCCTGGGTCTCATGGGGCCCCTGAGTAGACGGTCCACATGATAGTCATTGTTCCATCTCTGGCAATTGTTTTCCATCTGGTCAGGTGGGTGTTTTGTTTGGTTGGCTATGAGATTCTGATTGGTGAGGGACGTTGATGTGGATGTTTGCTATTTTGCTGAGGAAGAAGCTGGATAGGTCTTCACAGAGTTCTTGGGAAGGGGTGATGCTGTTGACTGAGGTTTTGGGAGTTCCTGAAATCTTTGATGGTCAAGAAGATTTCCTTGCTGGTTTTGCAGCACTCTATGATGCGATAAGCTAGTGCTCTTTTCTTGATGTCTCTCAGTTGATGGTGACAGCCTCTGAGTGCCACTTTCTAGGTGGTTGTGTCTGTGATTTCATGGCCGGCGCTCTAGTTCCTTTCTAGCTGTTTGTAGTGTTGTGCGGAATCCTGAAGGTCCTCTATAGCTTGCATGTTGGTCCTTCTTTGATTTTAGTGCATACCCCTCGTTGCCAGTACATAAGTATGTAAGGGCACTGAAGGGTATGCTCTGCACTGGAGTGGACACTTAAAATGTGCCCATACTGACAGAAATAAGTCAACATTTTTCCATTCAATTTACTGAATGTGGCATTCTACCAAATACTATACTAGGATGTCAAACATAGGGACTGATTATGAATTTGACAAACCGAAAATTCGGTCTGCCAACTTCTAGTCTGCAACCTCCCCACTGATGCTATTATGGAATTCCCAATATGTTGGCTGGTGGAAACCTCAGTTTCTGTCTGCTGGCCTAGCGAGAAGCTGCCTACAGCATTGTCTACAGTTCATAATCAAACCTGAAGCAATGCTGTGAGCAGCCGCAAAGCAGTCAGTGTACATTTGAAAGGTGCTGGCCAAAGGGGACCCTGCACTGCCCATGCCAAGTACAGCCCCCTGCACCCTTTCTCCACCAGCAGTTTCATGTCAGTGTTACTGCCATGAAACCGCTAGCGGAGAAAGCGATTGTAATCCCAAGGGCAGAGCTGCTTACAGTGCTGTCCTAGAGGATTAGGATCGCAGCCACCGCCAGACTGCTGGGATCCAAGCTCCTGGCAGAGCTGGCAGTCCCCTCGCAGCACCGACCACCATGTTTGTAAAATGGCGGTCAGACCGTTCCATTGGAAAGGTCCAACGGCCATCCACGGACCTGGCGGTCATGAGACCGCCAGGTTCATAATCAACCTCATAGTCTTTTCAATGACTTTATCCTATTTAAATACACTTTCATTGCTTGATGCTGTGTGTATATTGTGTGCAGTGACCATCTGAGGTCTGCTTTATCATCTGTCGAATAGTTTATAGGTGTGCAGTCTTTCTGATTTTCCCAGTAAACGATTATGGGGGTCATTACGACCCTGGCGGAAGGCGGCGGTCTCCCTTCATGGAATTATGACCATGGCGGTTACCGCCATGGTCATCCGCTGGTTCTCCGTTCCCCCCGCCGGGCTGGAGACCTGGGTCACCAGCCCGGCGGCCGTCACTATACCGCCGCTGGTATTTTGACCCGGCTTTCCGCCACGGATTTCCTGCGGTTTGAACCGCCATGAAATCCATGGCGGTAAGCACTATCAGTGCCAGGGAATTCCTTCCCTGGCACTGATAGGGTCTTCCCCATTCCCCACCCGACTCTCTCCCCTACCCCCCACCACCCCTGCCACCCCCCAAAGGTGGCAGGGTCCCCCTCCCCGCCCCAACCCCCAACATCACATCACCCATTCCCACACGACACGCACGCAGGCACCACCTACACACTCATACGCACACATGCCAACATACATGCCTACAGACACACACAGTCAGACACGCACACCCACATACAAACATACATGCACACATCCATACTGACATACCCACAGACATACACGCACTCATTCCCATACACACAACACCCCCGCAAGCATACATGCACCAACCCCCTTTACATACACACACCCACACCCCCATGCACGCACACAACACGCAAAACCCACCACCCCCCTCCCATCACAGACGATCGACTTACCTGGTCCGACAATCCTCCGGGAGGGGACGGGAGCCATGGGGGCAGCTACGCCGACACCACACCGCTAACAGAACACCGCCACGGCGAATCACAGGACGTGATTCGCTGGGCGGTGATCTGTTGGTGTAGCGGTGGAGGTGGGGCAACCACCACTTCCCCGCCTCCCGCTAGTATGGCTCTTGGCGCCTCTCCGTCCGAAAAAGGACGGAGAGCTGGCAACGGTCATAATAGGCCGAGCGGAAAACCACCACCACTGGCGGTCTTCCGCACGGCGGTCCCTCGGCGGTCTTTCAAAAAGACCGCTGAGGTCAAAATGACCCCCTATATGTTAAAAAAACAAATCTGAGGTGCAAGACATAAGATCACACGATTCATTTTACACGAATCACCGGCCACTAAGCAGGGCTGCCTGCACCATGGGTGGAGGTTTTTCCATTAAAAGCATAGGTGGTCATTACAACCTCGGCGGTAAAAGGCGCTTACCGCCAGACAGAAGACCCCCATAACACCGTCGCGGTCGCGGTAAACCGCCACAGTCATTCTGACCCACACTAGGCAAACAGCCAAAATACCGCCATCCACAAAAGACCGTCACACCAAAGGTCAGCGATAAACTGCGATGACCAAACCTCCACCGTCACGCCAACAGAAATACGCCCATGCCATTACGACCGACGAATCCACGCGGCGGTCTTTCAACCGCGGTATACTATTGACGGTACACACCGCCGCAGTCGAAATACACATACTCCTACAAAACACTACCACATTGGACAATTTGAAATACACACACCTGAGACACATACACACACCACTCCCACACACCCAATACAATATAAAACACACACCCACATCACCCACAAACACCTACGGCCAAACATTTCGAACGAAGACTAGAGAGAGACACCACAGTCAACTACCAAGCATCCACAGGCACACAATACCAATACCCACAGAACTTCCACGCACCTCACACAACACACCACTAAATAGCACCCCACCTATCACTACACACTCCACCCGACACATCATCCACACCACCCCATGGCACCTCAAAGACACCCCAGGTTCTCAGATGATGAACTCAGGGTCATGGTGGAGGAAATAGTATGAATAGAGCCCCAGCTGTTCGGGACACAGGTGCAGCACACCACCATTGCCAGGAAGATGGAGCTATGGAGCAGAATAGTCGACAGGGTCAACGCTGTGGACAGCATCCAAGAAATCGGGATGACATCAGGAAGAGGTGGAACGACCTACGGTGGAAGGTGCGTTCCATGGTATCAAGGCACAACATCGCGGTACAGCGGACTGGCGGCGGACCCCCACCTCCTCCCCCAGAATTTACAACATGGGAGGAGCAAGTCTTGAACATCCTGCATCCTGAGGGCCTCGCTGGAGTATCTGGAGGAATGGACTCTGGTAAGTCTCATCTTCACTACTTCATCCCCCCCATCCACCTGCATGCCAACTCATACCCCCACCCTCACCCCCTTCACAACTACCCCTTGCAAATGTCTCACCATCACAACCCACCCATCCCAAAACTTAGCCCTGCATGCGTCCACGAAGCATGGACACCCATCACCAAAGCATGCCCAATGCACATACCCATCACCCCCCCCCAAAACACCATCACAACAGCCCCCACAAAGGAATGCCAGCACTGGGGTACACGGGCACCCACCCATTGCACGCCATTGGCACACACAGAAGCAATAACCATACTTTTATACCCCTGCAGGACCCGAACGCCACGTCACCGCGCAGGAGGGTCCACAAATGTCCACTCCACCCCCAGAAGAGGCCCACAGTGATGACAGCAGCTCTGTCTCCCTGGATCTTGATGACCAGCCCGGTCCATCGGGGACCTCGAGACAGTCGGTTCCCCTCAGACAGTCACAGGCCACAGCAGACCTTTCTCCCTTTGCTCTATTACTGTGTTCCTGTTGTCTATGTCGTCCTCTTCGGCTTCCTCTTCTTCACTCTCCACAGGCTCCACAGCTGCTACAACACCACCATCTGGACCATCCTCCTGCAGAAAAGGCACCTGGCGGCGCAAAGCCAGGTTGTGAAGCATACAGCAGGCCACGATGATCTGGCACAGCTTCTTTGGTGAGTACATTAGGGATCCACCTGTCATATGGAGGCACCTGAACCTGGCCTTCAGGAGGCCAAAGGTGCGTTCGATCACCCTCCTAGTCCGCCCATGGGCCTCATTGTAGCGTTCCTCTGCCCTGGTCCTGGGATTCCTCACTGGGGTCAATAGCCATGACAGGTTGGGGTAACCAGAGTCCCCTAATAGCCACACCCGGTGCCTCTGGAGTTGACCCATCACATACGGGATGCTGCTATTGCGCAGGATGTAGGCGTCGTGCACAGAGCCAGGGAACTTGGCATTAACATGTGAGATGTACTGGTCTGCCAAACAGACCAAACAGACCATCTGTACATTCATCAAATTATAACTTTTCCTGTTCCTGTACACCTGTTCACTTTCTCTGGGGGGTACCAAAGCCACATGGGTCCCATCAATGGCACCTATGATGTTGGGGATATGTCCAAGGGCATAGAAGTCACCCTTCACTGTAGGCAAATCCCCCACCTCAGGGAAAACGATGTAGCTCCGCATGTGTTTGAGCAGGGCAGACAACACTCTGGACAACACCTTGGAAAACATAGATTGAGACATCCCTGATGATATGGCCACTGTTGTTTGAAATGACCCACTTGCTAAGAAATGGAGTACTGACAGCACCTGCACTAGAGGGGGGATCCCTGTGGGTTGGCGGATGGGTGACATCAGGTCTGCCTCCAGCTGGGCACACAGTTCATGTATAGTGGCTCGGTCAAGCCTGTATGTCAGAATGACATGTCGTTCCTCCATTGTCGACAGGTCCACCAGCGGTCTGTACACGGGAAGATTCCTCCATCTCCTCGCATGTCCCAGCGGACGGTGCCTAGGAAGGACAACAGCGAGCACAGAGTCAATCAACCCACAGGTACGTTCCCACAGCTTGCACACAACACGATTCACTATGCATTGAATGGTGTGTATGAGTGTTGAGGAAAGGCCTAGGTATGTGTGACGCAGCAGAAATTAAGCCATGTGGGCCCTTGAAATGGCGGCTGCCTGACCTGTGAAGTGTGTCAATGGGATGTGAGGTCAATGCGCTGGCGTGGCACACCGTGGCGGTGGGCGGTCGAAGACCGCGGCGCAAAGCCGCATTGGTTTACATTGAAACCTATGGGTTTCAGGAGCCAATGACGATGTGCGCCAGCGGTCGCGGTACGCACCGCCGCAGTACGCACCGCAGCGGGCGTGACCGCCATTTTCTATCAACTTAAACACTCGATACCTGACCTTCCACAGGAGAGGACCTACACTGCAAGTGCTGCTGTGACCTCGGTCTGGAAGAGACAATGGCTGCTGCGACTGGGGAAAGGGCCCCTGCCTTCACTTCTGAAGAATTGGAGAAACTCGTGGATGGGGTCCTCCCCCAGTATGCGCTACTCTACGGTCCTCCAGACCAACAGGTAAGTACACTGGGAGCATGCTTTGTGGGCAATGCCTGGGTTGAGTCGGGTGGATGAAAGATGGTGGGGAGGGGAGCGATTGAGGCATGCATCAGACGACAGATGAGAGCATGTGCCACATGGCAAGGGTGGGGATGGGGGGCCACTCACATCGAGCATGCAGAAGGTCATGACAATTTATCTCTCCCTGTACATGTCACATAGGTCAGCGCCCACCAGGAAATCGCAATTTGGCGTGCCATCGCCAAGGACGTCCGGACCCTGGGGGTCCACAATAGACGGGGCACCCACTGCCGGAAGAGGTGGGAGGACATCCGCCGCGGGAGCAGGAAGACGGCGGAGGCTCTGCTGGGGATGGCCTCCCAACGTAGGAGGGGTGCCAGTCGTCAATTGACCCCCCTGATGTCCCGGATCCTGGCGGTGGCCTACCCCGATTTGGATGGGCGCGTGAGGACATCACAGCAGACACAAGGGGGTGAGTACACTCTCATTCTGGTGACTTTGCGCGCAGTGGAGGTGTCTGGGTGGGGGAGGAGGGCTGTGGGTCTCCCTAGGCCAAGGAGATTTCTGTAGGCTAGGCCCCTAGGTAAGGCATGTCCCTGTGCCCCCACCCCCACCTCTGTAGGGTGCCAAGTTCAGGTATCCATGGCCCTGTGTCATCTATGTGTGCAGTTGTCGTCCATAGGCTTGTAGGCCATGTCCCACGGATAGCGTAGTGGACCCCAAGTGCGCGGCGTAGTACAGGGGGCTTCTGTGTCTGTCTTGTCCGCCAACGGTAGCGGTAACCCATGCACTCAACATGTCTTTATTTCTCCCCCCCCGCTTTTTTGTGGTCTTCCTGTTCATGTGTGCATCAGCATCATCAGGCGGAGGAGAAGTGGCATCAGAGCACGAGGGAGCTGCATCTCACATGGCCATGGCCGGCCATGCAACTGATTCGGATTTTACCAGTGAGACGGAGGGCGAGGGGAGCTCCACAGCGGGGACTCATACTGATGTCAGTGGCAGCGACTCGTCCTCTGAAGGGAGCTCCCTTGTGGTGGCGGCAACATCCGTGCCCCCCGCAACAACAGGTACAGCCGCCACCCAGCGCACCAGCACCGCCCTCCCAGCAGCCCCTCAGCCTTCGCCCCGTGCCCGCTCACCCAGGAATGTGGGCATCTCCTTCGCCCCAGGCACCTCAGGCCCTGCCCCAGTCACCCCTGCTGCCCTCAGTGAGGAGGTCATTGACCTACTGAGGACCATCATTGTTGGGCAGTCTACCCTTTTGAATGCCATCCAGGGTGTAGAAAGGGAGGTGCACCGGAGTAATGCATACCTGGAGGGCATTCATTCGGGTCAGGCTGCCCATCAGCGATCGTTCAACGCTCTGGCCTCAGCACTGACGGCAGCCATTGTCCCTGTCTCTAGCCTCCCCCCTCCAACTTCCTCCACCCAGACCCAATCCCCAGTACCTCTGCCTATCCCAGACACACCATCAGACCAGCCTGCACAGACCTCAACACCCAAGGGAAGCTCATCCAGACATAAGCACCACACATCACACAAGCATTCACACAAGCAACATCCACATGCAGACACACCAACAGCCACTGCCTCCACTGTGTCCCCCTCCTCCTCGTCTCCCTCCTCCCTCCCTGTGACGTCTCCACTCACACTTGCATGCACAACATCTTCAGCCACTATGTCCATCACCAGCACACCCACCCGAACACTCCGCACACGTGCAGTCACCACCCCCACTACCATTTACACATCCCCTGTGTCCTCTCCCAGTGTGTCTGTCACCCCCTCTTCCAAAGCACACAAACGCAAGCAGCCACCCACCCAACAGCCATCCACCTCATGACAGCCTCCAGCCCAAGCACCTGCACCCAAAGACACCAGACTTCACACTCCTACAACCACATCCTCTTCCTCCACTCCCATACCCACTACACCTACCCGTCCCTCTCTTTCCAAATTGCTTTTTTTTTCAAAACTTGACCTCTTTCCTACAACTCCCCCACCCCGTCCATCTCATAAGACTGCAATCAGCACCTCAGCCACCACCAAACCAGGACCTATCAGGACTGTTGTCCAAGGACTGTGGAGCCCCCCACCCTCAAGGGCAACTACTCCGGCTAGGAGCCAAGGCACGGCCAGCCCACACCCGGAAAAGCACCCAAAAGTTAGCAGTGCCCGGCGCGAGAGGCCACGGACACCAGGGACAAAAATCCCTACCCTGGCTCCGTCTGGAAGTGGGGTGCCACCTGGCACACCGCCAAAGGTGTTAAAGGGCCACAGACGACCAGGGCAGGGTGGGAAGGTCAGCACGCCCGACTAGTCCGGCAGCAGGCCAGCTGCCCAGGAGTGCCCCACCAGCCCCCTCCCAGGTGTGCAGGAGGACACCCAGAGGCCCGGTACGGCAGCCCAGGAGGGCCCCGCAAGCCAACGCACAGATGAGCAGGAAGGCCCCGCCAGCCACATGTCAGGTGGCGAGTGACACCCATGCCTGGGCCGGAACCGCTGAAATGGGCCCTTTCAAACAAGCACCGCTGAACAGGGCACCACCGTCTCAAGCACCGCTGAACTGGGCCCTTCATTTCAAGCACCGCTGAACTGGGCACCGCCGTCTCAAGCACCGCTGAACTGGGCACCGCCGTCTCAAGCACCGCTGAACAGGGCCCTTTCAAACAAGCACCGCTGAACAGGGCACCGCCGTCTCAAGCACCGCTGAACTGGGCACCGCCATCTCAAGCACCGCTGAACTGGGCCCTTTCAAACAAGCACCACTTAACAGGGCACCGCCGTCTCAAGCACCGCTGAACTGGGCACCGCCGTCTCAAAGCACTGCTGAACTGGGCCCTTTCAAACAAGCACCGCTGAACAGGGCACCGCCGTCTCAAGCACCACTGAACTGGGCACCGCCGTCTCAAGCACCGCTGAACTGGGCACCGCCGTCTCAAGCACCGCTGAACTGGGCACCACCGTCTCAAGCACCGCTGAACAGGGCCCTTTCAAACAAGCACCGCTGAACAGGGCACCGCTGTCTCAAGCACTGCTGAACTGGGCCCTTCATCTCAAGCACCGCTGAACTGGGCACCGCCGTCTCAAGCACCGCTGAACTGGGCACCGCCGTCTCAAGCACCGCTGAACTGGGCCCTTTCAAACAAGCACCGCTGAACGGGGCACCGCCGTCTCAAGCACCGCTGAACTGGGCACCGCCGTCTCAAGCACCGCTGAACTGGGCCCTTTCAAACAAGCACCGCTGAACAGGGCACCGCCGTCTCAAGCACCGCTAAACTGGGCACCGCCGTCTCAAGCACCGCTGAACTGGGCACCGCCGTCTCAAGCACCGCTGAACAGGGCCCTTTCAAACAAGCACCGCTGAACAGGGCACCGCCGTCTCAAGAACCGCTGAACTGGGCCCTTTCAAACAAGCACCGCTGAACGGGGCACTGCCGTCTCAAGCACCGCTGAACTGGGCACCGCAGTCTCAAGCACCACTGAACTGGGCCCTTTTAAACAAGCACCGCTGAACAGGGCACCGCCGTCTCAAGCACCGCTGAACTGGGCACCGCCGTCTCAAGCACCGCTGAACTGGGCACCGCCGTCTCAAGCACCGCTGAACTGGGCCCTTTCAAACAAGCACCGCTGAACAGGGCACCGCCGTCTCAAGCACCGCTGACCTGGGCACCGCCGTCTCAAGCACCGCTGAACTGGGCCCTTTCAAACAAGCACCGCTGAACAGGGCACCGCCGTCTCAAGCACCGCTGAACTGGGCCCTTCATCTCAAGCACCCCTGAACTGGGCACCGCCGTCTCAAGCACCGCTGAACTGGGCACCGCCGTCTCAAGCACCGCTGAACTGGGCACCGCCGTCTCAAGCACTGCTGAACAGGGCCCTTTCAAACAAGCACCGCTGAACAGGGCACCGCCGTCTCAAGCACCGCTGAACAGGGCACCACCGTCTCATGCACCGCTGGCCCATTGGCGGAAGGGGCAGTGCTGCATCTGTGTCGGGCAGGGCTGCACGAAGCACTCTGGGCACCAGTCCCCCTCCAGAACCAGTGGACACTGTCATCCACTGTAGAGACTGTGGCTTTGCACTCCCCAGGATACAGCAGTGGGCAGACCACCCACTGTAGAGACTTGAGAGACTGTGGCTTTGCACTCCCCAGGATTGAACAGTGGGCAGACCACCCACTGTAGAGACTTGAGAGACTGTGGCTTTGCACTCCCCAGGATTGAACAGTGGGCAGACCACCCACTGTAGAGACTTGAGAGACTGTGGCTTTGCACTCCCCAGGATTGAACAGTGGGCAGACCACCCACTGTAGAGACTTGAGAGACTGTGGCTTTGCACTCCCCAGGATGTAACAGTGCACCCACTGTAGAGACTTGAGAGACTGTGGGTTTGCACTCCCCAGGATGGGACAGTGGCCATGGAGGCCGCTCGTGGATCTGGCGTCGTGTACTCATGTGGCTGAGGTGCCCCCCCTTCAATTCCCCCTGAGGTGCCTGTAGTTTTACTATCTGATGCCCCTGCAGTGTTCTCTCCGTTGGTGGCAGGTATCTTGTGTGGGCCTTGCCCATGTGATTTGGGCCCAGTGGTCCACGGACAATGACAGCTAAAATTATCGGACTTTTAATATTTATGTATATATTAGTTTTAAATGTGTGACATTTTTATAAGGCAATAATACAATATTTTCGACTGTTTATGATCATTTGCTTTTGTCTTTGCATTCTTTCGGGGGGGTTTGGGGGTTGTAACAGTGATGTCTTGCTATGCATTGATGTGTGTGTTGTAGTGGGTGGGGGTGAGGGTGGGTGTGTCGCATATGTGTGTCCCCGTAATTTTTTGCCTCCCCCCTTCCCTGTGTCATAGGTGCAGTACTCACCGTTGTCTTCTGCGCCGGCGTTCGTGCTCCTGGTAGAGGAGCAGGAATACAATAGCTGGAAGGATGTGTAATTCGGGTTCCATGCTGTCCAGATTCCTCATGGGGTGTATGGAGGTGAGCGTTTTCCGTTTGAAATGTTTGCTTCCGCCGTATTTTTATCGGCGGGGCTACCGCCCCGGAAAAGGTGGCGGATTGGTGGGTTGTGATAGGGTGGGCGGTACATTGTCTTCCGCCTGTCTGTTGGCGGTGACCGCCGCGCTGTTTGTTTGTCCCGCCGTGGCGGTCGGAGTGTTAAAGTGGCGGTCTCTGTTGGCGGTTTCCGCCAGGGTCAGAATTCCATTTTTTTGACCGCCAGCCTGTTGGCGGGTTAGCCGCCGCTTTAACACCGACCGCCAGGGTTGGAATGACCCCCATAGTGTGTTGCCCCCTTGGCTGATTCCAAGTTGCTTCGCCCACAGCAGCCTGACAACCCTCTGCCATTTGTGATACTTTATCCAACCCTTGGTGCTTCCCCATCCCTTGTGTTACTTTTATTTTTCTAATACAGCTCGGACTGGCAAACTGAATTAAAATAAAACACTCATGCCATTTTCTAGGCATGTGCATACGTGGTGCACATGCCCTACAAAATATTGTGGCAGGCTGAGTATGTTTTTTTCCAGTTTCTTAAAACCCATCTGCACCTTTTGGCTTTGCCAATGCTTGTTATGTTTGGTAATAAAAATGGAGGAGAAACTTTCCACTGCCACTTCTGTCATATGGATTGCTTGGTGTAAAATATGCACCAGTGCAATAACAAGGGGGCATTCCCTCTTTTGCATGAGGGCATGACCACAGGAACACAAGGGAATCATTTGCCCAGTTTTTAATGGTGGACAAAAATTTAAAAAACAGGCAGCAGCTCTGAATAACAAAACTTTAAAGAGACAGTGCTGCTGCTGACAGTTGTAGGGTTGTCTAGTGACCTTTGGCAGCCTAGTCTACTTATTTTAGTCAATGCTTTTTGAGAAATGCAAAGCAATAGTTATTAAAACTGGAGAGTGTTAGCAAATGACACTGACGTACACTTAAACTGCCAACAGCACCAGTGGCCCTCTTAACTGCTAGTATCCATTTCTCACTAGAGAAAAGCCATATATTATATAATTTGAAGGCAAATATTAAGTTCATGCTACATTTTTTAAGGATTGTGTAAGCTTAGTCAACTGAAGCACCAACAGCAACATCACACAATTTCCTCACATGCAGAACAGGTACAACACTTACAACAGCAGTGTAATATTCTGTAATATTCTATAAGATACAGTAAAAAGGGTATAGCTATCATTAGTGCAGCAAGTGTAGTGGCAGTGATACCAGGGGTTATGCATGGTAAACTAGTAAAATGTATATTAATTTTGGACACCTGCATTCACGTTTTCATTTACAAATTTAGCACTTACCTTACTATTGTGCCTGAACTGCATTTAAGACATTGGAGGACTAGCAAAGAAGATGTCATGGGGCAGACTGATTGTTCACCACAGGCAACACTGGTAAATAAATTACATGTGTCACCTCATTGTGAGCTGTAAATTTCAGAATCTAGGGTCTCTGTACATATTCCCAAAGGAATTTGTGCCAGTAAACAGATAACACAAAAGGGGGTTTACCCAATTGACCCTACTAAACCTGGGTAAAAGATCAACAATGAAAATGAAGCATGGTCAAATAGTAGGAAAGAATCTAAAGCTCATTCAAAACCAATGGATACATCAATCAGTCATTGAAAATGCAATTTAATTACATCCTAACATAATTCCTATTTACTTTGCCAACTCTAAGGGACATCGAATACATTTATGTCCAATACAAAATCAATCTGAAAACAAATTAATGCTTTACAACGGGTTCTGTAAAATAACAACCAAATTTTGAAAATCACTGTATGCACAAGGTTTTTCACTCCTCTCCTAAATTGTACCTATTGTGGTCAACTACATTATAAATGACATAGATCCACATGAAAGAGATGGTTGCTGTCACATCTCTAATCCTCTTTTTTTGTTAACCTTAATAATACCGAGATGTCTTTCCAAAATCCTTATATGTCAACTCCCTTATCTCTGCAACCCCTCTACACAAACCAAGACTGACGCGTTTCGGCTCTTTCCCTTTTGGGCCTCTTCAGGACCAATGGAGAGATAAAAACCTAATAAATATAAACAGTGTGCCTTACCTGACTAAGAACAAAAACTAATTTAAAAAAATTGTAATAATTTTTTTTTTAACTTCCTTCACCATAATGAATTAAAACTAAAACCATTAGTCATCCGTAGTGCCTCTGAACCCAATCTTATTTCAGTCTCATTGGTCAGCATACTGTGTAATAATAACTGAGTTTATAAAAATTAATGCAGCCCATTAGTAGTGTGTTATATCCTATAACTTATAATGTGATCTTGAAGAATTATTCCAGGGAATCTTTACTGACTCCAAAACAAAACAGACAAACACATACTCCTTTAACATGTGTCATTACTTACAGTTCCAAAGCGAATAGAATAAGGTCAATTATTTTTAAAAAAAGGAAAATATTAAGCGGATTAAGAATTGAAAAAACACTATTTTCCTTCAAAAAAGCACGTAGCCTGGACTAATGGATTCATTGGTTTTGAATGAGCTTTAGATTCTTTCCTACTATTTGACCATGCTTCATTTTCATAGTAAACAGATTACGCAGCGTGCTCTGAATATTTGCTCATAATTGTGCTTTGCCTCAAAAGCTTGGTTTCACTGACACACAATATAACCAACCCACTTGCATTCAATGTCTGGTCCAATTACACCATTTCCACCACATAAAACCATTGCTCCTTTTTCATGAATGTGGTTCAGCTATAATTGAAAAAAAGGATATTAGTCCATTGATTATGTGTCACAGCAATAATGTACATAGCAGTATGCAAATCTTTCATTACAAGATAGATACTCCTTTCAACATTCCTATTTATTAATAGTCAGGAACCTGTGATGAGAACAGCAAAAGATGGATGATCTGTTTTCATGGGATCTTTCAAGAGTTCCCTGTTTTCATACCAATCCACCCAATGGTAGTCAGAATCCATATTCTATAGAAAATGGGTCTAAATCATAGCAACAATGCTTTGTTCAAAATTAACAATCAGTATTAAAACAGTGGTGGGTTCACTGTTACTGGCAGTGTTCAGAGGTGATGATTTCATGCTGTTAAAATGGACATTCACAATCAAAACATTGTCAGAAATAAACATTTTTGTGTAACATGACGGGGAACTATAAGGTATATTTTGCAATGTCAAAAACAGGAACAAAAACAGTAGTAATATTAGATAGAAAATGATTACAACACTTATCATTAATAATACATAAGATTAAGGAGCTCATTATGACTCCGGTGGTCTTTTCCAAAGACCGTCGAAGCCACGGGCGCCAGGAGACCACCAGTGCTGGCGGTCTTCCGACCGCCATATTATGCGTACTGAAGGATTTCCACCACAATTTGGGTGGAAATCCTCCAGTAGTGTCATGCAGGCGGTCAAAGGCACAGAAGCGGTTCCACCACCAGCCTGCCCTGCCAAAAGGACTCCACCAGCCATATTACGACCTGTAATACAGACTGGGGGTGTCCTGATGGCGGGGCGGTGCCGGCGGTGGGAGCACCAGGTCCCGTCTCCTCAGGGAGGAGCACCTCGTCGGACGAGGTAAGTGTCCCCCACAAAGGTAGGGGGCGGGGTGTATGAATGGATGTGTGTGAGTGTGTGTATCCATGTCATTAATGGGGAAGGGAGGAGCTAGTGTTTGTGCATGTGTGTGTCTGTGTGTAAATGTGGTGATGGCGATGCGTGTGTGGGTGAATGTGAATGCTGGGTTGGGCGCGTGTGTGCATGCATGTAGACGGGGTTGGGGTTGTGGGTGTATGTATGTTGAGGAAAGGAGGGGGTGAGGGAAGGAGTGTGTATGCGTTTCAATGGGGGTGAATGTAGTGAGTGCATGTGTGAGTGGGGGTATTGTGTGTGTATGTTTGTATGGATTTAGGGGGTGTTGCATGTGTGTGCATGAGTGTAAGGGTGTTGTGAATGTGATTGAGTGAGTGTCAGGGAGTGCGTGCCTGTGGGTGTGTGTGGGTGCGTGTATGCTGGGGTGGGGGTAACTATGGAGGTCAGATGTGGGGAGTAAGTACATGTATACGGGGGTTGGGAGACTACTACTGGGATGTGGGGTTGCTGGGGGGCTCAGGGAGGGAATCTTGTAAGGGAAGAGGGGTGGGGAGCTCTTGGGTAGATAGTCGTCTACCGGCGATAGGAATGCAAATTCCTGTCGCCGGTAGCCTTTCCGCCAGGGATTTCGTGGCGGTGCAACCGCCACAAAATCCCTGGCGGAAATGGGTCTTGTGATAACACCGGCAGTATTGTTTGGACCACTGGGTCAGAAATGCTTACCTCTGACCCGCCTGTCCGACCGGCCTGGAGGTAAGCACAGGAAAGTAGTGGTTTGCCACAGGCCAAACGTCCACACTCGTAATTTGGTGGTCCACACCGCCGGCCAGTCAGTGGTGGGACTGCCACCGTGAGTCTGGCGGTCTGTAGACCGCCAGACTCATAATGAGGGCCTAAGTGTGCAAATCCTGAAAAATTTGTAAAAGATGTAAAAATATGGTACGGGAAAGTAATACAGATTTTTCATCTATTACAAATAAAAGAAGCTACATGATATCATAAAAGCTCCCTTTTAAACTGCAAGAGACATGGGTGATGCAAATCCGCTATCAGGTCTGTGGTTGTAACATACGCTACGCAACCATGATTGACAGTTGTTATTGGAAATATCCTCCCTATTCTTTGTGTGCTGTTGAAAATTTGTTGATAATAAAATATCTATGATATTAGTATTAAAGAAACAGCAATTCTATTCTTCTGAAAATCAACTTAGAAAAATATTTATTGAACTGAAGGGTAAATTAGACTTAATGATACAATTAATTTGGAATCACATTCTGTTCCAGAAGTAGAAACCTTCGGGCAAGTGAACAACAGATGGTTTAAATCTACATTGGGTTTGTCACAAGACCAACATTTACATTGTATCTAAAGGTTTAGTTTTTGCACAAATTCTGGTTGAAATAATACTCTAATATAAATAAAGAATAAGGTTTGTAATATACTAACATGCAAGAGAATTTATGCACATCTGCCAAATTTTATTCCACCCAACTGAGACAAGTTTAATCTTGCTCGAAAAGCATTTCATTTTTTGATTACAGTTGTTCGTTTGTAAATAATTTAAATAATGTATTTATGATAGAGACATTTAGATGTGAAGATGAAACTCGTAAAATATGGTTATTTTTTAGACTAGATTTATTTGGTTACTGGAAATTATTTAAAATATTATGAGATAAGAAGGACAGTTAGGAAACTTGAGCAAACATTGAGCAGTATGAAAAGGAATGACTTTCCTGCTAGCAAAAACTTGATGGATGCACATGAGGCATTTATGTATCCATGTATTTCAAAAGGTAAATCTACATTTTATTTTAATAAGTTTGTTGTACTAAATAGGGGAATTCTGAAACAGTTTTGTCTGCTTTGTTTGAAGACAATAATGGATTGAGTTATGTGCAAGTATTTTTGAAGACTGGTAAAGAAAAATCTCCCTATAAAAGTCAGAATGTTTTTAAAAGAGAATGGAACAAAAATATTTTTCTCCTAAGTCTACCCACAGGGTACAAAGGGATTGTTAGGTTCTCATAACTAATATGAAGATTGTTTTACACCTTTAAAAGTTTTGTGATCTATTTGAAAATCAAGACAATTCACACATCCATCATTTTTATGTACCTGCAGTTTAGAAATTGATGACTGAGATTTTTTTTATTCTTCAAGAAAAAGGAGGTAAGCCTGGAATCCATCTGCTTGAAGAAAGAAACTGTGATATTTACAGGTGTCATAGCTAATGCATAAAGAATGATGGGGACCAACATACTTTTTATTAAATTTAAGGGCCTGATTCTGAGCTTGGCAGTTGGACCACCAGACCGCCATGTTGGCAGTCTTAAAAAGACTGTTATGTTGGCAGTCTTAAAAAAAACACCATGTTGACAGTCTTACAAAGTCAAACAGGCAGGACTGCTGACTGCCAACCAAAAAAGGCAGACCGCCAGAGGTGCAGATGCCTGGAAATAGGTGGTATAACTCCAACCCTGATTGAACAGGGACCAACAACTGACCGTATTACAAGGTCAAAGTCGCCATGGCAGGCACCAATGGCAGTCAGCCAATAGTCGGCCGAACCCGGCGGTTCGCGGTCAGCAAAGTAATAAACAACAGCACATTGCATCGATTTGAAAACAACACTGCTGACACGCATTGCCAAACTGGACACAACTGCAAAGGATTCTATAAAACACACCCCTTCACACACCACAATCCTTTACATTTACACTGCAACACATACAAGCTAGAGCCAATAATTCAACACAGCAGCACAGATACTAGACACCACTTTTTTCTCACCATCTCTTTTCACACCCAGCACACACTTTTGTCCAGTCACACACTTTAGCACTTCCTCTCTTCAGTAATTCACTGTAATTTGTATTTATTTTTTCAAATTCCACCATGTGACATTCTAAACATCTATGTTTTTCCGAGGATGAGTCGTAAGTCTTGGTAAATGAAATCATAAGAGTAGAGCCACTATTGTTTAGAGCACAATTCCAGCACACTCCTCTGAGTAGGAAAATGGAAATGTGGGACAGGATTGTCGACAGAGTGAATGCTGTAGGTACCACCCTGCGCACAGGGAAGGACACTAGAAAGAGATGGAACAACTTCAGGGTCAAGGTCCATTCCCTGGTCTCCAGGCATGAGCTGCAGGACGAGTAGACTGGCGGTGGCCCCCAACTACCACTCCCCCGTTACAACTCTATCCTTGCCATCCTGCATCTTGAGGGCTTGACACCAATACCTGAGGGAGTGGAGGCTGGTAAGTCACTACACTAAAAATGTCACCAAAATGTTATGTCATGCATGCTCATAGCTCATCTTTTGCTTCACTTACTGTTACTCAACTCACCAGCCCAGTGTACACCTGTCCAAAGACCCCTGTTTGGCAACTCAATTGAAGTGTAAAAGTGAGGAGAACATTTGTCAAGTATGTGTAGTACAGGGACTGACATGACTACAACTCACAGCAGGCACTGTTTCAGCAACTCAAAACAACAGTACGGTGGTCACTTGTTCAAAGCCCACCAACTCACAATTTACATTTAGTTAGTAGGATACCATTTGTCAAATGTGAGAAGTAGAGGGAGTAGCAATATGGCTACTAAGGCCAGGAAGGCCCTGTGTCACTAAAACTAACCATCAGCCCAGTGTTCTCTTGTCCAAATACCATTGTTTGGGAACTCTCAGTTGAAGTGGACTTACCTGGGAGGATAATATTTGTATAGTGTGTGTAGTACAGGGAGTTTCATGACTGCAACTCCCAGGAGGACATTTTTCAGTAACTCCACACACCAGCCCAGTTTTCTCTTCTCCAAAGACCAGTGTCAAGTCCTAAATGAAGTTTATTCACCTGGAGGATGAGGTATTGAGGAGTAGTAAAAGTGCCATGAATGCAAGAAGCACTGTTGCTGTCACTCAAAGCACCAGCACAGTGTGTCCTCCTCCAAATACCCTCATTTGTTAACTCACACATGAAGTGTACTCACCTGGGAGGATACCATTGGTATAGTGTGTGTAGTAGAGAGAGTGATCTGACTGCAATGCCCAAGAGGCACTATTTTGCTAACCCAAAACACCAGTCCAGTGTTCAGTTCTCCAGATACCCTTCTTTCTGAACTCACAAATGAGGTGTACTCACCTGTGGGGGTGACAGTTATCAAGTGTATGAAGTGGAGGTAGTGACAGGACTTCTAAGGCCATAGGTCTCTGTCTCTCCCACTCCAAAAAACAAGCCCAATGTTCCCATGCCAAAATACCCCTCTGTCTTATTAATGTTTACTCTTCTGGGAGCATACCATATGTATGGTGGCGGGAAGTAGACAAAGTGACCGTAGTGACTGGAGTGCAAAACCCAATAGGCCCTGTGTCCCAAAAACAAAAACAATGTTCAAGTTCCATCGATTTATGAAATCTCAATTGAAGTTCACTCCCTGGGTGGATACCATCTGTCAAGTAAGTATATTAGGGAGAATAACATGACTGAAACTCCCAAGGGGCACTTTCTCAGTAACTACAAATACCAGAACAGTGGTCACTAATCCAAATACCCTTGCTTGTTAATTCTCAATTGAAGAGTACTGACCTTGGAAGGACCAAGATACAGATCATGTTCAACTCTGAGATATGTCTGGCTACCTAGCTCCATGTGACCTGCTAACCCTAGATAAAACTATTGAGGACACCTTTTCGAGTGGGCAAAACAATGATCCCAAAGGCCAGGCCTCAAGATGCATAACCAGTATGGTATTGGCAGCAGACACATTCACAATGCACTGTCCACATGATGACTCTAATCATATATAGAACAAAACCGTGTGTCTGCCTGCATAACAAGCAGCTAGGTTTCAAAATGGCTAAAGGCATTTCTTGCCTTGACACTGTTTTGCCTGCACTGGTGGGAAGATGGCATTCTCAGGTCATCCTCCCAAGAGCTAATGATTTGAACATTTCTGGAGCTGCTTGACTCAAATGGAATTGGCATGCTTCATAAATGTTAGCTCAATACAACCAATACAATGAGTACCTGGCACAATAGGATAACCTGCAAATCAACTACGTACAAGGTCTTTTCGAAATGTCACTGTAAACTGTTGAAGGTAGATGTCACAATACAACCTGTAACATTGTATGTTTCACATCAACAGGTCGAGCTGCCATTGTCCACATAGAGCCTGCAGAAGAGACTGCCAATCTACCCATGGAGGAAATCCACAGTGACGATGATACTCCTGGACGTCTGGACGTAGAGGACAGCTCTGGCCCACCTGGACAATCAGGCCAAAACCCAACAGTCAGTCTCACTGTGACCACTACATCACTTCCCAGCCCACTTGCCTCCACATCACAGACTGCCCTTTGCCCCCCCAAACCTATATCCCTATGATAGTGGCAACCATCTTGTGCCCCCCAGTCCAGTATCCTGAGTGGTAGCACAACACCTCTAACAATGATGGTCCGGGAACCACTGGGAGGGGCACACCCTGTGGCAAGGGTACAGGGTGGTGGGGTAGGGTAAATGGGAGAGATGTTGTGGGCCTGCGGGTGAGGCCACTGCATAGCTCCTTGCCAGGATACCATCAGCCACATCCTGGGAGTCCCAAGGTGTAATAGGCCAGGTACTTGCAGAACTCCAGGAAATGAAGCAGATGTAGAGGGATTTCCTCTCAATACCAACATGGCCTCCCTAACAGGGGTTCTGAGCAGGGGTCGACAACAACACACTACCCCTTCCTTTGGCACATGTGCACCAGGCCCTTCATCGGTGCCAGCCACTGAAAGGGAGGCCCTGTCAGGGGAAGAACCTGCCCCAGGCACCCCTGCCTCTGTATCAGCAGATCACTCCCAACACGCAAGTGAGGACTTCCAGCAAAAACTCCAGGAGTTCCAGAGGGCAAGACACCCAATACTGCCAGCAACTGAATTCTTCCAAAATTACCTCCTTTGTGTGCCACATGTTCACTCTGGTGACTGGTCTTCAAACATCTTCCATTTCAATTAGAGGAGGAGTACACTGGACTTCGGACTTCCAATGGTGTGGCATTGTAAGAAAGTACCATCTTTCTTGGCATGTTACCCCCAATTTCTGCCTGTTTGTCAGTGTGTTTTGCCTGTCTCACTGGGATCCTACTAGCCAGGACCCAAGTGCACATAGTTTGTGGCCTATGTGTGTCAGTATGCTTAACTGTATCACTGAAGTTCTGCAAACCAGAACTCCAGTGCTTATGCTCTCTCTATTTACCAAATATGTCACTATAGTTTAGTGACTCCATATTCCAATTCTGAATGGCACACTCGACCCCCCCTTATAAGTCCCTAGAATATGGTACCTAGGCACCCAGGGCATTGGGGTTCCAGGAGATCCTTATCGGCTGCAGCATTTCTTTGCTACCCATAAGGAACTTAGAAAAACCTTTCTTCAGGACTTCCACTGCAGCCTGAGTGAAATAGTGCCCACACTATTTCCACAGCCATTTTCCCTGCACTTAGGTAACATATAAGTCACCTAAATGTACAACCTTCATTTACTGAAGGCTAGGTGCAAATTTACTGTGTGTGAGGGCACCTTGCACTAGCAAAGGTTCCCCAGCGTTGTCCAGAGCAAATTGCCTGGACTTCGTGAGTGCGGGGATACCATTATATGCATGTAATACATATATGTCAATACATATTTGTAGCTTCACAATGGTGTTGAAGTAAGCCTCAGCAAGGCCCACTACTGCAAGGGGTTCACCCTTCTCTGCACAAAGTCCTCAGACCATATAGGAAGAAGTTGGCACAGAAACTGAAATAAAAGACAAAGTTTATTAAACCTCATGAGGTGGTACTACAGTTCAAACAGCACCCTTCGGTAATGTTTGAAGTAGCACACTGAACTGAGAGAGCATGGTCCTTTTATACCCACGCCGGGGCTAAAAGGAGGTGGTACAATTATAGAAGCAAGACTTCTATACGTATAAGGTCATGTGAAAATGCACAGTTGACAGGTAGGAGGGGCTAACAGTTTTCAAGGACTAACAGCTGCAGACCTTACTGGGCATGTGCGAAAGTGGGAGATGCTAGATATAACTTGCCACTAGGCAGATTTTCAAGAGTAGTTAACAGAAAGGTAGGAAAGAGCACATGGTGAGCATGTGGCAGCATGTGGCAGAGAAAATGGCTGCCATGAATACAAAATGGATTCCGCCAAATGTTCACAATAGTTGCTAAATACAAGATGTCTTCTGCTAATGCTTAATCTAATTGCTATTAAGTTACAACAGACGACCCTTTCAGCATTAGCTGAAGACATTCGTCTTTCTGGGATAATCTAAATATTCATCTTGTATATTTATGCTCATCATTTCAGCTATTTCCTTATATAATATATGTTGTGTTTTCATTTCTGTATTATTTCTTTTGGTAGGCATACAAGCAGTAATACACATGGAGCAGAACATTGGACCACACTGAATACAGATACAGCATGTGAAAAATATTGCAATCATTACACACAGGATAGTCAGTAGTTTCCAGCCCCAAGTGGAAACAAGAGCCCAAAACCATCCGGAAAAAGTCCAAGTACCAGTCTCTGTGTGGATTTCTGCAGCAATTTTATGCAATTTAGATATTGCATCATATACTGAAGGTGAGTGATCTGGAATAAAAACACAGCAACTACTACCGATGATGCGACATGCACCACCGTATCAGCTAATATCACATCTAGTACCATACGATTTTGGAGCGCTACAATCCTCGCAATTTGGAGCTCCTCGGTAATATTCCCAAGTGCCAGAGCTGCCTGATTGGTAACAGCTTCCACAACCCTAGTCAATCGTCTCACTTTCCTACTGTTTAACGCAGCACCCACAAAGGAGAACAACCCTAAATTAAAATCAACATATTGTTGCAGGCTAGTATCCGTTTGGTCTACCTCATTTGTACTTATTGCCCTTTTATATCTATTTTTATTAATGTCATTGAACAGTTTAAAATCTCTGTGATATGATGCAGGGGCCAAAAACACAGGGGGTAATAGAAAAGATACATAACACACACCTGACCACCCAACAGGTAGTTGGTAATATCCATAATTACCACAAACAAAATATGTATTTTGTGAAGCTGTAAAACTACTATTATTTACATCCTCAATAGTTAAAATCAAGGTACAATTGCTTATCCCTACTGGAATTCGCCCAATGCTACGTATATATAAATCTGTTTTAGTTTTTGTAACAGAAATCACAAATTGTTCTTTCTTGTCAGAGTCTCTTATATTTGTGAATACATATGGTATTGAACCAATGTCCGGTTGATACTCTTCCCATTCCCATTTAGTTCCTTTGGCTTGGGGATACTCATCTTTGTCTTGGTAGCATACTTTATTAAGGCGAAAAAAAAGTCCGCCCTCTGTACGTTTTCCAGATGCAAACAAAAGCGTATACCAAGCTTGACAAGAACCATTGTGTGAAAAAGGAAGAGGAATGAAAGGTGTTCCTCCTTTCTTTTGATGCGCAGGTATCATTCCACATACCCAACAGTTAGTAGTGTTTTTAGCATTATGAGTATGATGCAACATCTGATTGAAAGTATTATTGAAGTACAATTGACGGTGCTTCTGCTCATGATATGGAAGCGTAAAGTAATAGTGATCTTCTGGTACTGGAGTAGTGGCAACAAAAAACTCACGAGCAGGAGCCTTCTTTTAAAAAAAACAGGTGATTATTGCTATAACCACCAAAACAACAACAAACCCCATAGTACTAATGATTAGTTTGTTATTCATTTTAGCAACAGTGATAATCGACCCTTTCGGAAATTAATTAAAAACAATCGTTGGAGCTCTTATCCCTGGGCAGCCGCTGATTTCTTCACCATGGGCCAAGACGGGTGTCACTACTCTAATGCATGGCTGATCCCCCCCCCCTTGCCATGTTGGCTCTCCGTTTCACTAACCCAGGGCGGTAGCTCAACCAGTTTTTTTCCAAAAAATTTCAGATTCTTTCCTCGGTCTCAAATTATATCACAACACTCCAGAAGTCGAATGGTCCGGGAAGAACTACGCAGATTTGTCAGGTGATATAGCACGGCCTTTCTCCGTAGTCAAAATCTCTCGATGATCGGTCAGCACAGCAGGTTCCACCAAGGTAGGTAGCACTCTCTTGCAGTGAGTATTATGGACCCCATTATTTCGGTTCGTCACTCGAACTGCTGTCCTTGTCGCAAGGAGCACCTGTTCTGGGCCTCGCCACCTTGGTTTCAAGCTGCTTGATCTTTCAAAGAACTTAATCATCACCTGGTCACCAGGTCGGAGTTCATGGCCTTCACCTGTAGATCTGTCAGGAAGTGCTTCTCGAACCTGTTGATGAATAGAAACCAAATTGTCGGTTAACTGTGCCAAATAATCATTCATCAGGACACAAGGTACATCATATACAGAATTTGGCTTAGGAACTCCCCAAATGTTCATTGGCCTTCCAAATACTACTTCATAAGGAATAAGGCCGATTCGAGAGTGTGGCACTGACCTAATAGACAATGATGCCAACGGTAATGCATCCGGCCAAGTTAAGGATGTGGAAGCCTGTATCTTCGCTAACTTCAGCTTCAAAGCAGCATTATACCTTTCCACCAACCCTGCTGATTGTGGGTGGAAAACCGCATGGAACTTCTGTTTGATCCCTAATCCTTTAAGGACATACTTAATAACTTCCCCAACAAAATGAGGTCCGTTATCATTCCATAAAAGTCTGCAAACACCAAACCTAGGAAAAAATTATTTCAAAAGCACCATCGCTGTGGTAATGGCAGTATTATCCTTTGTGGGGTATGCCTCTATCCATTTACTGAAGGCACATACCACCACCAAGACATACTTTAAATTGTTGCAGTGTTCAAGCTGAATATAATCCATTTGTAGAACTTCAAAATGTGCAGTTGGTTTAGCAAACCCTCCCGCAGGAGTACGTGTCCCTTTTCCAGGATTGTATTGTAAACAGATCAAACAAGACTGTACTACTCTCTTAGCTGTACTGGAAATTTCTGGATGCTTCCAAACTTGCATAAGCAACTTCGTTATTGTTGAAACTCCAACATGTGCCAGCCCATGTGCCATCTGAACCATAAGTTGTACAAAAGCTATAGGTAATTTCCATTTATCCATCTGCTTATTCTGCCAACAGCCCTCATCATCCAATTCTCTTTCTTCAGACCATTGCTCACGTTCTTTCACAGAAGCAGATTTCTGTACATCTAATACGTCTTGTCTAGCATTATGCCAACATTCAGCTTGTGACTTCACTACATACATAGAAGTAGTACTTCACTGCATCGCAGTCTCACGTGCTACTCGGTCCGCAAGAGCATTACCTTGCCCTATCTTATCGGTCACTTTCTTGTGTGCACTACATTTCACAATAGCTAGTTTCTTTGGATATATCAATGCAGTCAAGAGGTTATGCACTAATTCTCTGTGCATTATCTGCAACCCGTGGGATGTGAGAAAGCCTTTCTCCTTCCAAAGCAAACCAAAATCAAAAGCATAGCGGCTCTCTGTATAAATGTTCACACATAAGTCAGTAACTAAGCTCACATGCTCGTGTCAAAGCTATTAGTTCAGCTTCTTGAGCTGACTTCTGTGGTATACGAGCTGTCTCCACTACCGTGTGTATTATGGTGATTGCATATGCAGCTGAGGTCGTACCGTCTGGCAACTTCAAACAAGACCCATCAATCCACAATTCCCCGTCTACATCTGGAAGGGGCGTATCTTGTAAATCAATACGACCCTTTGTCTGTTCTTCGGTAAGGAATATACAATCATGTGTTTCTTGTGAGTGGGGCTGAGTCACCGGATATGGCAACAAAGTGGCTGGATTTAGTGTTGCACATCTCTTCAGTGTAATGCGAGGAGCCAGCAATGTCAATTCATATCCTGTCAGGCGAGCGCTAGTTAAATGTTGTGTCTTTGTTTGATTTAAAAGAGCATCAACCGCATGGGGTACTAACACCAACAGCTTAAGTGACAAAACTATCCCTTCACTCTGACGTATTGACACATCTGTTGCGGCAACTGAACGAAAACACCCAGGCAACGCTCGAGCGACAGGGTCAAGTACTGCTGAAAAATATACACAGGGATGCTGCTTATCGCCATGTGTCTGTACTAAAGCTTACAATGCACATCCATCTTTCTCATGTACGTAAAGAGCAAAAGGCTTCATGTAATCTGGAGTACCTAACACTGGCGCTGATCAAAGGGCTTGTTGTAGCTGCCGGAAAGCAGTCTCACAATAATCTGTCCATGGGAGGGGCATTGGAGTATCTTTAGTCAAAAGTGTTAGCAAAGGTTTGACAATGTGTGAAAACCCTAATATCCATTGCCTACAAAAAGAAGTAAGACCAAGGAATGCACAAACATCTTTCTGAGTAGAGGGTACTGGTGTGTCTAAAATTGCTTGAATACGATCTGATGTAAGTGCACGGCCCTCCTTAGACAAAAGGTGACCTAAATAGGTTACCTTTGGTATACAATATTGCAATTTCTTTCAGGACACTTTATGATGGTGTGAAGCAAGAAAAGAAAGTAAGGACAAAGTGAACTTTTCACATTGCTCAGGGGTATCAGCTGCCAACAAAATATCATCGACATATTGTATGAGAGCCACACCTTCAGGCAAAACAAAAGAATCAAGTTGTCATTTTAACGCTTGACTATAAATACTTGGACTCTCAGTATAGCCTTGAGGAACTCTGCAAAATCTAAATGATTGTTTATTCAAAGTAAAACCAAACAAATATCGGCTGTCAGGATGAATAGGGATCGAAAAGAAAGCATTCTTCAAGTCTATCACAGAGAACGTAGTTGCTGTCGGGGGAACCAAAGTAAGAAGTGTCGTGATGTCAGATACCACAGGATATTGTGGCATTACAATCTTAATTACTTCTTGTAAATCAATAATGAATCAGTAAATCCTAGTATCAGTATCCTTTTTCAGAATAGGAAGAATCGGACTGTTGCAAACATTATACAGAACTTCCTCAACAACTCCAACTGCAATAAGATCATGCACAATTCGTGTGAGTGCTTCTTCGCCCTCCTGTGAAATTTTGTATTGAGGCAAACGTGGCAATACAGCTCCCTCCTTGACACTAATATGTACCGGTGGAATAATCATTTGTCCCACATTAGTATCTGAAGTAGCCCACAAAGTACTAGGGAGGTAAGCTAATGCAATATCCTCTTTAAAAAGACAAACTCTTTCCATCACAGGATGATTATCATTCAAAATAACATGCACCCCTTCAGGAGAGCATCGTATTGTAGCCCTGAAATTCTTGAGCATATCAAGACCCACAATATTGTCTGGTGTATTTGGAGAAAGCAAAAATGGACATGGAGCAGTAAATTTATCAACATGCAATGCAAGTGGTTGTGACAATGGGCTAGGGGAAGGTGTTCCATCGAAACCTATCCATGTAATGGTTAAGCCAGACAGGGGAGCCCTTGGAATCAATTGTTTAGACAAGGCGCTACGAGTAGCTCCTGTATCAACCAGAAACTGATCAGTAGAACCCAAAACATGTGCTGTAACATAGGGAACCCTCTGATCTACTGGAACTTCAACTGATTCCTTACCCCATCCTAAGCAATCCTATGCATAAGCAGAATCTTGGAAATCAGGCTGCACATGGTTAGACATCTGGTATTGGTTCCGTCTATCAAAAGTGTTAAACCCATCCTGCCCTCATACATTAGCATCAACCCTAGAATGATAATTCGTGCTTCTTCTAGGCCCTGAGTATTTCTCATTTGTCCCGACCACCTGAACAATGCTGAACACGTAGTGCTGGACAATCGGCAGCCCAATGCCCAAATTTCTTACAATACGCACACTGATCAACAGACAAATTCAAACGAGTGTAAGAAGAACCATAAGATCCACGTCCACCTCTATCACTACCTCTAAAAGGCAGACCATAAGCTTGAGCCAACATAACCTTCGTCTTTAATTCTTTAATCTTTTAAAGATTTATCCTCGCTACCTTTTGCTTCTAATTCCTGAGGTTCATAATACTGAGCCATAGTCAAAAGAGAAACCGAAGTAGAGGTAGTCCATGAACTTTCACTAGCTTTTAGATGACTAGCTATTCCTGGTAACAGATTTGCGACATATTTATCAACAAACAAATGTCTGCCCGTATCATCTGACAATAACTGGCCGCTAAAATCATGAAATGCTTCTTCAAAGCGTGTAAAGAAATCAGAGACCGATTCATCTGCCTTTTGCTTACAAGACGCTAAAACAGTCCAATCTATCTTTTTAGGGAGAATAATCGTTTTTAACTTAACTAATATGGCAGCGGGAAGATCTAGAATCAACTGATATGGCTTTTTCGCAGGTTCCCTATCCCCGTCCATCTGTTCTAATTCTTTCCATGACGCTCCAAAAACTACACGATCATCAATTTTACGAACAGTTCTCCACATATCTGGCGGTAATATCAATCCGAAAAAAAAATCAATGTCAGCCAAAGTCATAGTACAAGAACTAATTGCTCCCTCAACTTCCTCATAAAAGGCGGCTGGATTTTTCCGCGGGTCAGGTTATGCTGTTTTAAGTGCCATTACATCCGCCCTATTCCAAGGAGTATACACCCAATTATAAATAAAATAACCCTTAGCATCAACAGAAGTTTTATCATCATTTGTACCCAATCCTTTAGGAGGAACAAACAAAGGCGCGGCCTCCCGCATTGGTTTCGCGTGAACTATCATAGTCTTATCTGTTCCGAACATGGAAGCTTGCACCCCGCCGGTCTGAGATGTTCGTGCAACTACGTCCACAGCCCTTTTCTCCTCTTGCAAACGGACTGCCACAACACAGAATTTCATCAAGCGCCTGATTGCATCAGCCACCTGGGAGGAAACAAAAAGACCATCACGCATTTGCTTCTGATCAGCTGCTACATCATCGGGCTCTAACTCATCAGAATATTTCCGATATAGTTCAATAACTTCTGTGCCAAATGCCTCAGTAAAATATAGCTGTTCCTTTTCCGTCCACCCTTTCATGGTGCCTAAAAGTTCAGAAGCAGAAACAACGCTACGAATTGTTTTACGAGCAATAGATCTAAGCTCAGACGCACGGTCAGCAGGCAACATAGAGCGACTGTCTCACATCTTCTGTTGCTCCGAACTGGAGACCTTAGCTAACTCATGAGGGGCAGAATGAACGACATACGGAGGTGGAGGGCGATCTAGTAACAAAAAATAATTGTGTGGTTTATTAAGGATAGGATAGAGAGGTTGCCTAACGGTGTATTGGCCAGTTACCTGTAATTTATGTTCTTTCTCTTCTAGCTCCTTTAAGTCATTTATTTCTTTATTTCTCATTTCTAATGCTTTCACATATACATTCTTCCGCTGCTCTTTCTCAAGCAAGGCTTGCTCACGCCTCACTCGTCCACGCACTTCTTTCTCCCACATTTGTACACAGTCAAACATATCTTGCCTAGACTTTCGCTTACACATACATTGTTCCACATACTCAATCTTTCACAGTGGAGAAGTGTGGCACAATGGTTAGAGCGGCAGACCCTGAAGCAAAGATCTGGCTCAAGACCAGGGTTCAAGTCCCACTTCGGCAGGTCTTCGGCTCAATTCCCTTGGATCAGATAATTCTCGCCTCGGTGCCTAATCTAATTAATGGGTCCCACTCTGCAACTCTGGGCAATAGCTTGCTTAATCTCCACAACGGCCCCACCAGCGCTTGGATGCCTGGCTTCACACTGGGGGTACCTAGGCGATGGGCACCTCACAGGGAAAAGCCAGGAGGGGTTCCATAGCGGTATGAGTACAGCGCCTTGAGACCCTAATGGGTGAGTAGTCTGCTATACAAGTGCAAAGTTTACAGTTTACAGCACTTCTTCCAAGAATCCTTTGTGCACAGCATAGCCCAGGTCCCCAGCACTCCATCCTGCGATGCACTGCTCCCTGAGTTGTTCTCCGGTGTAGTGCTGCGACAACCACACTTTGCATCTTCTTTGTCCCTGTGTTTTGGGACTCCCGTGGGTGCTGCCTGGTCTTCTGAGGGCTCTCTGAAATTCTGAGAGCTCCCTCTGACTCCTCAGTCCAAGTTGAGACCCCCAAGTCCCTCCTGGGTCCAGGCAGCTCCTTTTTGACGCACACCGCATATTTGCTTGAACCAAGGCTTGTTGGCAGAATCCAGAGAGGCAAACAGCCTGCATCCAACAACTCGACATGGGACATCACCTGCACCAAGCAGGAACCCGCAGCCATATTCTTTAGTGCTCTTCTGTACTTTTCTTCTTACCGGATAATCAACGTTTGCACCATCTTCTAGGTTGGCAGGGGCTCCTGTCCTTCCTGGACTCTTCTTCAACTTCTGGACTTGGTCTTCTCTCTCCACAGGTCTTCAGGTCCAGACCCATCATTTGTTGCTTGCAGTCTTGCTTGGTTCTTGCAAAATGTCTTGAGGAAACTTGCTGTACTTTACTCAGGCTTTCCTGCGCTCTGGGGTGGAGTACTTTACTTACCTTTGGTGTTTCCCTATACTCCCAGTGCCCCTCTACACACTACATTTGCCTAGGGGGGAATTCGGGATTCACATTCTACTATTTTAGTATATGAGTTGTGTTGCTCCGGGGCCCATTGCAATCTATTGTCTTTTTTACTGCTTGCACTATTCTATGACTGTTTACATACCTGATGTTGTTTACTAGTGTATATATGGTTTATAATACTTACCTCCAAAAGGAGTATTGCCTCTAAGATATTTTTGGCCTTGTGTCACTAAAATAAAGTACCTTAATTTTTGGTAACCTGAGTATTGTCTTTTATTGTGTATAAGTACTGTGTAACTATAGTGGTATTGCAGGAGCTTTGCATGTCTCCTTGTTCAACCTAAGCTGCTCTGCTATAGCTACCTCTAGACAGCCTAAGCTGCTAGAAACACTGCCTAAATTTCACTAATAAGGGATAACTGGACGTGGTATAAGGTGTAAGTACCTTAGGTACCCACTGTAAACCAGGCCAGCCTCCTACAGGCATCTACTCCAATGATTTCATCCACCATGACTGAACCCTTCACTTTTCTTTTCCATCATGGCACAGTTTTGTTTACTGCACACATTTTCAATAAATCCACTTTTCACAAAGTCATTGTCTGCTTGCTTCTGTTCCACATTTTGCTATGTAGAGATGTAAGACCATGTAAAGCAATGAGGAAGACACAGGATACTAGTGCATGGAGGTATATTTTATGGGTACAGTGTCCTGCTAAGGATTATTACCAACACCCACAAACACATTGCTACAAGTGTCTGGTCATGCCAAATATTTTATTCCACTATCCGACACAGAGTCTTCTGAAATGTCTAGACTGTCATAGCCAAGAATGGCTGACTCATATTGTGTCAAGGTACAGATACAAAGGTACAGTCCCACAGACCACAGAAGGGAGGGCCTTGTCAGACATTATCCTGTAGAATAGGCAAACAGAATAGTGGATGGTGTCACCAGCTTGAGTCTTATCACATACCACACCAAAGAAATCCAACATAACATAAACCAAATTACAAACAAAGGGCAGTACAACAATCCCTGATCACAGGCCAACATAATCCAATGACCATGCATCTGGTGGTATGACACAAACATAGGTCAGTGTTGTGGCACAGACACTTTGGCCTGCAATGATGAAACACATATATAGCTACAAACAGGTCATACAAGAAAAGTGATTAGCCTATGTGAAGGAAAATGCCTTGCTTGCAATTGATGACAACATATTTCATGCCCACATGATCACACATGATGCAATCAGCCCAACACAGCACAATAAACAAGTTCAATGAGCACATCTGACCTTCAAGCTGCCTTGGCAAAGGTCTCATACACCCCAGATCTGAGACCTGCATTACCTGGAACAATCCATGTCCACTTCGTATGTCAGAACTGCATCAGATACCTGCCAATGTCACAACT
Organism: Pleurodeles waltl; assembly: GCF_031143425.1. NCBI lineage: Eukaryota > Metazoa > Chordata > Amphibia > Caudata > Salamandridae > Pleurodeles > Pleurodeles waltl. The sequence goes on along the minus strand of NC_090437.1, from coordinate 1,120,514,303 downwards.
CTGAAATCCTCACATGAGGATGTTATGGTGACGGTACCTGTACAAAGACAAACAAGGCGTTAAAACACACCTATAACACAAATCACATAGCAAGCATCTGGAAAAGAAATGTCATTGCAATGAGACTGACACAAACAAAGTAGCTATATCAAGGTAGGGATATGTCAAAGGCTAACTCTTCAAACACACTTTGGCTGAATACTGCAGAACATCTGCTCCCTAGTTGTTTCCAAAAAACTCAACTCCACACATTCTCACAACTGCAGTTCTTCGTACAATTACAGTCATCATATTACATGACATACTTACGCTCATGAAAAGTAGTTGTTGATGAGACCTTCCTGCAAGTCAGCTCCTCCCTCTTCACCACTATCATCCTCATTTGGCATTTCATGGGTCTCACCCGGTGGCACTGTAGGCTCCTTCTCCTCTGGGATGTATGAGATATTACTCCTCAGGGCAATGTTTTGGAGCATGCAGCATGCCACAGTGATCTGACACACTTTCCCAAGTGAGTAGAGGAGGTCTCTGCTTGTCCATTCCAGAGACCTAAATCTGTCCTTCAGGAGCCCAAAAGCCCACTCCACTACCCACCTTGTTCTTCCATGGGCCTCATTGAAGCTGACTACCTTTGGCGTAGTTAGATTCGTTGTTGGCGTCAACAACTAAGGACTGTTTGGATATGCAGAGTCTTCTGTTAAGAAATGGGACATATGTGCACCAATGTGTTACTCACTTCATGATTATAGCACCTGACATTGCGAACACACAAACAGGACAGATGTGACTTACCAACCAGCTAAGCCCTCTCTGGGTGAAGTTGTGACATCTGCTGGGGTGTGGTGCTGTTCCGCTTTATGAAGGAATTATGGGATGAACCCAGATAACGGGCACATTCCTGTAAAATGTATAGATCTCCTAAACAGACAACTTGCACGTTGATGGAATATAAGTTCTTTCTGTTAGGGTATTCTTGTTCATTGGCATGCAGTTGGACCATGCCAACATGTGTGCCATCAATGGCCCCCACTACATGTTGGAGGCATGCAAAACCACAAAAGTCAGCTTTCACATGGGCTAAATCCTCATGTCGGGGAAACTGGATGTAGATGTCCAAGTGTTCCAACGTTGCTAAGAGGACATCCTTCAACACCAAACTGAATATAGGTTGGGACATGCCAGCTGACAGAGCCACTGTATGTTGGAAGGATCCTGCAGCTAGGAAGTAAAATACTGACATAAGGTGTACAATGGGTGGTATGCTGGTTGGATAACTAATACCTGGCATCATATCTGGCTCCAACTGACAGCATAAGTCAAGTATTGTTTGCCGATTCAGACGGTGGAGCAGTATGATGTGGCGTTCTTCCATGGTCTCAAGGTCTGGTAGTGGATGGTAGAGAGGAAGCTGTGGCATCCTCCCTCTCCCTGGATACCTATGTATGACAAGACAGGATTTCTAACATTAGTCATTGTGTCCACAGCAACATACATGATGCATGTCAATGATATCACGTGACAAGGCATTTCAGAAGGGATAGACATGGCAGTCAGTACACATCACAGCTACAAATAACACAAGGGTCACATGTGAGCTCCATGGTTTTCCACACATGTGCACACAACATGTATCTAGACCAAACTCAAATATGTGCAACACAATTGCCCCTCGAAATGTGACTGGATATCCCGACTGCCAAAATGACATTGGCAGGGGAGGACCATGCCCCACTGTCAGGGCCGGCCTTAGCACTGGTAGCACCCTGTGCAACAGTAATTGTTGGCACCCCCCAATGACCACCTATGCCACAGATTCGCACACTACCACCCTTTAAAAGTGACCCTCAAGTCTCCATAACTACTCCCTCTCAGATGCATTTAATTAGTTTTGTAGCACCACTCATTTCAGTGTAGGATGTCAGAGCACTATACATCGCACACACATTACACAGAGACAATGAGTGATAAGTTTTCAAATCAGTGTATAAGAAATGTTACATAAGACAGAGCACTAAAAGATTTAGGATTCACATGTCATCCATACTAGCAGGCTGCATAGTTTAGTATTGCTTAGTCTGGAGAATCACAAACTCTGATTTTTAAAGGCAACACAATAGTTGGGGGTTCTCTTTATTAATAATAAGAATTGATTTTTACCCAAATGAACTATTTTTGCAACATTAGGATAATAAAAGACTGGAAAAAAATTATTTTAAGATTTTAACGTATAAGATATTAGCAACAAAAGTAGTAACCCACTGACCCATTTGCGTAATATGGACTTTGTGATCTACATTGTACATGTTCTTTGCAGGAAGCATATTAACCCACTGTGCTACTTTAAAACTTTCACTAGAGAGACTCTCTTCAGGAAGAACATTAACCTGCAGGGTTATCTTGACCTTTTTCATTTTTGCCTGAAAATTTCCAGAGGCAAGGAACTCTGCAGCAGGGGCTTTTTAAACTATAATATAGTTACAAACACGGTGCCGCCTCCCAAACTCAGCACCCGGTACGGTGGCACTGATCGCACCATCCTATAGCCCGCCCTGCCCAATGGTAAATGCAATTTGTGCCCTGCTACATACTGCAATGATGATTGATGAGTACGACCTACATGACAAGACAAGATAATAATTTTCAGAGGTGTGATGCAGTTTGTGAAGCCCAATACAGCATTTCAGGTCTCTAAAATGGCGGCTGTTTGACCTATGCCACTGGACATTTGGAACGAACCCGACCGCCAGTAAGCAGTTGCAACCATCGCGGACACAGCCATAGGCAAACGTTGTTGCCAGTGGCAGTTGCGGGACAATGCCTGTGTCCACCAGTGGTGCCAACCTCATACGTGGGGGACATGACTGTCATGTTCTGCAGATTCATTCACTTGACTCCTGACACTGCTGCCAGCAAGACCTCCACTACTTGAGCTGTTGTGTACCACCGCTGGGAGCAATCATGCCACGTCCAGCAGGTAATAGAGCCACTGCTTTCTCTCCAGAGAAGCTGGAGAGGTTAGTGGATGAGGTCCTACCTCTGTATGAACAGCTCTGTGGTGCACCAGAGGAGCAGGTATGTACCTCATGTGCACAGTTTCTGTACTTCACCATCCTTTCCCTCCTCACAGGCCACAATGTGGCCATGTGGGCCAGTTTGGCTAATCATGTGCCTGTTGTTGCAGTCTTTATGGCATCAATGGGATGTACAATCTGCACGTTTTGGTCGCCTATGCCATATGCAAAGTTCAGTCACATTGTGTTAGGGAAGGTTTTTGGAGTCCTAGATCCTCCTTGTGTTGAATGCACATAACTAGGTGAGGAAACATTACTGCCATCCACTGACACCTCTTCCCTCATGATTGTTGTAAATGGCAGATAACATGTATGTGCATGACAGCATGATCTGAGTATGCATGTCGTACGAGTCAGTTAAGAGTCATGTGAGCAATGTTTATGGTGCCACAGAGATTTCTTAACACATCTACCCTTGCTAAACTGTTGTTTGGAGAGCATATCATGCCTCACTCTGCCCTTCAAGTTGCCACACTCACCACATGCCAAATTGCCGTTGGCTATATGATATAATGCCATGCCTGGAAGTGATGAGAATGAAGTGTCATGTAGGTTCTGTATGCTCGGCCTGCAGAGACCAGGGCCTGTCAAATGCATCTCCCAGTATGAGTGCTAGCTGAGGCAAAGCCACTATGGCTATGCAACTGTGGCACTATGCCCAATACCTGTACCCCAGCAGATCCTGTCATGTGGCCAATGTGAGGCTCTGGTGGCAAATCCTGCCCAGGATGCCTCATTTCTTTGATTAGATTAGGAATGGGTACAGAGGTAAGTCATTAATCTAAGCCATATGTGCACTGTCAATGCGTGTCTTTGACTCATGACAGGTCCCTTACTCTGACAGCCCTATTGTCAACACAGGTCATATTTGTTCTGTACAGGCTTGTTGCATAACAGACAGCCCCACAGTGCAGCCAGTGTGTTGATTCCAGGGAGGCCATGATATGTGACTCAGTAACATGGTCACATAGTAGAAACTGTACAATGCATGTCTTTGTTGAATGCCATCTCTGTAGGATGGACACATATGTCAAAAGGAGTACATACCACAGAACCCCACCCCCTGAAGTGGCATGAGTCTGCATTTGTTATTGCACATATCCACACATGGACAGGGAAGAGACTTTCTGTACCCACCACACCAGTCCCTTCATTGTTACCCATGTGTAATGTTTCAGTTTGTACTCTCGCAGTTGGCTGCAGCGACTGTATGCAGAGAATCATTCTCACACTGCATGCATGTGTTGGTCCATTCATGCCTAAGGAGTTTACCCTTAAGACGTCACATAGGTGTGATATGTTTCCTAGTGGCTCACCTCACATTTAGGTTGCTATAGCATGGGTTACATGATGTTAGTAAGCTTGCTTCGTCATTGTAGAACCTGAGCAGGGGAGTGTAGCAGTCTTCAGATGGAGAAATATATGTCTGTGGTCATGTCCCCGTACTTATTGGCATTGTATGTGTCACACTTGGGGAGTACTGACAAATAGGAAAGTCTTAGCTTGATGTTACTCACATGCATGTGACTCAACCATTTGTGACCAAAAAGGTGTCGACCCTGGGGATCCACAGCCGGTGGAGTGCCCACTGCAGGAAAATATGGGAGGACCTAAGGCGCAGGTCCAGCTAGAGATGTCCTCCCAATGTGGGCAGGGTGCCCATCGGACCATTACCCCGCTAATGGCCTGAATCCTGGCAGTGGCCTATCAAGAGCTTGATGGGCGATTAGGGCAGCATAGCAGCCACAAGGGGTAAGTACAGGACATATTCCTGCCTGTCACATTACCAAGTGAATGAGTTAGGTTCTGAATGCTCCCCCTGCCAAATAGGGATGAGCCATGTATCACACAGCAAATGAGTGATTGTTTGTGTAGACATGTCATGTGGTGCATACTGATATACCTTGCATATTGGCCCACGGACATAGGACACAAATACGTAGACTCCAAAAACCACTTGCTCTGCAGGCACTACATATGGCTGTGTACATTGATCAAATAACTAGTTTGTTGTTTTAGTGTGTGTAATTTCCACTATTCCAACATGTTACAGGACAAAGGTAAGTAGGTGATGGATCACTGTCCTCAGCCATGTGTCTGGGTGTGAGAAAACAGGGCTGATTGCAGAGGCCCCCTAACTTTTTGCCCCCATTTTCCACATTTTGCTGGTGTTTTCCTGACTCTGATGGTGCCCTGGGTACTGCTAACCAGTCCCAGGGCCTGTGCTCTGTGTAAAATGGATATGCAAATTAGGCTAATTATAATTGCCTAAGTTAACCTACCAATAAGTCCCTAGTATATGGTAGGGCATGTAGGTTTAGGGACCACAGCATAGGTGGTGCACCCATAGGTGCACTGCTGAGGTGCCCAGTGTCATTTTAAAGGCAGGCCTGCCTTGCTGGCTGCTTTTAAATTAAAGTTATATGCAAATTCGACTTTGGAATTAAAAGTAGTTCCAAAGTCTTAAACAACCTTATTTTTACATATAAGTCACCCCTAAGGTGTGCCCTATGTGCCCCTAGGGCTGGGTGCCATGTAACTATAAGCAGGGACTTTATAAAAATAGTTTTATAAGCCCTGGTGAGGTAAAAACAGCCAAATTCGTTTTTCCCTCATTGTAGTAAATGGCCTTCATAGGCTAGAATGGGGAGACTTTATTTTAATTTTTAAAGTCTCCTTAAATGATGCATACCAAGAATTTGGTATCAAATTAATTGTTGTAATAAATCCCACAACTTCCAGTTGTTGTATTTAATATAACTTGTTCAGGTAAAGAGTTTTAAACTTTACCTAAAAAGTTGCCAATTTCAGACCTGCATTGTTTTTGCAGCTGTGCTCTGATTGGCCAGCCTTTAGCAGCTTGGCCTAGCTGCCTTGATGAGGTGTGAAGTGGCCTGGCTTCACACAAAGGAATGTGCCTGTGGGAAGGAATCTCCCCTCAGCAGATGGTAAGGCAGGAAGGGGGAGGGCTGCCAAACTGGTCTTCAAAGGCAGAGAAGGACATTTGGAGCAACCAGCAACACCCCCACATCCTGCAACCCCAGACAACTAGGTGCCCCCTTGATTAGATTAGGAGAGGGCAGGAGAGGGGTGTGTTTATGATTTTTAGCCACACCAGTGGGTGGGCTCAGCCAGATGTAACCTCCAAAAATCAGATTCAGCCATGATGGATTTTTAGAGAATGTTGCCTCCTGGGATTGATTTTTGCCACACTTCCCAGGAAGTGGTCATCACAGGGAGAAGGACCCTGCACCTGATTGGAGAACCAGGACCCCCCTGCTTTTCACCCAGGAGCAAGGATAAAACTGGCAGACCTGCACCCACACCTCAGTTCCCTACCACATCCAACAAGGAAGAACAACAGAAGAAGAAGGACTGCCCTGCTGGACCCCTGGCCTGCACCTGGAACCTGCACTCAGAAGGACTGCACCAGCTGCACACTTGGGCTTCACCACAAGAAGGACTTTGCCTGGCTTCAACTGGTTCAAGGAGGGACTCCCTGTTTGCTACAGGTGAAAAATTGCTAACCAGAGTCCCCTGCACCAACTCCTGAAGAAAGCGACCAGCTGACCAGTGGCCAAAAAGGAGTTTGCGCCAGGTGCATTCTGGGAGTTGTAGTCTGCACCCCCCAAGGACCATCTCAGAACTTCTTGACCCTTGGGGTGAGCTGTGGACCCCAAAAGAACCTTAAAAGGACATCTGGGAGAAGCCCCAGAGGTTTGGAGAAGTTTGGACAACTTTTGTGAAAAAGCTCCATAGAGGGACCGACCCGGCGCGGCAACTCTAGCCGGCTTGCCTCAACCGCGACCCGGCCTGATTTGCTGGTTCGTCCCGGTAAAGAAAATCTCCGAAAAAGAGACTAAGGGGGTCATTCCCACCCTGGCGGTCCATGACCGCCAGGGCCGGGGACTGCGGAAGCACCGCCAACAGGCTGGCGGTGCTTCCAGGGCCATTTTGACCGCGGCAGTAAAGCCGCGGTCAGAAAAGGGCAACCGGCGGTTTCCCGCCGGTTTACCCCTGGCCCAAGGAATCCACCATGGCGGCGCTGCTTGCAGCGCCGCCATGGGGATTCCGACCACCTTCCCGCCATCCTGGTCCTGGCGGTAAATACCGCCAGGAACAGGATGGCGGGAACGGGTGTCGTGGGGCCCCTGGGGGCCCCTGCACTGCCCATGCCACCGGCATGGGCAGTGCAGGGGCCCCCTAACAGGGCCCCATAAAGATTTTCAGTGTCTGCTGTGCAGACACTGAAAATCGCGAGGGGTGCCACTGCACCTGTCGCACCTCTTCAACTCCGCCGGCTCCATTCGGAGCCGGCTTCATTGTTGAAGGGGCTTTCCCGCTGGGCCGGTGGGCGGCCTTCTGGCGGTGGCCCGCCGGCCCAGCGGGAAAGTCAGGATGACCGCCGCCGTCATTTGACCGCGGTACGGTCTTTTGGCGGTTCCTGCCAGGCGGGCGGCTTCCGCCGCCCGCCGGGGTCGGAATGACCCCCTAAGTCCAAAGGTAAAAAGTTGACCGGGACCTCCCAGCCAGCGTATCCGAGGAGGGCTCCATGGACGTCAGATCAAGATCCAGGTTTACCCCGGTCGAAGGATTTTCAACTCGAAAAAACTACTATGTCCGAAGGTAAAAATCTCCACGAGGATTCCCGAATCGCGTATCCAGAGAAGGGCTCCAGGAGGTCGGATTGGACTGGCAGGTTCGTCCCGCTGAAGAAAAATCTTCGAAAAAGAGACTAAGGCCCTCATTCCAACCCTGGCGGTCTCTGACTGCCAGGGCGGAGGGCAGAGGAAGCAATGCCAACAGGCTGGCGGTGCTTCCAGGGCTATTCTGACCGTGGCGGTAAAGCCGCGGTCAGAAAAGGGGAACCCTGGCCCAGGGAATCCTCCATGGCGGCACTGCTTGCAGCGCCGCCATGGGGATTGCGACCCCCTTCCCGCCAGCCTGTTTCTGGCAGTTTTCACCGCCAGAACCAGGATGGCGGGAACGGGTGTCGTGGGGCCCCTGGGGGCCCCTGCACTGCCCATGCCACTGGCATGAGCAGTGCCAGTAACAGTAATGAATCTCATTGGTTCACTTCACCCTGGATTAAATTCTACGTATATAAAGTTAGATATGTTAAGCAGGAAGTTGTATTATTGATTGTTAGTGTATTTCTCCCCCTTCCCGAACATCTGCGATCGGGGGCCAGGAAACACCACTAGACGCCAGGGATTTCACTTTGGGGGGGCGGCCCCCCGGAAAACGGGCCGCCCCCCCGGCATAATTTTTATTAAAAAAAAAAAGGTAGGTGCCCCCTGGGGGGGGGGCGCGATCGCCCCCCCCCCCAGGGGATTTTTTTTTTTTTTCTTCAAAAAGAAAAATTAAAAAAAAATAAAAAAATGACAGGGGGTCACCCGTGGGCAGGGTGACCCCCTCTGGGGGCAATATATTTTTTTAGATGTTGTAGGGTTTCCCTCGGGGCCATTTTGGCCCCCAAGGAAACCATACAACAACTAAAAAAAAATAGATGTATATATAGATCTATATATATCTATGTAGATAGATATATCTAGGTACATGGATATATCTATAGATATATCTATGTAGATAGATATATATATATATATAGAGGTAGATCTATATCAATCAAATAGATTTATAAAGCGCGCTACTCACCCGTGAGGGTCTCAAGGCGCTGGGGGGGGGGGAGGGAAAGGGGCTGGGAGGTTCACTGTTGGAAAAGCCAGGTTTTGAGGCCCTTCCTGAAAAGAAGTAGGTTTTGGGTCTTGCGAAGGTGGGTTGTGAGGGCGTTCCAGGTTTTGGGTGCAAGGTAGGAGAAGGATCTGCCCCCGGTGGTGGTGTGTTTGATGCGGGGGACAGAGGCGAGAGAGAGGTCAGCTGAGCGGACATTTCGTGTGGGGGTGTGGAAGGTGACTCTCGTTGAGGTAGGCAGGGCCTGTGTTGTGGAGTGATTTGTGTGCGAGGATGAGGATCTTGAAGGTGATCCTTTTGTCAATGGGGAGCCAGTGGAGGGATTTGAGGTGTGGAGAGATGTGTTCGTGTCGGCAGAGGTCGAGGATGAGTCGTGCTGCTGAGTTCTGGATGCGTGTAGTTTGCGCTTGAGTTTCAGAGTGGTGCCGGCGTAGAGGGCGTTTCCGTAATCAAGCCTGCTGCTGATGAGTGCGTGAGTGACAGTTTTTCTGGTCTCTGTGGGGATCCATTTGAATGTTTTTCAGTATACGGAGTGTGTTGAAGCATGAGGAGGTAAGAGCGTTGATTTGTTGGGTCATCGAGAGGGAGGAGTCTAGGATGATGCTGAGGTTGCGTGCGTGGTTGGCGGGGGTGGGTGCAGGGCCTAGCGTGGTGGGCCACCATGAGGGGTCCCAGGTGTTTTTGTGTGGGCCAAAGAGGATTATTTCGGTTTTGCTTGAGTTGAGTTTCAGGTGGTTGGCTGTCATATATATATCACTTTTGTCAATATGTGTGTGGTTTCCCTGGGGGGAAAAGGGTCCGACTTGTCTAGTGGCAGTTTTAGTGCCATAAAGAAGCGCAGAAGGTTTATATGCCTACTGCAAAGAGAAAATCTGTATTTTATGTAAATAACTGAGTACATTAGTAAAGTCTATGGAGAGATGAAGGGCACTTTTGCTGGGTGGTAATGAGGGAATCCGAGGAGGAGGGAGTGGGAGCACCAATAATGATTGTTTGACTGGGCGCAGGAGGTGCTAAAGACTGTGACGAATGGTATGTGACAATGTGTTTTTTTAGTGTCTTGAAAGTACGTGCTGATTGAGTGAAGAAGCGCAGGTAAGGTGGCCTCTATTGTTGCACGTATCTCACACACCATCGATTTTGTGACTGTCTACGTAGGCTAGTGTTTTAGAGCAACAGTTTAGCCAATAGCAGAGATGGCATCTTGATGGATGTCTGCTGCCTGCACTCAGGTTATAGAGGACCGCTCTGACATAGGATCAGAGACTGAGACATCAGATACTGAGACAGCATCTGAGGGATAGGACAATGGCGCAGACTCTGGGAGTGATTTTTCAGTCAGAGGAGTCCCATTCGATAACTCCTCTTCCAGTACATTATGAGGGAGGTGATGAGGACAGTCCTGCTGTCCCTTCGCAAGCTGTTCGTGCAACTGGGTAATAGTGGGTTAGGCCAACCCAGAGAGCAGGTGAATGCGGCGGCAAGCAGAGAGAGAGTGCTCTCTTGGGAGCTCCCCAATTTAGTTCAGCCCCAAATTCCACCACCCAAATCATATTGTGGAGACATCAACATTATCTATGGCAAAACAAACTGGTTTTGTAAGGCAGGCACCTGTGTTTTTGGTCCTGGATTCGGCGGCCATATAGAGAAACACACTAAACCCAAACATTTCTGGAAACTAGACATTCGGGGGAGTCCACAGAGGTGTGACTTGTGTGGATTCCCCAAAGTTTTCTTACCCAGAATACCATGCAAAGCTGAAATGTTGAAAAAAAACTCAATTTTTCTCGCATTTCTGTCACACAAACTACAGGAATATGCTGGGATCCACAACATTCCTACCACCCAGTGACTCCTCACCTGTCCTGATAAAAACACTACCCCACTTGAGTGCCTACACCTAGCGCCTGTGTCAGGAATGGATCACCCCAGGGTCAACAGCTGCCTCACGTAAGGACCAACAGTGACCGTTGTGTGATCTATTCCTGTCGCAGGCACCAGGCCTAACCACACAAGTGAGGTATCATATTTATCAGGAGACTTGGGGGAACGCTGGGTGGAAGGAAATTTGTGGCTCCTCTCAGATTCCAGAACTTTCTGTCACCGAAATGTGAGGAAAACGTGTTATTTTAGCCACATTTTGAGGTTTGCAAAGGATTCTGGGTAACAGAATCTGGTCCGAGCCCCACAAGTCACCTCATCTTGGATTCCCCTGGGTTTCTAGTTTTCAAAAATGTGCTGGTTTTCAAGGTTTCCCCAGGTGCCAGCTGAGCTAGAGGCCAAAATCCACAGGTAGGCACTGTTTTCTATGAAAAAATGTGATGTGTCCACGTTGTGTTTTGGGGCATTTCCTGTCGCGGGCGCTAGGCCTACCCACACAAGTGAGGTATCATTTTTATCAGGAGACTTGGGGGAACGCTGGGTGGAAGGAAATTCGTGGCTCCTCTCAGATTCCAGAACTTTCTGTCACCGAAATGTGAGGAAAACTTGTTTTTTTAGCCACTTTTTGAGGTCTGCAAAGGATTCTGGGTAACAGAACCTGGTCCGAGCCCCGCAAGTCACCCCTCCTTGGATTCACCTAGGTCTCTAGTTTTCAGAAATGCACAGGTTTGGTAGGTTTCCCTAGGTGCCGGCTGAGCTAGAGGCCAAAATCTACAGGTAGGCACTTCGCAAAAAACACCTCTGTTTTCTTCCAAAAATTTGTATGTGTCCACGTTGCGCTTTGGGGCGTTTCCTGTCGCAGGCGCTAGGCCTACCCACACAAGTGAGGTATCATTTTTATCGGGAGACTTAGGGGAACGCTGGGTGGAAGGAAATTTGTGGCTCCTCTCAGATTCCAGAACTTTCTGCCACAGAAATGTGAGGAACATGTGTTTTTTTAGCCAAATTTTGAGGTTTGCAAAGGATTCTGGGTAACAGAACCTGGTCCGAGCTCCGTAAGTCACCCCTCCTTGGATTCCCCTAGGTCTCTAGTTTTCAGAAATGCACAGGTTTGGTAGGTTTCCCTAGGTGCCGGCTGAGCTAGAGGCCAAAATCTACAGGTAGGCACTTCGCAAAAAACACCTCTGTTTTCTTCCAAAAATTTTGATGTGTCCACATTGCGCTTTGGGGCGTTTCCTGTCGCGGGCGCTAGGCCTACCCACACAAGTGAGGTATCATTTTTATCGGGAGACTTGGGGGAACGCTGGGTGGAAGGAAATTTGAGGCTCCTCTCAGATTCCAGAACTTTCTGTCACCGAAATGTGAGGAAAACTTGTTTTTTTAGCCACTTTTTATGGTTTGCAAAGGATTCTGGGTAACATAACCTGGTCAGAGCCCCACCAGTCACCCCATCTTGGATTCCCCTAGGTCTCTAGTTTTCAAAAATGCACAGGTTTGGTAGGTTTCCCTATGTGCCGGCTGAGCTAGAGGCCAAAATCTACAGGTAGGCACTTTGGAAAAAACAGCTGTGTTTTATATAAAAAAAATAGGATGTGTCCATGTTGTGTTTTGGGGCATTTCCTGTCGCGGGCACTAGGCCTACCCACACAAGTGAGGTATCATTTTTATCGGGAGACTTGGGGGAACATAGAATACCAAAACAAGTGTTATTGCCCCTTATCTTTCTCTACATTTTTTCCTTCCAAATATAAGAGAGTGTGTAAAAAAGACGTCTATTTGAGAAATGCCCTGCAATTCACATGCTAGTATGGGCACCTCGGAATTCAGCGATGTGCAAATAACCACTGCCCCTCAAAACCTTATCTTGATCCCATTTTGGAAATGCAAAGGTTTTCTTGATACCTCTTTTTCACTCTTCATATTTCAGCAAATGAATTGCTGTATACCCAGTATAGAATGAAAACCAACTGCAGGGTGCAGCTCATTTATTGGCTCTGGGTACCTAGGGTTCTTGATGAACCTACAAGCCCTTTATATCCCCACAACCAGAAGAGTCCAGCAGACAAAACGGTATATTGCTTTCAGAAATCTGACATCGCAGGAAAAAGTTACAGAGTAAAACATAAAGAAAAATGGCTGTTGTTTTCAGCTCAATTTCAATATTTTTTTATTTCAGCTGTTATTTTCTGTAGGAAAACCTTGTAGGATCTACACAAATGACCCTTTGCTGAATTCAGCATTTTGTCTAGTTTTCAGAAATGTTTAGCATTCCGGGATCCAGCATTGGTTTCACACCCATTCCTGTCACTAACTGGAAGGAGGCTGAAAGCACCAAATATAGTAAAAATGGGGTATGTCCCAGTAAAATGCCAAATTTGTGTTGAAAAATTTGGTTTTCTGATTCAAGTCTGCCCGTTCCTGAAAGGTGGGAAGATAGTGATTTCAGCACCAGAAACCTTTTGTTGATGGCATTTTTAGGGAAAAAACCACAAGCCTTCTTCGACAGCCCTTTTTTCAATTTTTTTTGGAAAAAACAAAATTTTCACTGTATTTTGGCTATTTTCTTGGTCTCCTCCAGGGGAAACCACAAACTCTGGGTACCATTAGAATCCCTAGGATGTTGGAAAAAAAGGACGCAATTTTGGCGTGGTTAGCTTATGTGGACAAAAAGTTATGAAGCCCTAAGCGCGAACTGCCCCAAATAGCCAAAAAAGGGCTCAGCATGGGGGGGAAAAGGCCCAGCAGCTAAGGGGTTAAACTGTTTCCTGTGTTTTATTTAATTACTGTTTTGTGATATTTGAATGCTTTACACTCTGTCTCCTAAGTTAAGCCTTGACGCTCGTTGCCAAGCTACCAAGGGTTGAGCTGCGGTTAATTTACTGAGACCTAACTGGACCTTAGTGGAGGTTAGTGGCCTATTGCTAAGTGTGGGTACCTACCTGCCCTTACCAATAACCCCTTTTCCAACATTTTTGGTGAGCAGTGGTGGGATCCTGTACTTGTGTTCAGCATCACGTTACAGTTTTAAGTAAAACAAATTAAAAATCCTTTAAATTGTCCTAGTGCAAAAATTGTTTTTAATTTGGATTAATTTCAATTATTGAATTTTTGTGATTTTTCTAAATTCTTGTTTCCAATTTTTGCAAAAAGTTTTTGTTGACACAAAACTAGGGAACCATGGAGCTTGATCTGGCTAGCCTACCCACACTGACAGTAGTCCAGCTTAGGGGGTTGTGTACTGATCAAATCCCTGACAGCATGGGCTGAGGCCCAAGAGGTAGACCCAGAGGAAGCTCCAGAGGAGGGAGAAGTAGGGGAGGATGCTAGCTCTCACCACTCAGGGGAGGGAGGGCATCTGAGCCTAAGTGAGGATGAGGAAGACCGGTCCTCATTACATACAGTCACCAGGGGCAGTCCCAAAGCTAGTTGGGGGAAGGGGGTCCCTTCAGGAGGAGAGAACCTGTCCCTCAGAGAAGGAGAGCTGGAGGCCCAGCTATTATTCATAGCTTTGGAGGCAGAGAAGCTGGCCCTAGAAAAGAAAAAGTGGGCAGAGAGAGAGAAAAGAGATGGTGGCAGCGACAGAGAAGTTGAAGTGTCCATGGGTGAGGGGGTTTGCCCCAGATAACCCAAGGGGGTAGTTCCTGCTTATGTAGAGGGGGATGATATAGACAAGTGGTTGGAGGCCTTTGAGAGGGCACTCCAAATGAGAAGGGTTAAGCCTCAATACTGGGGTTCACTTTTATGGGAGTTGGTCCCCAACTCAGGGAGGGATAGGCTTCTGACCTTAAGGGGGGAGGAGGCAGATTCATACCCTAGTATGAAGAGGTGCTTAACCAAGAAGTTTGGTCTGACCCCAGAGCAGTATAGAATGAAGTTCAGGGACACCCAGAAGGTCAGTACCCAGTCTTGGGTTGACTTTGTAGACACCTCACTTAAGGCACTAGAGGGCTGGATTATTGGTAACAGAGTAAATACTTATGAGGGGTTATACAATCTGATCATGAGAGAGCACATCTTGACCAATTGTACCCAAGAAAGGTTACGCCAGCATCTAGTGGACTCTAAGCTGACCAACCCTAGAGAGCTAGGGGATGCAGCTGATGAGTGGTTGAGAACCAGAGTGGTTGTCAAGTCCCAGTGGGGAGACTCCAAGAAGGGGGGGGTCAGGTCACCAAAAACCTAAGGAGGGAGGTGGTAAGCCCACCACAGAGACTCCCTCTGTACCCCAGAACCCTAAGAAGGAGGAGAGTAAATCACACTCCCACTCTGACAAGCAGAGACAGGGAGACCCAGGGTTAAAAAAGCTCTTGGACAGCAGGGCTTGCTTTGACTGTCAGCAGACAGGTCACTTCAGAGGAGATGCAGCCTGTCCAAAGAAGGTGGTTAGCACTGGGCTGTCCAGTGTAGCCATAGAGGAGGACTCCTCAGATGATGAAGTCCTCCTAGCATTGAGCTGGGAGACAGGACCAGATGGTAAGCTGGTGATCCCTGAGGGTGGGAGTAGGCACTTCCAGCCCATTCAGGTGAATGGGATCCCTACCACTGGCCTGAGAGACACCTGTGCCAGTCACACTATGGTGAGTGACCGGTTAGTGACCCCAGACATGTATGTCCCAGGAGAGACCAGGAAAGTCAGGATAGGGGAGGTCACCTCCAAACCTGTAGCCATAGTGCTCCTAGAGACTAACAAGCCAGGAAGACTCTCCCAGGGTTGGGCTGAGTCTCCTGGGCATGTGGGCTGGGAGGGGGGGGGGGCTTGTGTGAGAAAACAGGGCTGATTGCAGAGGCCCCCTAACTTTTTGCCCCCATTTTCCACTTTTTGCTGGTGTTTTCCTGACTCTGATGGTGCCCTGGGTACTGCTAACCAGTCCCAGGGCCTGTGCTCTGTGTAAAATGGATATGCAAATTAGGCTAATTATAATTGCCTAAGTTAACCTACCTATAAGTCCCTAGTATATGGTAGGGCATGTAGGTTTAGGGACCACAGCATAGGTGGTGCACCCATAGGTGCACTGCTGAGGTGCCCAGTGTCATTTTAAAGGCAGGCCTGCCTTGCTGGCTGCTTTTAAATTAAAGTTATATGCAAATTCGACTTTGGAATTAAAAGTAGTTCCAAAGTCTTAAACGACCTTATTTTTACATATAAGTCACCGCTAAGGTGTGCCCTATGTGCCCCTAGGGCTGGGTGCCATGTAACTATAAGCAGGGACTTTATAAAAATAGTTTTATAAGCCCTGGTGAGGTAAAAACAGCCAAATTCGTTTTTCCCTCATTGTAGTAAATGGCCTTCATAGGCTAGAATGGGGAGACTTTATTTTAATTTTTAAAGTCTCCTTAAATGATGCATACCAAGAATTTGGTATCAAATTAATTGTTGTAATAAATCCCACAACTTCCAGTTGTGGGATTTAATATAACTTGTTCAGGTAAAGAGTTTTAAACTTTACCTAAAAAGTTGCCAATTTCAGCCCTGCATTGTTTTTGGAGCTGTGCTCTGATTGGCCAGCCTTTAGCAGCTTGGCCTAGCTGCCTTGATGAGGTGTGAAGTGGCCTGGCTTCACACAAAGGAATGTGCCTGTGGGAAGGAATCTCCCCTCAGCAGATGGTGAGGCAGGAAGGGGGAGGGCTGCCAAACTGGTCTTCAAAGGCAGAGAAGGACATTTGGAGCAACCAGCAACACCCCCACATCCTGCAATCCCAGACAACTAGGTGCCCCCTTGATTAGATTAGGAGAGGGCAGGAAAGGGGTGTGTTTATGATTTTTAGCCACACCAGTGGGTGGGCTCAGCCAGATGTAACCTCCAAAAATCAGATTCAGCCATGATGGATTTTTAGAGAATGTTGCCTCCTGGGATTGATTTTTGCCACACTTCCCAGGAAGTGGTCATCACAGGGAAGGACCCTGCACCTGATTGGAGAACCAGGACCCCCCTGCTTTTCACCCAGGAGCAAGGATAAAACTGGCAGACCTGCACCCACACCTCAGTTCCCTACCACATCCAACAAGGAAGAACAACAGAAGAAGAAGGACTGCCCTGCTGGACCCCTGGCCTGCACCTGGAACCTGCACTCAGAAGGACTGCACCAGCTGCACACTTGGGCTTCACCACAAGAAGGACTTTGCCTGGCTTCAACTGGTTCAAGGAGGGACTCCCTGTTTGCTACAGGTGAGAAATTGCTAAACAGAGTCCCCTGCACCAACTCCTGAAGAAAGTGACCAGCTGACCACTGTCCAGTGGCCAAAAAGGAGTTTGCGGCAGGTGCATTCTGGGAGTTGTAGTCCGCACCCCCCAAGGACCATCTCAGAGCTTCTGGACCCTTGGGGTGAGCTGTGGACCCCAAAAGAACCTTAAAAGGACATCTGGGAGAAGCCCCAGAAGTTTGGAGAAGTTTGGACAACTTTTGTAAAAAATCTCCATAGAGGGACCGACCCGCCGCAGCAACTCTAGCCGGCTTGCCTCAACCGCGACCCGGCCTGATTTGCTGGTTCGTCCCGGTAAAGAAAATCTCAGAAAAAGAGACTAAGGGGGTGATTCTGATTCTGGCGGGTGGCGGAGGCCGCCCGCCAGAATCCCGCCCCCATTATACCGCTCCGCGGTCAGAAGACCGCTGAGGGTATTATGAGTTTTTCCCTGGGCTGGCGGGCGGTCTCCAGAAGACCGCCCGCCAGCCCAGGGAAAAACTCCCTTCCCACGAGGATGCCGGCTCGTAATCGAGCCGGCGGAGTGGGAAGGTGCGACGGGTGCAGTGGCACCCGTCGCGTATTTCAGTGTCTGCAAGGCAGACACTGAAATACTTTGCGGGGCCCTCTTACGGGGGCCCCGCGACCCGCCCTACCGCCATCCTGTTCATGGCGGCTTTCCCGCCATGAACAGGATGGCGGTAGGGGGGGTCAGAATCCTCATGGCGGCGGAGCGCGCTCCGCCGCCATGAAGGATTCCCCCGAGCAGCGGTAAGTCGGCGGGAGCCCGCCAACTTGCCGCTTCTGACCGCGGCTGAACCGCCGCGGTCAGAATGCTCGTGGGAGCACCGCCAGCCTGTTGGCGGTGCTCCCGTGGTCGGTGGCCCTGGCGGCCACCGGCCGCCAGGGTCAGAATGACCCCCTAAGTCTGAAGGTAAAAAGTTGACCGGGACCTCTCAGCCAGCGTATCCGAGGAGGGCTCCATGGACGTCGGATCAAGATCCAGGTTTACCCCGGTCGAAGGATTTTCACCTCGAAAAAACGACTAAGTCCAAAGGTAAACATCTCCATCGAGGATTCCCGCATCGCGTATCTGGAGAAGGGCTCCAGGAGGTTGGATTGGACTGGCAGGTTTGTCCCGCTGAAGAAAAATCTTCGAAAAAGAGACTAAGGCCCTCATTCTGACCTTGGCGGTCGGCGGAGAGGCGGCGGTCGGACCGCGAACAGACCAGCGGTATTAAAAATGGCATTCTGACCGCGGCGGTCACCGCCGCGACCGACCGCCACTTCCCCACTCCGACAGCCACGGCGGTCATGACCGACGGGCTGGAGTCTGCGCACTCCGGTCCGGCGGTCGACCCAAGACCGCCAACGGTATCATGACCCTGCTTACCGCCGCGGTTTCTGGCAGTCGGGAACCGCCATGCGAACCATGGCGGTAGGCACTATCGGGGCCAGGGAATTCCTTCCCTGGCACTGATAGGGGTCTCCCCCACCCCCCACTGCCCCCCGAGTCCTCCCCCCACACCCTCCACCCCCCTGCCACCCCCCAGAGGTGGTACGAACCCCCTCCCCACCCCCACCCCGACATGCACATACACGCACCCCGACATGCACACACCCCCAACATGCACATATACACACCCCCTACACACACACATACACAACGGGGACACATACCCGCACACATACATGCCGACATGCGCACCCGCCGAACTACACACATTGCCCATAGGCACAGCAGCACTCCCTGCCCGCATGCACGCACTCACACACCCCCTCTACACACTCACACGCACACCCCCATGCACGCACACATCACACAACACCCCCTCCCCTCACGGACGATCAACTTACCTTGTGCGTTGGTCCTCCGGGAGGTGACAGGAGCCATGGGGAGGTGACCGCCAACAGAAGACCGCCAACAGAAGACCGCCACACAGAAATGTGGGTCGTAATTCTGTGGGCGGTGTTCTGCTGGCGTGGCGGTGGAGGTTGACCAGTCTCCACTTTCCCGCCGACCGCCAGTGTGGCTGCTGGCGGTTTTCCGGCGGAACGCTCCCAGCGGTCAGAATGCGCACAGCGGCATACCGCCGCGGTCGGCGGTCTTCACCGCGGCGGTAACTCGGCGGTCTTGCGAAAAGACCGCCAAGGTCAGAATGACCCCCTAAGTGTGAAGGTAAACTTTTAACCGAGGCCTCCCGTGGCCTGTAGCCGGGCAGGGCTCCATCGCGGTCGGCCTTAAACTTTGACTTTGCCCCGGTCGAGGTGCAACCAGATGACCCGATTGGCGCTTTTTGTTTCTAGGCGCAAAAAAAATTATAATTCTTGAAAAATTCATATCTCCGGTTCCCCTTATCCGATTTTATTCGTTTTGGTGTCATTTTAAAGATAAGAATATAATCTATTTTTATAAATTGGTTTTGGATTTTTAAACTGTTTCCTGTGTTTTATTTAATTACTGTTTTGTGATATTTGAATGCTTTACACTCTGTCTCCTAAGTTAAGCCTTGACGCTCGTTGCCAAGCTACCAAGGGTTGAGCTGCGGTTGATTTACTGAGACCTAACTGGACCTTAGTGGAGGTTAGTGGCCTATTGCTAAGTGTGGGTACCTACCTGCCCTTACCAATAACCCATTTTCCAACACTGGGTAAATCTGCATACAGGGATCTGCCACCCAGAGGCTAGTTGTCTTCAGTGCATGATGGTGTAGGAGGCTGGCCTGGTTTGTAATGGGTACTTAAAGTACTTACACCTTATACGAGGTCCAGTTATCCCTTGTTAGTGAAATGTAGTCAGTGTCTAGAATCCAGGCTCTCTAGGGGTAGTGTAGATGAGCAGGCAAGGCCTTACTAGGAGACCTGCAAAGCTCATGCAATACCACTGTAGTCACACACATGAAAGAAAATACGCAGTGTTACAAAAATAAAGTTACTTTATTTGGATGACACAAATACCAAAAATACTTCAGAGACTATACTCACTTAGGAGGTAAGTAATATACACAGTATAAACACTAGAATGCAGAAATAGCTGTAAAAAACAGTTAGAAAACAGTGCAAATAGTGAAAATCACAAGTTAGAAATGGGCCTGGGGAGCACAAACCATATACTAAAATAGTGGAATGCGAAAGTCGGTTTTCCACCTAGGCAAGTGTAGTTTTCTAGAGGGGTGCTGTGAGTGTCAGAAAACAACAAAGGTAAGTAATAGAAAACACCCCAGAGCCCAGGAAAGCAGCAGTAAATCACAGTAACTTTCCTAGAACACACAAGAACATGTGATTTTTCAAGAACCAGAAGAGACTGCAAGACACCAGTGATGGATTCCTGTACCTGAAGACCAGTAGCAGAAGGGGACCAAGTCCTAGAAGAACTGAAGAGTTCAGGGGGAACAGGAGCACCTGCTAACCTGGATGAAGGTGAAAAAGAAGAACCATTGGTGAAGAAGAGCAGTCAGTATTGCACCCAAGAAGACGGATGCAGGTTCCTGGTTGGTTCAGATGATGTCCCACACTGGATGGATGATTGAAGTCTGGTTTGCGTCACTGGATTCTGCCAGCAAGCCTTAGCACAAGCAAAGCTCGCGGTTAGCGGAAAATGGCGCTGCCCAGGACCAGGAGGCCTCTACCTAGGGGGTGAGACAGAGGGGGCTCTCAGCAACTCAGAGAGCCCTCAGAAGACCAGGCAGGGCGCACAGGACTCTCATAGCATGGGGACAAAGAAGGTGCAAAAGGAGGCCCACGCAGCACTACATAAAGAGATCCCACGCCGCCGGAGAACGTTGCAGGAAGGAGTGCTGGGGGCGGGAGCTGCACGGTGCACGAAGAACCTTGGCAACTGCAGAACACGTGGTGCATGAGGGTACTGTCTTGCGTGGAGAGGCAAGCTCTTACCTCCACCAAAGTTGGACAGTTGGACGTCAGGACCATAAAGACCGCTTCAGTCCACCACCTCTGTGGCTGGATCCACGCACTTCTTCAGGAGAGGAGACCCAAGCCACTGGTCGTCGCTGCAGAGGGTGTGCCTGCTGAGCAGGGAAGTGACTTCTTCACTTCAAGGGAGAGTCCTTCATTCTTCTGCTGCAGGCTGAAGACTGGCTGTCCTCTCAGGATGCACAACTCGGAAACAGTTCCAGTTGCTGGCAGGAGCTGAAGATACAATGTTGCAGGAGTCATCTTTGCTTCTTTATTGCAGATGCAGTTTCTTTGGTAAGAAGGTGAAGTAAAGGATGCAGAGGATTCCTATTGGAGTCTTGCAATCCGAATCTGAAAATCCACTCAAGAGAGAGACCCTAAATAGCCCTGAAAGGGGGATTGGTCAGCTAACAGGTTGTAGTGTACCCATTTTTAATATAGCTTCATGCACGTTAGTTTAGCATACTAGGCCGCTGTGCACTTTGCCCTAGATATATTTAATTCAGCTTCGCACTGTTATTTTACAATAACCAGTTTTACGGTCTTGTTTTAATTTCTTCTATCACACTGGTTAGCTTAGTTCAGCACTGTGTTCTCAAATAATGCATTCTGGATCGCCCTGTGCTTCAGTCAAGGCTACAGTCTGGTACATTGCCGGTAAACGTGGTAGAAGTTTAGTCTCCAGCCTTATTCTTGTGCTTCACTCTCATCTTTACTATTTTAATTTTACTGTGTTGTATAGTTCTGGTTATTGCAGCTCACGCTTTGCTATCTAAAATGCAGTCGTTTTATTAAACCAATCTTTAAAACTTAAACTGCCTTTGTCATTTATATATGAGACCGTACTGTGTATGAGAGAACCCGTTGTGACCTGAGTGACCACGACTTCCCTGAGAAGTACTAAGATGTCATGCGCTCGGCTGCCCAATTGTCTCTACCATTCGGGAGAGATGAGGCACTGCTAGTTAGCCGGAGCAAAACCCGGATTTAGAGTGACAAGTGTCATCCACCGTGGATCAGACTTAGTCCCCCACACTGTGAATGATCTTGCCACTCAAAATCCAGTAGTCTCATTAGGATAATGAGAGCCTACGCGACAAGGTAAGTACCTATCAGAGTGGCCACTGCCAGCAGGTGACATCAGAGAGGAC
Source organism: Pleurodeles waltl (assembly GCF_031143425.1). Classification (NCBI taxonomy): domain Eukaryota; kingdom Metazoa; phylum Chordata; class Amphibia; order Caudata; family Salamandridae; genus Pleurodeles; species Pleurodeles waltl. The sequence continues at coordinate 1,120,492,410 of NC_090437.1, read as the reverse complement.
TCTGACATCATCTGCTGGCACTGGCCACTCAGATGCTCCCAGAGTGCCCTGCCAACTTAGAATCCAAGATGGCAAAACACAGGGACACTCTGGAGGAGCTTTGAGCATCACCCCTGGGGTGGTGATGGACAGGGGAGTGGTCACTCCCCTTTCCTTTGTCTAGTTTTGTGCCAGAACAGGGACTGTAGGTTCCTGAACCAGTGGGGACTGGATTATGCAAGGAGGGCACCATCTGTGTCCTTCAAAGCATTTCCAGAGGCTCTGGCAGGCTACCCCTCCCATGCCTGTAACACCTATTTCCAAGGGGCGAGGGTGTAACATCCCTCTCCCAAAGGAAATCCTTTGTTCTGCCTTCCTGGGCTTGAGCTGCTCAAGCAACAGGAGGGCAGAAACCTGTCTGTAAGGTGGCAGCAGCTGGGGCTGCCTGGAAAACCTCAGAAGGCTGTAATGGCAGTACTGGGGTCCGTTAAGGAGCCCCCAGAGTGCATGGAATCAGACAACCAATGCTTGCAAAAGCCTTGGGGTATAATTCCAACATGTTTCATACCAAACATGGCCATATTCAGAGTTACCATTGTGAAGATGTATATAGGTAGTGAGCTATGTATAGTGCACATTTAATATGGCATCCCCGCATTCACGAAGTCTGGGAAAATGGCCCTGGATGATATGGGGGCACTTCTGCTAGTGCAGGGGTGCCCTCACACACAGTTACTCTGCACCCAGCCTTCAGGGTTGGAAGGTTTGGTATATGGGTGACTTATAAGTGACCTGATGCAGTGTAAATGGCTGTGAAATGGTGCATGCACCATTTCAAACAGGCTGCAATGGCAGTCCTGTAGAAGCCTTCACATGGGCTTCCTATGGGTGGCAAAGAAATGCAGCAGCCAATAGGGATCCCCTGGAACCCCAATGCCCTGGGTACCTAGGTACCATATACTAGGGACTTTTAAGGGGTGAACAGTGTGCCAATTTGGGATGAATACAGGATTACCAGTATGCAGTGACAAAATTTAGAGGAGAGAGACCATAAGCACTGGGGTCCTGCTTAGCAGGATCCCAGTGACACAGTCAAACACACTGACATCAGGCAGAAATTGGGGGTAACGTGCCAAAAATAGGACACTTTCCTAACAACCCCTCAAATGAGGGACAATAAGGCTAACCTTGCCCAGATGAGTCTTCATTGACTAAGTGGAAATATCGGGAGAGTCCATCTGCATTGGAGTGGGTACTCCCAGTCTATGTTCCACTGTAAAGTCCATCCCCTGTAGGAAAATGGACCACCTCAACAATTTAAGGTTTTCACCTTTCATTTGTTTTAACCATAAGAGAGGTTTGTGGTCTGTCTGAACTATGAAGTGAGTACCAAAGAGGTATGGTCTCAACTTCTTCAGGGCCCAGTCCACAGCAAAGGCCTCCCTCTCTATGGCTGACCAGCGCTTTTCCCTAGGGGTCAATCTTCTACTAATAAAAGCAACAGGTTGATCCTGGCCCTCTGAATTAGGTTGTGATAACACATCCTCAACCCCTACCTCTGAAGCATCTGCCTGGACAATAAACGTCTTTGAGTAGTTTGGGCTTTTAGGACATGTGCAGTACACATAGCCTGCTTAAGCTCCGTAAAAGCTTTTTGACAGCTAGCTGTCCACAATTCCTTTTTAGGCATCTTCACCTTTGGATGTGAGGTCATTAAGAGGGGCAACAATGAAGCCATAATTCTTAATGAACCTCCTGTAATAGCCAGTGAGACCAAGAAAGGCTCTGACCTGGGTCTGTGTTGCAGTGGGAGACCAGTCTAAAATAGTCAGCATCTTTCCATGCAGTGGTTCAATCTGTTCCCCACTAACTAGGTGTCCCAGATAAACCACCTTCTCCTGCCCTATCTGGCACTTTGAAGCCTTGATAGAGAGGCCTGCCTTTTGCAGGGGCTCCAAAACGTTCCAGAGGTGGACCAGGTGGTTATACCAGGTGAAGCTGAAGACAGCAATATCATCTAGATATGCTGCACTGAAAGCTTCCAGACCTTGGGGGACTGTGTTCATCAGCCTCTGAAAAGTGGCAGGTGCATTCTTCAACCCAAAGGGCATAACAGTGAACTGATAATGCCCTCCAATGGTAGAGAAAGCAGTTTTAGGTTTAGCCTCTTCTGATAGCTTGATCTGCCAATAGCTTGCAGTCAAGTCAAAAGTGCTGAGACACTTGGCATATGCCATTGTATCTATAAGCTTGTCTGCCCTGGGTATAGGGTGAGCATCAGTCTTTGTGACTGTATTGAGCCTTCTATAATCTACTTTTTCCCATTTTGAGAAAGAGGCTTGGGTACTTGCACCACTGGGCTGGGCCAGGGGCTAAGTGCTCAATCACTCCTCAGTCCAACATCTTCTGAACCACAGACTTAATGCGGTCCCTCAAATGGCCAAGTTGTCTATAAATCTTACTTTTGATAGGTAAACTGTCTCCAGTATCTATGGTGTGCTCACACCAAGTGGTCTGACCAGGTTTCAGAGAAAAGTTCAGAGAATTGACCTAGGAGGTTCCTACAGTCCTCCTTCTGCTCTTCAAAAAGACAGTCTGAAAGAACAATTCCTTCCACTGAGCCATAAGCTGCAGTTTTGGAAAAGAAATCAGGGAGAGGGTCACTCTCATCTTCCTGTCCCTCATCATGGCCATGAGTAGGATTAAGTCAGCTCTAACATAGTAAGGTTTCAGGCGGATCACATGATGTACTCTAAGAAAACTTCTGAGAGTGCCTAGGTCCACTAAATAAGTGGCCTCACCCTTCTTTTCCACTAACAGATGTGGACCTCTCCATTTGTCCTTGAGTGCTCTGGTTGCCACAGGCTCCAGTACCCACAACTTCTTTCCTGGTTGGTACACTGTCAGGACAGCCTTCTGGTCATTCCACTCTTGGCTGGCCTGAAGGTTTTTACTGGCCTTTTTCATGTACTCAGCCATTCTAGATCTTAGACCAAGTACATAATCCACTATATCTTGTTTAGGGGGTGTCAAGGGTTGCTCACACCCCTCTTTTATAAGAGTTAATGGACCCCTAACAGGGTGACCAAAAAGGAGTTCAAATGTGCTGTAGCCCAGTCCCTTCTGGAGTACCTCCCTGTAGGCAAAAAGGAGGCATGGTAAAAGAACATCCCATCTCCTTCTAAGCTTTTAAGTCCCACAATCATACCTTTGAAAGGTGAACTTGTAGGTTATCCCACACTCTTTCCACATTGCTTTCAGGTATGCAGACATGAAGTTACTACCGTTGTCTGACATCACCTCTTTTGGAAAGCCTACCCTGGAAAATATTTCCAGGGGGGCTTTTGCCACTGCAGGAGCTGTAGTGGTCCTCAGAGGAATTGCTTCTGGATATCTAGAGGCATGGTCCACTACCACTAAGATAAACCTATTGTCAGAAGCAGTAGGAGGGTCAGGGGGGTCAACTATGTCCCCTACCCTTTCAAAGGCCACCCCAACCACTGGCAGTGGGATCAACTGAGGCTTTGGGGTACAACCAGTCTTATAACTAGCTTGGCAAGTGACACAAGAGCGACAAAACTCTTTTGTGTCTTCTGACATGTGAGGCCATTGAAAGTGAGGGACCAGTCTTTCCCAGGTGTTGCTGTGCCCCAAATGTCCAGCAAGGGGAATGTCATGAGCTAGTGTCAGAAGAAACTTCCTATACTGCAAGGGAATCACCATTCTCCTGGTAGCACTAGACTTTGGGTCCATTGCCTCTGTATAAAGGAAATTATTTTCCCAGCACACTTTGTGAGAGTCACTGATATCCCCTGGTTCCTGTTTGACAGCTTGCTGTCTCAAACCCTCAAGTGTAGCACAGGTTTGCTGTGCCACACTTAACTCCTCACTGGCAGGCCTCCCTGCATCCAAAAGATCAGCTGGGTCAGCCTGAAGCTCCTCTGGTGTAGGTTCTGTGCAGGAAGTAGACTCCTCCTCCTCAAAAGGGGACTCTTCAGTGCAGGGAGGGAGAGTGGATAAGGGTTTACCCTTTCAACCCGTAGTTTTTGGGAGTACTTGGTTCATTGTTCCAGGATCCAAGTTTCGCTATCCTATTTGTTTCTTGGCCTGAGCTTATGTTTAAGCAAAGATATGACCAGAAATGCCCAGAATTGCTGCATGAGCCTCCAATTCCACCTCAGTCCAAGCTGAAGTCTCCAGATCATTGCCTAGTAGACACTCTACAGGTAGGTCTATGGATACCACAACTTTCTTTGGACCAGTAACCCCCCCCCCCCCAGTTGAGATTCACAACAGCCATGGGGTGGCTAACAGTGTTATTTTGGGTGTCAGTCACTTGGTACTGATGACCAAGTAGGTGTTGCTCAGGGGCTACCAATTTCTTCATCACCATTGTGACACTGGCCCCTATGTCCCTGAAGGCCTCGACAAGAACACCATTTGTTAGGGTGTGTTGCTTGTGCTTATCCATATTAAGAGGACAAGCAACAAGGGTGGCAAAGCCAATGCCACCATCAGAGACTAAAACAGCCTCAGTGGTTTCCCTAACTAAACCAACCCCCACTGCATTACCCAGAGTGAGCCCTGCTACACCCTTGGACTGGTTATCTGTAGTGTATTTCCCACTACCACTGCTATTACTAGGGGTACTAGTGGAAGCAGTGTGGTTTGTGGGGGTGGGAGCTTTGGCCGTTTTTCTTAGGACAAGAGTTGTCACTTGCCCAATGGCCATTGTTTTTACACATGTAACACCAAGACTTTGTATTCTGTTGGTTGGAAGAGGATTTAGACCCACCCCCAGAGGATTTTCGTGGGTCTGATGAAGACTCTTGTTTTTTTATTTTTGTCCCACTTTTGTCATGTGACTTACTATCCTTCTTCTTGTCTTTGTCACCCCTGGTATGAGCTTTTCTGCTCACCCTTGTTCTGACCCATTTCTCCGCCTTCTTTTCCAATTCTTGGGGAGAGGTCAGATCTGAGTCTACCAAGTATTGGTGCAACAAAGGAAACACACAGTTATTCAGAATATGCTCTCTCAAAATTAGATTATAAAGACCCTCATAGTCAGATACTATGCTGCCATGTAACCAACCTTTTAAAGCCTTCATAGAACAGTCCACAACGTCTATCCAATCTTGTGAAGACTCTTTTCTGGTTTCTCTGAAGTTTATCCTGTATTGTTCAGTGGTTAATCCAAATCCATCCAAGAGTGCAGTTTTGAGAATACTGTAATTGTCTGAGTCTTCTCTGACAGTGAGAAGCCAGTCCTTCCCCTTGTCAGAAAAGGACAACCACAGAATAGCAGCCCACTGCCCTTGAGGGACCCTCTGAACTTTGCAGGCCCTCTCAAGTGCAGCAAACCACTTGTAGATGTCATCCCCCACCTTGTATGGGGAACAATTTTATGCTGATTTCTAGAGTCAAAGGTACAAACTTATCCCAACCCCTGCCTCTCTGTCTCCACAGCCAAGGGGCCTCCCTTCCTAGGGCTAGCTGTTGCTGCTGCAGCCTCAGCCTGGCCTCCTCCAGTCTCACTTTCCTGAGCTCCCGACCTATGAAGTCATCACCTGAAGTTGAATCATGGGATCCCTCAGATACTGAGGTGATATGAGATTGGTCAGCGGTAGATCTTTCCCTAACTTTGCTAACTCTGGTAACCTGACCTCTTGGTGTGAAGGGAACCCTCCCAGTGTCGCGTAGGTTCTCATTATCCTAATGAGACTACTGGATTCGGGTGGCAGAATCGTTTGTACTGTGGGGGACTGAGTCTGAACCCTCTACAGGTGACACCTGTCAGCCTAATCCGGGTTTTGTTCTGGCTAACTAGCATTGCCTCATTTCTACCCTAGAGCAGTGATGATTGGGCAACAGAGCGCATGGCACAATTGATTCCTCAGGGAAATCGTGGTTACTCAGATCTCATCCGTTTCCCACAGTTACACTAGTCTCACAAATGGGAGGACAATCGGAGGCAGAGTATAGTTCGAAAAGGTTTTATTGAAATAACTACATCTTAGATAATAGAGCAGGTATTGTAATAACTAGGACGAATGAAGCATGACAGGATTAAAATTGTGACAAGGAGAGTGAAACATAAAAATAACACTAACATGTTGTCACTGAAATCATTAAGAATAGCTCCTACCTTAGCTATGTTAGAGCACAGCATGTTAAGCTCTAATTCTGCCCTTCAGGTTCCCTGGGACGACATCATCCCTCATGCCTGAGCAAGAGGGCTGTAGTCTACATAAGCAGCTGCAACGAAGCACTCAGCAATCAGTATACAATCATGGTCATCTGGCTGGAATCTCCCTCTAACCTACATGGGTCAAAGTAGTGTTTTTATAATAAAACAGCTGATGTTCCACATAAGAGTGTGTTTGTTTCTGTGACCATTAGAGACAAAGCGTGGCACTTTTGCTGGCAACAAAGCGTAGCACTTTTGCTGGCAACCTATCTTACTGCAGCCTTGAAAAGAAATGTCTTGTTTAAGAACGCAGTGCTGGCCTAGGCAAATGTGGCTATTGTTAAAATAATAAAAATGAAGCTGAATAAATATATCTAGGTTAAAGTGCACAGCAGCAGTCCTAGTTTGCTAAAATAACGTGTATAAAACTATAGCTAAAATGGCTACACAACACCCTCCCCTTTCCAGTTCAAAGGTGGTTCAAAGCCTAATTATGTATAATAGCTACTAAAATTCAACCTAAGGCATATATATAAGAATGTCAATAAAGACCAGTTAAAAAGGAACTTGAATATGTATTAGAAGGTACATTTGAAATGTTACTTGTGGCGCCAATAAGGACGAATTTCAAAAGTCAGAGTCATTTTCGAAGTTGCCAATTAAATCCGGGATAATTGAAGACAGGAAATCTTCCACTTCGGCAGGTGGTAAAGTAGGAAGTTAATCGCCAAGGAAAACCAAGGAGCATTTGTGTTAAAAAACCTGAGCTCCAGCCAAGGCAGCAGCATTCCGTGGTGTGCCCAACAGTGAGTTTAGAGCTGCGTAATCCACAAAGGGCAACTCATAAGCAGCTTCCCATAGCAAACGCACCCTAAACATGCATGTCTGGTAATGAGCCCTTAGCGAGAACATCAACAAATCAACGTCCAATGAAAGCAAGCGCTGCGTGGAAAGACAAACATTCAGTGCATGTTCAAACGAGCACCAGATGCACAGGAACACGGGCTGCACACAATGCAAAACCGGTCTGAATGACATAGACCAGTCACACTCCAATTGCTCCAGGAGTGATGCTCCATAGTACTGCATCATGTGTTCACAACACAGCTGCGATGGTGGGAGGGCTTTCAGTCCTCCTCGTGACGGGACAGCCATTGCACAGAAAAAGTAGCAATAACAAAAGGCCACCTATTATAGCCAAAGTTATCGGAAATCCCCCCAAAATACTGGGGAATATTGAGTGGATGGCTGAAGGTATTAAGCCGAATATAGAGGAGAAGGTGTGAATGAAACCAGAATCAACAGCCTTAAAAACATTTGCGATTCCAGTAGTACTGGATGCATTAAATATTCGTCCCATGAGCTCACCAAAGAGTCTCGGAAAGTTAGTACTTAAAAGGGACTGTATCTCTGCTGAAGACCTTGCAACGTGAAGCGCAAAGGTCTCACGTGCAGATGTGAGCGCCACATGTTTTTGAAACAATAAAGCTTTCAGTCTGTTCAACTAGTCAAAATTCACATTTGAAGTAGTGATAGACGGTCGAATCTCAGCTACTTCCCTCTGTCGTATTGTTCCCGCAGCATGTAACAATTTTAGAGACCGAAACAACATAAACTATTCCGGCTCGCATCACACAACAGTTTTCATTATTGAGGAGGACATAGCTGCCATTCGTGAGCACCTGGAACATAGGTCTAATCAAGGGGACTGGGACTCCCTTCAGATAACATGCCAAGTTTGCTGCTGAAGCCTTACACGCCCGTGCAAGGACAGCTGTTTACAAACCATCAAATGGCTGACAGAAGTCTTGCATTCGCTACCGCTAAGAAAGACCTCCTAGCCTTTCATATCTGCCCACTGGAATGTGTTTTAAGCAGGATGTGAACAGGAAATCCTGTAAGTCAGTATTATTAGACAGGAGACTGAGGTGTTCTCCAACAGCATCTAGTGAGGAGCTTGTCAACCATTGCTGGCATAGTTTCCCTACACTGTATGTTGTTACTATACCCACATGTTCAGATGACATATAGCGAGGGTCTGGCCTACTTGTTCTGAAACCCCCCGTGGAGTTCATAAAATGTTTGTGACACCTGTTGGTATCTATTGGACACAATAACCACCCACCAGGATATGAAAGTGAAGCACTGAATGTGCCTTTCTGTACCCATTCATCAAGCTGATCTTCAGTTGCATTTATATATTTTTGCCATTTGTAAAATTTTGCAGGGGCAGGAATACTGGGCACATTGATGTCCTTAATTTTTGCTAAGCCTAAACAGCTTGTCTGTTGTTCAGTTTCATTAAAAAATATAATTTGAACAGGTATTAGGCATGCTCTGAATGAAGCTTCCTTTCCCCTTATTTGCCAATTTATTTTTCCCCACACACTTTTTAAGTCAATCAACTTCAACCAATATTCATAGCCTTCTATAGCCAACCGGGAAACAAAGGAATCCGAATACATGAACTTCGTATCTGTCAATAATGTATGTACATTTTCCATCAATGGCAATTTGAAATAATAAGACTCAGCATTTTAAAAATTGTGCCCAGAAAAATATGCAAATTTTTCAGAATATGTTTTAGAACTCCCTTCTGTTGGAGTTGGACAATGTTCCCATTGTGTCTAATTAAAAATAGTTTTGGGGTACTTGCTCTGTGAATGAAATGGTGTCCATAATAAGTATAGCAAAAACTGTCACCATAATTCTCTTTGGATTGATAAACTTCCTCACCTTCAATTATAGTAAAATACTACAATTCAGTCATCATAGAATCAACTGTTTTCACATCCCAGTCATCAAAAACAACTCTGTGTATTATCGCATCGTTCATGGAAAGTTTAAACACATATGGTATTTGAATGACCTCCGTGGGGCCGTGTATATCAAATGTGACTTTATCCCAAACAATTCCATCAGGAATTGATATAGAGGAAATGTTCACGACGACAAGTCTCTGCGGACCTTGTGTGAAGAAAAATGGGGTTTTAGGACCTCATCCACCAGTTCAACTGTTGATCTTTCAGGAAGGTAATGACCATGTATTAATAGAAAGAAAGTAATAACAAAGCCAATCCAAGGAGAAAAGCTAGCATAGTCAAGGAAAGCCACAGATGGTTCCATGGGAAAATAAAGTAATTTCTTTAAAGCCAATTTATCAGTTTACCTGTTTTGGGCAGTTCAGGTGTAGAAGAGGTAAATGAGTCTTAAAAGGTGTCATTGACATCGGCAAAGTATCCAGAAGCAGTTTGTGCAAAAACTGGAGCCATATTTGAAGGAGAAGAACTGGTAGGGGTCTCCCGCAGTGGTTCGCTGTAAATTATGCCTTCCGTCTGTGTAGAAGTTGAATCAAATTGATCAGCAGTTTCTGTGCTGTTTGTTGTAATAGATGTTAGTGGAACCAATCCAAGATCCTTTTTCACCCTCCCCAAGCTCTGTCAGGTTTCAGCGATGCTGCTTGAGCAGTAGTGAGAGAGATTCAGGTACTACTGATTGTTCCTTTTGGTCTGCTATGCAGGATCGGCCACATGGTGTAACTTGACATTGTCAATGGAGACAAAGCGGTTTTCTTTAGCACCAGGCAATGGTGGTAGAATGACAGTTCTGGTACCGTGTGTTCCCAACAGTGGGACCGGTGCACAATAGGAAGGACCAAACTCCTTTCTCACAGCAACTTTTGAAATCCAGCCAGTACATCCTTAATTCCTACGGAGGCAGCACTTGCAGAAGAGTTGTCGTCACGGAACTGTTGTAATTCCTGCAAGACAGTATCACGTTCATTTATTTCAAAAGGTGTTTCTGCCACCTCAATGCCAGGACCATCAAGATCTGGAATATGCATTTGAGTTCCAAACAGGCATTCGTATGAAGTACGACCCCCCCCCCAGGGACCTTCTAGGCAGATTATTAAGTGCTCTCTGGACTCCATGCAGGTGACTGAGCCAACTATGACACGTACCTAATACTCTGGCTGTTAAGGATTGCTTTAAATCCCGGTTTCATGGCTCCACAACACTATTTCCCTCAGGATGAAAAGGTGATGAGTAATGGAGTTGGAACCCTAACAAAGCCATCGCGTCCCTGAATGCCCTTGAGGCGAAAGCAGAGCCTTGGTCCGAGTGGAAAGCAGCAACTGCATATGTGTCAATAAAGACTTGCAAACATTTAATAACTGTCCAAGCATCAGCCGAGCATTGTGGCCACACCCATAGAAATCTGGAGCACGAGTCAACAGCGACTAAAACGTATTTGTATGCACTGCCCGGTGTTAGGGGACCACAATTGTCCCAGTACACACATTGCAATGGTTTGTTTGAAATTAGGAGGGGTGTCTGAGGTGGGAGTTTGATGGTGGACCCCTTAATTTGTTGGCAGAGGTCACAACAAAGGACATACTGCTTGGTCTGTTTGTATAGACCTGGTCACTAATAACGTGCTTGCAATAATGATATTGTAGCTGCCACACCAGCATGGGCGAAAGCAACCCCCTCATGCGCTGCTTTAAACAGCTCTGGTCTTAGGTCTGTATTGGTAATTAAAGACTCCCACGCCTTGTGTTTTTACTTCTGCATCTAGAAAGCCTCCCATGCAGTAGGAATATTTAGCAGGATATGCTTTTGGAAAGGGCATGCCTTCAGCCGTGGCTTTCACAGCAGCCCATATGTCATCGTCCAGTTTTGTTCTAGAACGAGTTACTGCAGCAACAGAAGCCGTAGCTACTTCTGATTTGGCTGCTTCATCAGCCAGTGTATTTCCAGCAACGTGTATTCCAACGCGCTGGTGTCCAAGTGTATGTACAACATGCACATTTGGTAGTGTTTCCTTCAGATCTGTTGCTTTCCCCCACAGAAGTCTGTGTTTGATGGTGTTAACTTTGGAATCTCTGAACCCATTCTGGAGCCAGTAACACACATTTATTAAAGGACTGGACACAATAGTACAAATCGCAGACAATCAGTGTTAGCTGTGCAGGATCCATATGTTCCAGTGCCATCAACAGAGCCTTTAGCTCTGCTAGTTGTGCAGTGCAATCCCCTAGGGTTTGAGTGAAGGTAGGTTGTAGATAGAATTTATTGTCCTCCATATAGCAGCTTACAACTGTGCAGGCAGGTGAGTATTGATGCTTAGTGCCTATTGCAGGTTGTGTGAGCCATCGGTGTACATGACTCTGATATTGATCAATAGGCAATATATTTGCCAGAACTGGGTATTCTGGTTCATATTGCAAAAATTCTTGAGTTTGGAACTTTGGGTCACAGATGTAGTCGACATCAGTGGCTGTCAAGGACATTGCCCATTGAATCCAACGTGGATGTAATGCTTTAGCATTTGGAACGATGGCTTTTGTAACAGCCTCGGGGGCTGGGATTGAAGATACGTCAATAATGTATTTCCCGTGGGCTAGTGGTCTTTCTTTAATGATGGCCATCTGAACAGCAGTGAGAATTTTCTCAGTGGGAGCAAAGCATTGTTCTGCTGCTGAATACAAAAGTGATTTGTATGCAATCAGGACTTTCTCACCCTCATTGAATGTTACATAAGTGAAACCAATGGCACCAGCAATTACTCTGATGACCAGATGTTTTTTATTGTCCCTTGTGTGTAGGTGTTGTGCTGCAAGCATGTCTGTTTGCAAAGCTCAAAGGATGTGTGTGTGTTTGAATGTCCAAAATGCAAAGTATGGAAAAATCAGGATGTATTAAGTCATATAAGGGTTTTATCCATGATGCGTAATCTGGAGTGTAAATTCTGCCAAGATCTAGGAAAACCAATAGGATTGGAGTTTTTTTATGGTTTTTGGAGGTTGTAACTGTGCACATTTTTCTAAGAATTGTGGCGATAGGCTCTCTCCTTCACTTGGTAATTCATATCCCAGAAACAGGACACTATGGAAGGCTATTTTTTTTTTTTAAGTTGAATTTGTAGCCAAAATTTGGCAAATCCCACATCTACAAATATCACATCTATTGAAGAAAAACTGGGTACAAAGTTGTATATAGCAATTTAGAAAAAATATATATATCAAATATTTCTATAATAATGAATAGCTTTTTGACGTTGTACTAACCTCAACTGCATTGATTAGCCTTGGGCTTTACATTATGTGGATTATTATTGTCCCTCGCTATTCGCAAGACTGCATGTTTATTTAAATGCTATGTGGGACGGTATATATATATATTTTTTCTAAATTGCTATATACAACTTTGTACCCAGTTTTTCTTCAATAGATGTGATATTTGTAACAGAGGATTTTTCCACCTCATAAGAATTGGTATGCATAATATTTCTTTTGGAACAAGCTTTACCTCTTTCTCTTTACCTACATCATTGCTTGCAACAATGAGACATAACTCTTACTGAGTGTGCCAGCATGTATCTTTATTTGTAAGCCTGAGTACCTATATTCTTAATTCATCTTTTCTTCTAAAAAAAATCCAACTTTAGTTCAAACCACGGTGTTGAACTAATTTTCTCTTATAAATATATTCACTTATAATGTATATATTTTTTCATTTTTTCGTATGGGCTTTTCCAGTCTCTGAACTCTAATATGAATTTTTTTAGTGACTAGCACTTTTTCTTCACCACATGGGAAGCACTATAGGTGTATTTTCATTGGGGTTTTTCAGCATGTACATACACCACTCATGGTTTTTGGTAGCACCATTGACCACAACCTTTCTACTCAGTGTCTCATTATACTTTTGAATGCATATTTTTACAGCCTTGAAAAAGCCCTGGCGTACATGCAACAAAGGGCGAAACACGTGTCGGCTGACTCTTCAATGAACTTTGAAACTAAGACCAAATCACGATTCGTATGATTATTCTACAGCCTTTGATTTCGTAGATTAAGGCTGATACTCCTATGAACTCTGAATCCAAGATTATACGACGACTTGTGTGTTTCACTCTACAGCTTTTCAATTCTTAAATAAACTACTTGATGAACTTGTATTTTGATATTGTTCAAGTGGGATCTCACTAACTTCTAGTACAGTATCTTTACTTTAGGAGGGCTGGGGCCAGGCCCTCCGGTGAAAAGTTCCCACAGTTTTATAAAACAGCATTCTTTACAGGAAGTCTTCCGTCTGGACCCTTGAGCTTCTCTACAACTTAGTATTCTAGCAACATAGGCTGTCTAGAGGTAGCTGTAGCAGAGCAGCTTAGGCTGAACTAGGAGACATGCAATTATCCTGCAATACCACTATAGTTAAATAGTACTTATACACAATAAAAGACAATACTCAGTGTTTCCAAAAATAAAGGAACTTTATTTTAGTGACACAAGGCCAAAAATATCGTAGAGGCAATTCTCCTTCTGGAGGTAAGTACTATACACAATATATACACTAGTAACCAAAATCAGGTAAGTGAACAGTCATAGAATACTGCAAACAGTTGGAAATACAATAGATTGCAATGGGTCTTGGGGCAACACAAACCATATACTAAAATAGTGGAATGCGAATCACAAATTCCCCCTAGGCAAGTGCAGTGTGTAGAGGGGCACTGGGAGTGTAGGAAAACCCCAAAGGTAAGTAAAGTACCCCATCCCAGAGCCCAGGAAAGCAGGAGTAAAGTACAGCAAGTTTCCTCAGGACACACTACAAGTCGTGATAAGAGATTTTGCAAGAACCAAGCAAGACTGTAAGCAACAAACTATTGATTCCTGGACCTGAAGACCTGTGTAGAGAGGAGACCAGAAGTCAAAGAATAGTGCAGGAAGGGCAGGAGCCCCTGCCAACCTAGAAGGTGGTGCAAAAGTGAATTCTCCAGTGAGAAGAAAAATACAGAAGAGCACCAAAGAAGATGGCTGTGGGTTCCTGCTTGGTGTAGGTGATGTCCCACGTCGAGTTGTTGGATGCAGGCTGTTTGCGTTTCTGGATTCCACCAACAAGCCTTGCTTCAAACAAGTACACTGTTTGCATCAATAAGGTGCGGCCTGGACCCAGGAGGGACCTGGGGGTCCCAACTCGGACTGAGGAGACAGAGGGGGATCTCAGCACTTCAGAGAGCCCTCAGAAGACCAGGTAGCACCCACGGGGACAGAGAAGATGCAAAGTGCTGTTGTCGCAGCACTACACAGGAAGGTCCCACGCCGCCGGAGAACAACTCAGGGAGCTGTGCATCGAAGGATGGAGTGCTGGGGACCTGTGCTACGCTGTGCATAAAGGATTCTTGGAAGAAGTGCTCAGAAGCCTAAGGAGCTGCAGAAGACATGGTGCGTAGGGGTACTGTTGCAGCACAGGAAGGAAAGCTCTTACCTCCACCTTGTACAGCTGGACTTTTGGACAGGCTGGGTCACTCCGCTTCACTATCTGTGTTCCAGGGAGCATGCTCATCGTCAGGAGAGAAGTCCCCGAGTATCGGTCGTATTCGCAAAAAGGTGCCTGTAGAAGCAGGGAAGTGACTCCGTCACTCCATGGGAGATTCCTTTGGTTCTTCTGGTGCATTATGAAGACAGGCAGTTCTCAGAGTGTGCACACCTTGGAAACTTTTGTAAAAGCTGGCTGGAGCTGAAATAGCAGGTCACAGGAGTCGTCCTGGATACTTTGTTGCAGTTACAGGAGTTCCTGGAGAAGTCTGCGGTTGATCTGACGGTCAGAAGCTGAAGCAGAGAATGCAAAGGAGGCCTGGAGGAATCTTGCAAACCAAATCTGAGGAAACACCAAGAGGAGAGACCCTAAATAGCCCTGAAAGGGGGACTGGCCACCGACCTAGGTATGCACCTATCAGGAGGGGTCTCTGATGTCACCTGCTGGCACTGACTACTCAGAGGTGTCCATAGGGTCCCCACACCTTGGAATCCAACATGGCTAATGCCAGCGACACTCTGGAGGAGCTCTGGGCACCACCCTGGGGTGGTGATAGACAGGGGAGTGGTCACTCCCCTTTCCTTTGTCCAGATTCGCACCAGAGCAGGGACTGGGGTTCCCTGAAACGGTGTAGACTTGCTTATGCAAGTAGGGCACCATCTGAGCCCTTCAAAGCATTTCTAGAGGCTCTGGGAGGCTACCCCTCCCAAGCCTGTAACACCTATTTACAAAGGGAGAGGGTGTAACACCCTCCTCCCAAAGTAAATGCATTGTTCTGCCTTCCTGGGATTGAGCTGCTCAGCCAGGAGGGCAGACACCTGTCTGTGAGCTTGCAGCAGCTGGGGCTGCAGCAGAAACCTAAGAGAGCTGGTTTGACAGTACTGGGAGTCCATGGTGGAGCCCCCAGGGTGCATAGGATTGGCCATTTGGAATGGGGGGACAATTCCATTATCTTAGACACCTCACATGGCCATATTGTAGGAGGCTGGCTTGGCTTATAGTGGGTACCTAATGGTACTTACACCTTGTGCAAGGTCCAGTTATCCCTTATTAGTAGATTAGTAGTGTTCTGGCAGTTTAGGCTGATAGAGGTAGCTATAGCAGAGCAGCTTAGGCTGAACTAGGAGACATGCAAAGCTCCTACTATACCACTTATATCATATAGCACTTTATCACAAGAAACACAATACTCAGAGTTACTAAAAATAAAGGTACTTTATTTTAGTGACAATGTGCCAAAAATATCTCAGAGGATATACTCCCTTAGGAAGTAAGTGAAATACACAAAATATACACACAAACCAAAATAAGGTAAGTAAGCTGTTAGGAAAGTAGTGCAAACACTGTAGAATACAATAGGATGCAATAGGCCTAGGGGCAACACAAACCATATACTAAGAAAGTGGAATGCAAACCACTTATGGATCCCAGGCCTAGTGTAGTGTGTAGAGGGTCGCTGAGAGTGTAAGAAAGCACTAAGGGTGTCCAAGATACCCCACCTCAAGACCCTGAAAAGTAGGGGTAAAGTGACCCTACTTCCCCAGAAACACACTAAAGTTGTGATAGGAGATTCTGCAAAGACCACAGCTGACTGCAAAGCACTGAAGATGGATTCCTGGACCTGAGGCCCTGCAAAGGAAGTGGACCAAGTCGAAGAGTCCTGAAAGTATCCAGGGGGGGCAGGAGCCCACTAAACCCTGGATGAAGGTGCAAAATGGCTGCCTCCGGGTGGAAGAAGCTGACAACAGAAGATGCCAGGAACTTCTCCTTTGCACAGAAGATGTCCCACGGCGTGTTGGAGGATGCAGAGTTGTTTCCACGCAGAAATATTGCAGACAATCCTTTCTAGCTGCAAAGGTTGCGGTTGAAGAAAAAGGGTGCTGCCCAGGCAGGACCAGGAGGTCACCACTTGGATGAGGAGACATAGTGGGTGCCCAGCAACACAGAAAGCCCATGCAGAAGCAGGCAGCACCTGCAGAAGTACTTGAACATTGGTTCAAGAAAACTGAGCATGGCGGTCGTCTCAACACTACAAAGGAGGGTCCCACGAAGCCGGTGGTCAACTCAGCAAGTTCAGCAATGCAGGACGGAGTGCTGGGGACCTGGGCTGTGCTGTGCACGAAGGATTCCTTGCAAAAGGGCACAGAAGCCCTAGCAGTTCATGCAGTACACAGGATTACTGTCTGGCGTGGGGAGGCAAGGACTTACCTCCAAATTGGGTCCATTTTGCACCACTGGACTGTCAGGGTCACTTGGATCCAGCTCCTGTGTTCCAGGGACCACGCTCGTCATGATGAGAGGGGACCCAGAGGACCTGTGAAGCAGAAGTTTGGTGCCTGCGCTAGCAGGGGGAAGATTCCGTTGACCCACTGAGATTTCTTCTTGGCTTCCAGTGCAGGGTGAAGGCAGACAGCACCACCAGGAAACAGTTGAGAAAACTGGTAGGATTAGGTGCTACAATGTCGCTGGTAGTTTTCTTGCTACTTTGTTGCAGTTTTACAGGTGTCCTGGAGCAGTCAGTGGTCGCTCCTTGGCAGAAGTCAAAGAGGGAGATGCAGAGGAACTCTTGTGAGCTCTTGCATTCGTTATCTGACGAGAAGCCCACAGGACAGATCCTAAATAGCCCTCAGAGGAGGATTGGCCACCTAGTCAGGTAAGCACCTATCAGGAGGGGTCTCTGAATTCACCTGCTGGCACTGGCCACTCAGAGCCCTCCATTGTTCCCTCACATCTCTGCATTCAAGATGGCAGAGGTCTGGGACACATTGGAGGAGCTCTGGGCGCCACACCTGGGGTGGTGAAGGACAGGGGAGTGGGCACTCCCCTATCCTTTGTCCAGTTTCATGCCAGAGCAGGGACATGGGGTCCCTGAACTGGTGCAGACTGGATTATGCATGGAGGGCACCATCTGTGCCCTTCAAAGCATTTCGAGAGGCTCTGGGAGGCTGCACCTCCCATGCCTGTAATACCTATTTCCAAGGGGAGAGGGTGTAACATCCCTCTCCCAAAGGAAATCCTTTGTTCTGCCTTCCTGGGCTTGAGCTGCTCAGGTAACAGGAGGGCAGAAACCGGTCTGTGAGGTGGCAGCAGCTGGGGGTTCCTGGAGAACCTCGGAAGGCTGCAGTGGCAGTATTGGGGGTCCTCTAAGGAGCCGCCAGAGTGCCTGGAATCATACAATCAATGCTTGCAAAAGCCTTGGGGTATGATTCCAACACGTTTGATACCAAACATGGCCATATTCGGAGTTACCATTGTGAAACTGTACATAGGTAGTGATTTATGTATTGTGCACACGTAAAATGGCCTCCCCGCACACACGAGGTCTGGGAAAATTGCCTTGGACAACGTGGGGCATCTCTGGTACTACAGGGGTGTCCTCTCACACAGGTACTCTGCACCCAGCCTTCCGGGTTGGAAGGCCTGATTTATGGGTGACTTGTAAGTGACCTGGTTTAGTGTAAATGGCTGTGTAATGGTGCATGCACCATTTCACACAGGCTGAAATGGCAGTCCTGTAGAAGTCTTTGCAGGGGCTCCCTATGGGTGGCAAAATAAATGCTGCAGCCCATAGGGATCCCCTGGAACACCAATGCCCTGGATACCTAGGCACCATATACTAGGGACTTATAAGGGTTGACCAGTATGACACTTTTTGATTGAATACTAGGTATCCAGTGACCAAATGTAGAGGAGAGAGAGCATAACCACTGGGGTCCTGGTTAGCACAGTCAAACACACTGACATCAGGCAGGAATTGGGGGTAACATGCCAAAAGGAGGGTACTTTCCTACAGAGGGGTGCTGTGCCTCACTGCAGTCTGTAATGTGAAGATGTCAAACATACATGTGACACAGCTTACAGTGTTCTTTGAATGCAGCTATAGGTCAACACTTTCCCTTGGTAAATGGGTAATGTCCATTGACATGATTTATGTGCCATCACTGTTGCCAACATTCCTTGTGCCTACATGTCAGAATGTGTCCTTTTCTCTTTCGAAAAACATTTGTAAGCTGCTGTTTCATGCATGGTCTACCATTGTTGATAGGATGATGTCTGTATACCCTCACATGTATGTGCATGGCAAACTATTTGTGGAATAGTACATTTACAATGGGGGGTACATTTCACATGCCACATACAGGAGTGTGTCATCATTGTTTATTGGCTGACACATACCCTCACCCATCATAGTATGTCCTTTGGCATATACAACTGCAGTCGTAATAAGGGCCATGGAAGGTCTTATTGTTGGGTCATTATGTATGGGACAAATAGATGTGTGCATGACCTTGTGGAATCATTGGAAATGCATTTAGGTGGAGTTTTTTTACTGATGCCTACTTTATATTCAGTTAATATTTGCTAATCACAACTGTTGTTCACTGGTGTGTGATCATGGACATTTGATGACCCTATTTCCCTTTGTATTTTCAGCATCAGCCCTGGCATTCGAAGGAAACGAGGCACAGCCGAGTGGGGAAGCATCTGGCCATGGGACCGTGGGTCAAGACACCACCGACAAAGAGGGACCCAATGACCTGGAGGGCGAGGGGAGTGCCAAGGGTGAAACCAGGATATCCTCATCATCATCAGATTCTTCCTTCAGTAGATACTCCCTAGTGGTGGCGGACCCATCGGTGCATCCCCTGTACCATCTTTGTCAGCCAGCCACCATCCTATCACCGCCTTCCCTGTTGCTCCCCACCCAGTTGGCCGTGACCGCTCACCCAGGAGGGTGGGTGTCTCCTTGTCACAGGCATCTCCCCTACCCCTATTGCCCCTGCTTCCCTCAGCGAGGGGGCTACTGACCTCTTAAGAAGGATCTCTGTGGGTCAGTCAGCCATTGTGAATGCCATTCAGGGATTGGCAACTTAGCTACAACAGACAAATGCATTCCTGGGAGGCACTCACGGTGAAATGGCTGCCCTACTGTGATCTTTTCAAGCTCTGACCTCCTCACTGATGGTAGCCAGTCATCCCCTACCTTCCATCCCCCCTCCACCTCACTCTTCCCATTCTAAATCCCCTTTCCCCTACCTAGCCAAAGCACACAGACAGATCTGCATGCATCCACATCAACACACAAGAGCAGCACACACAAACACAAGCACCACAAAACACACTGGCACGCAGGCAAACAAAAGTCACCTACAAACACAACAAAAGTCACCACTTCACAAGACACCCCCACCACCCCCAGTTTTACACACTTGGCAGCCAGCATACCCACAGGCACCACATTAACATATGCCCACCACACTCAGCATATCCTCAGGCACCACCCCAAACATCCATCACCAGCACCATACCAGCAGACACCACAACAGCAGATAGTCATCCACAAACATCCACCATACCCACAGTCACCATGCCAACAGACACACACACATCCACCACTCCATCCCCCAGCACATCCACCTCCCAGACCATCAGGAGACACAAATGCACTCACTCACCCACCCACCAGACACCCACCAATCACAAGCATACCACCCAGAAGCACCCACCCACAACATCCACACCAACACCTCCAAATCCTGATCCCCTTCCTGTGACAGTCCCTGAGTCCCAAACAAATTATTTATGTTTAACCTTGCCCTTTCCCCTGTTTCTTCCACCTTTGTCCCAAACACAAGAGGACCCGCCCATCTTCCAGCCCTCCCTTCCACCTCCACAGCCTCCCCTGCCCCCCATGTAAGCACACATACCTCTCCCCAAAGGAGTTAAGTGTTAGCACATTTTGTGCTATTATGAACAATTACATGGACTGGCCAATGGCCTTGGGCTTTTAACATTTATTGTTAAATAAACCCAAACAGTTGTTGTTTTTTGGGTATACATTTGCCCTGCAATTCCTTTTCTACCTTACTGTTGTTCCTGAGTAACTTGTGTTGTCTACCTACTCTTGTCTGTGTTTCATCCTGCTTCCTGTTCCTTTTGCTGTTGTTTGCAGTATCTGACTTTGTGGGCAGTGGTGGTGTCCCCAAAGCCAAGGGTAGATGTTGACTGTATGGATATGTGGGTGTAAATGCAATGGTGGTGTCATGGCACTGTGTACTGTTTGTTATAGTAAGTATTTCATCTTGTGTTGTCCAATGTGAGCATGTATGGTGTAAGACTTGTCCCACTGATATGGATCATGTATTTATCTGATGTGTGGCAGCTTGAGTTTCGTTTGTGCAGACATGGAGTGTGTTCACTTGCGCTACCTTTGTTTGCAATTGACAGTGCATGTGTCCATTTGGCTGTGTGTACCTTGCAGCTAGTTCCTGTGGAGGTATATTCCATGCAGGTGGAGTTGCATGTGCTTTGTTGACTTGCATTTCCACATTGTGCAGACTAGCATGTCATTTGGGTCTAGTGTTGTTTGTCCCTGAGATGGATGTAGGGCCATGTCCTGTGCAAATGTTGTTCTAGGGGCATGTGCAAAGTTATATGTGTCCCAGTGCAGCCTCCTTCCGTGAGTACTCCTGATGGCCCCATCTCAATTGTGCAGGTATTGTCTGCACAGTGATATTTGTCTCTTTGTCTCTCTGTCTATTGTGGATCCCATTGTTCTTCCATTGTGTTGCAATGTGTGTTATGTGTGTGTCCATTGCAAAGCTTTTTTCTGGGAGTGTTGTTTGTGTTCCATGCCACATCCATACATATGTGTATTGAATGTGACAATGGTCCATGGCCTGTGAGGAATGTGAGTGTGTGAGTTGTATTTGTATATATGATATTTGTGTGTTGTTGGTGCTGTGTGAGACAATGTGTGTACCCTTCACTGTCCCTGTGCCTGAGATGGTCAGATGTGTGTTTTTGTGTAGTGTTGTCATGCATTTGAGTGACCTGCCCAGAGGGGGCGTATTGTGGCTGTGAATGAGTCCATCTTTATGTATGATTCTAACTGTATGTACAATGAGATGTGTACTTGGTGCCTGTAGCATGACCTCCCATATCATGTGGACAACAGCGCAACAATCTGTTGTAACGGTTGATGAGACAAGTAGGTGTGTGTATTTTTGGTCTGTTGCATCAAAGTGGGGATTTTGGGCACCTTCGATTCTCATCATTAGTGTTATGCTACCTGCAGGTAAGCATCTCCCTTTATAGTCCCCATTTTCGCCTGTAGAAACGTGGTGGTTGGACCACCACAGTCACATTGGTGGTGTGCAACCTCATAATGTGTCTGGCGGCAACACAAGCTCCCCCTGGTATGTATGGGGTGCCTTGTGACCATGGAGATCTGTGCTGCCTGGCAGTTCCAGTGGGACCACGTTGGTCTTTGCTCCATAGACCCACGACCTCCAACCCGATGGCGATCGGACTGCCGCTGCCGCCAAAGCGGTTGCTGGACCACCAAACTCGTAATGAGGCCCTAATAGACTCCACCAGATTCCATCTAGTCTGATTAGATTCACTATTTTTAAAATTATTCAATCAAGGTTAAGTTTGACTATATTTTTATTGAATATGTGAACTATATTCCTAAACATATAGTTTCTCCTGGTTTTCAAGTAAAACCAATTTATCAAACATTTCCATAATGCACTATTTGTTTAATGGCAGAAAGTTTGTCAGGATTAAATTTGTAACCAGAAATAGATTCTAAAGAGCTGATATATTTAAGGAAGAAAGGAAATGGAGATTCAGATTAGGCATTAAGAAATAGAAAACCGTAGTTGATTTTCACTGTAAGTAATGCCTTGAATAATAAAATTCTGCTGATTCTTTGATAAAGAAACTGTTAAATGACTACACTAAACAAAACTGCTTTATGCCTCTATATAACAAAAACTGTTCGAAGTTGATACCCTGACAAACATAGAAGTTTAGGGTGAAGTGTACAATAAAGAATAAATGAATTATCTTGGGGTCCAAAGCCAAAGCGACTTAAGGAATGAAACACAAAATCACAACTCATTACCTCCCGTCCCTTCGCCTTCCTTAACAACAAATGAGGCTCCTTTGCCTCACCTAGACCCCTCCCCTCTCTTCTTAAAAGAGACCCCGCCCACTCCTGTTTTCTTTTGTCTCCTTACCTGGTGAGACTTACCTCTTCTCTCCTCCTTGGCGTGGTTGAGGGAGGCATCGTCATCTTCTACAGCGCTGGTCGCGGTGCTTCTGGTGCTGTTTCTCCCTCACTTGGCAATAGCATGATAGAGGCGTGCCGGGCTGTCTCTCTGTGGTTTCCTGTAACGTCGTCTGACGCAGTCGGACAGATCTGCTTTGGCTGGGGCTGTGCTTTCGGGTTGAAGATGTCACAGAGCACATCGATCGCTCGGCAGCAAGTTTCTACCTTTTTGGGGTATGGTCAGCATTTAAGCCCGCGTTTTTTCATTTTTTCGTTGGTTCTCCTGATTGGTGGGCCTATTAGGAATCATCTTATGATTGGTTATTGGTTAGGCCATTTCAGGACTTTTTAAGCCCGGGAAGTTGGTATTGGACATTTGTTTGGTGTCATCATGTCGGGGAAGAAGGGTGCAAAACGCAGTAGAGTGATTTCTTCTTCTTCCTCTTCTGAGGAGGGGGGGTGCTGTGCCATTGCAGTCTTCTAGAGTTGACAGGACTGATATGGCTGGTACTACTCCTCTTATATCTCATGAGGAAGTTCAAGACATGATTGAGGTGGCAGTTTCCAGGGCTCTCCAGGCTGGGGCTGTCCGTGCTGGTTGTCCCTCTGCTGCTACCACCTCCATGGAGGCTGCTGGTTCCTCTTCTTCAGAGAAGGATGTTCCTTCTATGTCTTCTGGGGGCAAAGATGTGTCTTGTGAGGAAATGTGGAGTATTCTGGTTCACATCTGGGACAATTTGGGTTTTCCTGCTTTTCAACCTGCAGGGGATGATTCTACCCTATTTCCTCATTATGGGACTCCTTCTCGGTTTGCTATGCCTTTCCAGGGGTCTGTAAAGGACATAGGGCGTTATTACAACTTTGGAGGAGGTGTTAATCCGTCCCAAAAGTGACGGTAAAGTGACGGATATACCATGAGCCGTATTACGAGTTCCATAGGATATAATGGACTCGTAATACGGCTGGTGGTATATCCGTCACTTTACCGTCACTTTTGGGATGGATTAACACCTCCTCCAAAGTTGTAATAACCCCCATAGTTTTCCGGGAATGGAAAAAGGTGGACAAAGCCCAGGTTCCACGTTTTCTCCAAAAATTGTATTTGCTGGAAGGAGAGGATGCTCTACCTCCTTCTGTGTGTTTAGATTCTATGCTGGCTACTTTGATTGGTAAAACTGCTGTCAATCTAGAAAACTGTACTCTTTCTGATGCCACAGATCAGAAGGTGGACTCTGGTTTAAAAAGGGCTTTGTTGCTGGAAATTTGACTCTTTGGGCTGGTATGTTTTTGGCTTATTCTGTGCAGTCTTTGGTTAGGACTTTGACAAACATGCGGCGGCAGTGTAGGATGGGTCGGAATGTTCTGAATTACTGTCTGCTATGGAACAACAGGCCCGTTTATTGGCTGATTTTTCTTCGGATATTATCCGCTCTTCAGCTATGGCTTCTGGGGCAGTGATTGGGGCATGCGGGTCACTTTGGTTGCGGCAATGGAAAGCAGATCCTGGGGAGAAAGCGGCTCTCCTACGACTTCTTTTTGAGGGTCAGGCTCTGTTTAGGGATCAATTGCCTGCAATGATTTCTAAAGCCTTTAAGGACCGTAAGCATGTGTTACCTTATAAAGGAAGCTCCACATCTGGCAAAGGGTAGAAGTCGCACTCCAGGTCCTCTCCCAAGTTTGTTCCTTGGTCCTCTTCTTCCAGGAAGCGTTGGTTTTAGCCTAGGTTTTCTCCTATGAGGTCAGTTCCATCAGTGAAAGGGGCTGTTAAGAAGGGTTCTTGACAATCAATGTTTTGGAGAGTGGCCAGTGGGAGGAAGGCTGAGACTTTTACTGTCTGAATGGAGAAAGGATGTCGCCGATCAGTGGGTCCTGAACATTGTAGAAAATGGATACTCCATAGAGTTCGATCTTGTTCCTCCAGACACTGGGATTCGTCTGACTCCTCTACCTGTGGAAGAAGACAGGCAGCAGGCATTGGTGGAGGGAGTCCAATCTTTGCTGTCAAAAGGGGCTATTTGCAGGGTTCCAGTGGAGGAATAGGGAAAGGGGACTTATTCTGTTCTGTTCCTTGTTCCAAAACTGACAGGGGGTTTCCGTTATGTCTTGAATCTCAAATGGGTGAATTCTTGGATCAAGACTGTACACTTCTAGATGTTGTCCATTCAGGATATTCTTCCTCTCATATTGGCAGGGGATTTTCTGGGGTCTCTGGATCTTCAGGATGCTTACCTCCCCTTTCCTGTCACAGCACCTTCTCAAAGGTTTCTTCGCTTTGCAATAGGTCTGGACCATTTTCAGTTTTGTGTTTTTCCCTTTGGCCTGAAGTCAGCTCCCAGAGTCTTCAACAAAGTGCTGGCTCCTCTTGTGGCGTTTCTGCATTGGGAAGGGGTGTTTGTACATCTTTACCTGGACGATCTCTTGATTCAGGCTCCAGATCTCATGAGGTTTCATGTGAAAAGGGTCTTGGGGGTTCTACAGGATCACGGTTTCTTAATCAATTGGGGGAAATCAGATTTGGTGCCTTCCCAGGACCTAGTGTTTATCGGGGTCGATTTCTGTCTCTGCGGGGGTTGGTGACTGTGTCAGACAGGAGATGGAAGGGTCTTCAGGCTCAGGTGACAGCTGTGCTGTCTCAAGTGGCTCCCAAGGTGCTTCATTGGTTACCTCTACAGGGTCACTCGGCTTCAGTGATCTTCTTGGTTCCTTGGGCGAGGTTTCATCTTCTTTGTCTGGTAAATTGGTTGCAGTCCCGAAGGTCTCCAGAACCTTGCACTCTGCTGACTCGCATTCCTGTGTCGGATTTCATTCACCGGGAGTTGGGTTGGTGGATGGTGCCGGCTCCTCTACAGATTGGGGTTCCTTTGTCTCATCCGATGCCTGTGGAGTTAACGACCGATGCCAGTCTCTCGGGGTGGGGGGGCATGGCTGGGGTCGGGGCAAGTTCAGGGGTTTTGGTCCCTGAGAGAATCGGAGAGGTCCTCGAATTGGAGGGAGTTGACTGCGGTCCGGCTAGCTCTGGTGCATTTTCAAGCGCTCTTGCAAGGGGAGGCGGTGTTGGTACAGACGGACAACTTGGTGGCCAAGTCCTATATCAACAGGCAGGGAGGGACCAGATCCCGCTCTCTGAATCTAGTTGCTCGGCCGATTTGTTTGTGGGCCCAGCATTCGGTTCTGTCTCTTCAGGCCACGTATATTCAGGGGTCGGACAATATTCTGGCAGATCAATTCAGCAGGGTCATCCCTTCCTCCTGGGAGTTATCCCTTCGGGTGTATCTCTTCTGTTGTCTGGTGCGGAGAAATGGGGTTGTCCGGTTGTGCACTTGTTAGCATCTCAGGAAAATGCAAAAGTGGGGAAGTTCTGCTCCCATTATCGGTGTCCTCAGGCATAGGCAGTAGACGGTCTGATGTCTCCATGGCTGCAGGGTCTTCTTTATGCGTTTCCTCCATTTTGGTTGATCCGATCCTTTCTTGTCAGGGTACGGAAGGTGGGGTCTCAGGTGATTTTGATCACTCCCCGGTGGCCTCGTTCGAATTGGTTTCCTCTGCTTCAGCGGTTGGCCTTTCGATCGGAGTGGGTTCTTCCTCCCCATCCCTCTCCTCTGGTGTTTCCTTATCTCTCCCGGGGATCCTTGCAGAGACTGCACTTGACGGCTTGGAGGTTGAACGGCGGGGTTTGACTGGACTGGGGGTTCCTGGTCCTTTGGTTGTGACTTTGCAGGCAGCTAGGCGTGAATCCACATTGCATTCCATTGGACATCAGTGGAAGGTTTTTTCCTTGTGGTGTTTGCGACAGCATATTGACCCTACAGCTGCTTCTCTGTTTGTGATCATGCAGTTTTTGCAGGATGGGGTGTAAACTTACCGTTTATGGCATTACTCCTAGTCCTACTCCCTCGCCTTCCTTACAGTTCCCTCCCTCCCTCACCGTACAGGACAACTGAGTTTCCGTTGGCTTGTTTCTGTACAGGAGTGGGCAGGGGGCTTTTTTAAGAAGAGAGGGGAGGAGGGAGGGGTCTGGGTGAGGCAAAGGAGCCTCATTGGTTGTTAAGGAAGGTGAGGAAGTAGGACCAGGAGTAATGCCATTAACGGTAAGTAACAGACGCATTTTATCAGATGCTTTTTCAGCACCAAGGGTTATGGCTGTGAAGGGTGTTTATATTGGGTGGGTTTACTTATTGCATTGAAAAATAATTTAGCATTATTAGAGGATACCCTTACCATTTACAAAACCAGACTGTTCCTGTCCCAAAATTAATTATTAGACTGGGTTAGACCACATATGTTAAACAATGTAGCAGGGATTTCATAAACGCTTAATTTCATTCCTCATTGTCATTTGCCTGAGAAATTTGCCTGACGTCTAAAAGTTTTGCATATAATATAACTACACCATTTATTTTACAAACAGGAGAGCAGAAAACATTATCCACCCAATGTTCCTTTGCACTTAAATGTGTTTCTTGCAAGAATTCTGTTGGAGCTTGAAGTTCAGTCAAATGGTGAACCAAGCCACCTTTTTTTCCAAAATCACTTTAAGTACTATTAATCCAGAAAATTACAATAAGCAAGAGAGGATTACACAATAAAGAATTAGACAAACATGTTGGTAAAACAATTCTAACAAGAAGCAAGCAATAACAAGAAATATACCATAAAGAAGAAATGAACAAGTGTAAATAAAGTGAAGCAATATCAAAATATTACAGGATAGCAAGAAAAGGAGGTAAGTCTAGAGGTACTATACTGACTCCACATATATGTACCTATGTGTTACATATATCCTCAGGGTATGTAGATGTGAAGTTAGGATAGTAAACCTATATTTACCTATATGCACTTACCTTTTGATATCAGTCCCTTGGTATTTTGTACTCAATATTAATCTTTATTGATAATAATGGTGTTGATATTAAATTCTCCAATCTTGGGTGTCCATTCCTGTATGTAGTCATAACTACAGATTGCACCTTGCACATGCTTTGGATGATGGGTGCAAATCTCATAACAAAACTGTAGGAACAGGTAGGAACATGTAGAAGTGGACATCCAGGACTACCTTTTCTCCTGGACACTGTGCTTTATATATATATATATATATATATATGTGTGTGTGTGTGTGTGTGTGTTGTGTGTGTGTGTTTTTTTGTTTTGAAAATAACTTTGGTGCCAATTGACGAATCTTCACAAAATATTTCATAACTTGTTTGAAACTCACTTCAGCTGTTGTCTTGAAAGTTTCAGGGTGATTTGTCAAGCAGGGGCCAAGAACAAGGGGCCGTTTGTGGCCTATCTTTAGAAGGGTACAAGGCCACATGGGCCTCCCTCCTTTGCCCTTTACAGCCCTGGGGACCACCACCTTCTCAGGGTCAAGCCATTTTTGCAACCCTCCTTACTGGGCCTTATTTGGCTATGGGGACCACCACTTCCTTGGGGCCAGCCCATGCATTTTTAAAGGAGTGGGGCTTCACAGCCCCCTCCTGGGGCCATTAATGGCCATGGGGACTGCCACCCCCTAGGGCCAACACCCAGTGTGCCCACCCTCGAGGTGCCAACCTTCAGGACATAGATGTTTGCTTTTGTTTTGCTGGAGCTTTGACAGCTCCTGTTGAGCAGGAGCAAACAGTGAGTCTGCTCCCACTTGGTGAGAGTAGACTTTTAATTTGTTTCCTTACCCGCTGTCATGCTGGCAGGAAAACAGATGTAAGAATTGTTCCTGCACGCAGGGAGCAGCATTTTTTGGTAGCAATGTCAGCTCTCACTGAAGGTGGGGAGATGGAAAGGACTGCGGGGTCATTCGGGCTTCCCATGCGGCCCCCAATAGTGCACACTGGGTGGCCTAGGTGGAGCCAGGGCACCCAGCATGAAGTAGCCAGGTTCAGGGAATGGGGTCCTTGGGGAAAAAATCAGCCCAGGGAGGGGGACTCCATGATCCCCTCTCTCCTTGCACTAATTGGCCAGACTACAAAGGTTGTGGTCCGCGGGCCTGACCAACTAGTGTCACGCTGCCCCCTCCCATTGCACTAATCGGCTGGGCCAGAGACAATGGGGTCTTGGTGGCCAAAATCAGCCTGGGGAGGTGGGGCCACAGTGCCCCCCTCCCTTTCAGTAATTGACCAGGCCCTGTGGGATGAGGTCCCTGGGGCTAAAATCGACCAGGGAAGTGTGCCCCCCCACTCCTCATTAGTAATTAGGTGGACCTGGGGGGAGGGGGTCCCCGGGCCGTAGTTGGCCTGAGGAGTGGGGATATATGCCCCCTCCTGGGTTGTCTGCATATGGGGGGTGGGCCACAGGGCTCTGCAGCCATCTCCCCCCTCACACTGCTGAAGGTCATGCATGCAGATTGTTGGCAACAGTGTCTGGCCACAGGCCAAGCCCTGCTGCCGACCCACCTCTGTGCAAAGGCTGTGCCTAGAGCGGGTTAAGTTGCCTGAAGGGGTTTGGACCTCTGCGGTTGACCTCCTGCCAAGCACACTTGAAGGTCATGCGTGCTGTGGGTTGGATTAACATAAGATAAATAAATATTACTTAACTTTTTAAAAAACCTACAAGTTTACTGAAAAAAACTAAGGTTACAGGGATGGTATAGTCAGGAAATAGAATTTAAAAATCTTAGAAATTCACTTAAAATCCAAAGGTTAGAGGGACGTTATAGTTAGGTTCAGATTTTACATGCACAAAACCATAGCAATCCAACAGTTATAGTTATAATTACCTCACCTCAAGAAACTATAACTCTTGCCCTAAAGTAACTATAACTTGTGCCAAGCAGTGCACCTTATCACACATATTACATCAGTAATATCAATCAATCAATCAATCAATCACATTTATAAAGCGCGCTACTCACCCATAAGGGTCTCAAGGCGCTGGGGGGGAGGGGGTCAGTGCTCGAAGAGCCAGGTCTTGAGCTGCCTTCTGAAGGGGAGGTGTTCGGGTATGGCGCGAAGGTGACTGGGCAGGGAGTTCCAGGTCTTCGCTGCCAGAAAAGAGAAGGATTTTTCTCCGGCGGTGGTTTTGCGGATGCGGGGAACGGCTGCCAAGGCCTGACCGGTGGAGCGCAGAGTGCGCGGAGGAGTGTAGAAGGAGACGCGGGAGTTGATGAGTTTGGGTCCGAGGTTGTAGAGGGCTTTGTGTGCGTGGGTGAGGAGTCTGAAGGTGATCCTCTTGTTGACCGGGAGCCAATGGAGTTTTCTCAGGTGTCCGGAGATGTGGTGGTGGCGAGGTATGTCCAGGATGAGTCGTGCTGCGGCGTTCTGGATCCGTTGAAGTTTCCTCTGCAGCTTGGTGGGGATGCCGGCGTACAGAGTGTTCCCGTAGTCCAGGCGGCTGGTGACGAGGGCGTGGGTGACGGTCTTCCTGGTGTCGATGGGGATCCAGCGGAAGATCTTGCGGAGCATGCGGAGGGTGTTGAAGCACGCTGAGGTCACCGAGTTGACCTGTCTGGTCATCGAGAGGGAGGAGTCCAGGATGAAGCCGAGGTTGCGTGCGTGGTTGGTCGGTTGGGGAGTGCTGCCTAGGGCGGGCGGCCACCAGGAGTCGTCCCATGCGGAGGGGGTAGGGCCGAGGATGAGGACCTCCGTTTTATCTGTGTTCAGTTTCAGTCGGCTGTCTGTCATCCAGGTCGCTACTTCCTTCATGCCGTCGTGCAGTCTGGTCCTTGCTGATGTGGGGTTGTTGGTGAGGGATAAGATGAGCTGGGTGTCGTCGGCGTAGGATATGATGTCGAGTCCGTGTTTGCGTGCGATGTTTGCCAGGGGGGTCATGTAGACGTTGAATAGGGTGGGGCTGAGGGAGGATCCTTGGGGTACGCCGCAGATGATCTCCGTGGCTGCGGATCTGAAGGGGGGGAGGCGGACTCTCTGGGTCCTTCCGGAGAGGAAGGAGATGACCCATTCCAGGGCCTTGCCTCTGATGCCGGCGCTGCAGAGGCGGTCTATCAGGGTGCGGTGGCAGACCGTGTCGAAGGCTGCAGAGAGATCCAGGAGAATGAGGGCCACGGTTTCACCCTTGTCGGTCAGGGCTCGGATGTAGTCCGTGGCTGCGATGAGGGCGGTTTCGGTGCTGTGGTTGGCCCTGAATCCGAACTGAGTGGAGTCGAGGGAGTCGGAGGTTTCCAGGGCGGCGGTGAGTTGAGCGTTGACGATTTTCTCAATCACTTTGGCGGGGAACGGTAGGAGGGAGATAGGCCGGAAGTTTTTGGGTTCGGTGGGGTCTGCTGTAGGTTTCTTTAAGAGGGCGTTGAGTTCTGCGTGTTTCCAGCTTTCAGGGAAGGTAGCAGGGGGTGAGGGAGGCGTTGATGACGTCTCAGAGGTGGGGTGCGATGATGTTGTCGGCCTTGTTGTAAATGTGGTGAGGACAGGGGTCGGAGGGTGATCCCGAGTGGATCGAGTTCATGACGCGGGTGGTTTCCTCGGTGGTGGTAGGGTTCCAGGTGAGGATGGTGGAGATGTCGTTTGCGGCTTCCGTGGGCGGGTTCATGTTGGTGGTCGTGAAGCTGTTGTAGATGTCGGCGATCTTACGGTGGAAGAAGGTCGCGAGGGAGTCGCAGAGGTCCTGTGAGGGAGGGATGGGGTTGGTTTCTGCGTCCGGGTTGGAGAGCTCTTTGACGATGCCAAATAGTTCCTTGCTGTTGTGGGCGTTGTTGTCAAGTCTGTTCTGGTAGGCTGTTTTTCGTGCGGTGCGGAGGCGTTGGTGGTGTTGGCGGGTGGTGTCCTTGAGAGCTGTCAGGTTTTCCTCTGTCGGGTTGAGGCGCCATGTCTTCTCGCGGAGGCGCCATTCTTTCTTGGAGTTTTTGAGTTCGGTGGTGAACCAGGAGTTTTTCTTGTGGTTGTTGGTGTTGGTTTGGGTCTTCAGAGGGGCCAGGAGGTTGGCGCAGTCGGAGATCCAGTTGGTGAGGTTGTTGGCGGCCTCGTTGGGGTTGCTGGTGCTGGTGGGTTGGTTCAGGGAGAGCGTTGCTGCGAGTTGTTCTGTGGTGATTCGGTTCCAGTGTCTTTTTGGTGGTTGCCGGGTGTGGTGATGCACGGTGGTTTTCTTGAAGCTGAAGTGGACGCAGCTGTGGTCCGACCATGTGAGTTCGGTGGTGTGGCTGAAGGTGATGTGTTTGCTTGAGGAGAAGATGGGGTCGAGCGTGTGTCCGGCGTAGTGGGTGGGGGTGTTGACCAGTTGTTTCAGTCCCAGGTTGGCGAGGTTGTCTAGAACGGCGGTGGTGTTGTTGTCGGTGTGGTTCTCCAGGTGAAAGTTGAGGTCTCCTAGGAGGATGTAGTCGGTGGATGAGAGTCCGTGGGGGTTGACGAACTCTGCGATGTCTTCGCTGAACTTGGTGCGGGGTCCTGGTGGTCTGTACATGAGGGTGCCTCTTAGGGTTGTCTTGGGGTCGATGTGGATCGCGAAGTGGAGGTGTTCGGCGTCGGGAAGTGAGTTGTCGGTGTGGGTCGAGATGCTGATGGAGCTTTTGTGTGCGATGGCGATGCCTCCTCCGGTGCGGTTGAAGCGGTCTCTCCGGATGATTTTGTAGCCGTCGGGGATGGCTATG
Organism: Pleurodeles waltl; assembly: GCF_031143425.1. Lineage (NCBI taxonomy): Eukaryota > Metazoa > Chordata > Amphibia > Caudata > Salamandridae > Pleurodeles > Pleurodeles waltl. Next base: position 1,120,460,329 of record NC_090437.1, on the reverse strand, counting down.
GCGATGTCGGGTGCCGAGGAGGGGTTCATCCAGGTCTCGGTGAGGAAGGCGATGTCTGGGTTCGTTGAGTTGATGAGGTTCCACAGTTCGATGGCGTGCCTGTGGACGGAGCGGGTGTTGACCAGGATGCATTCCAGGTTGCTTCCGGGGGCGTCGTTCTTGGTGGTGGCCGTGTGGGTCCGTAGGCAGGTGAAGCGGCAGTTGCTGCAGGTGAAGGGTCCGTGGGTTCGTTTGGGGGTGGCGCGGTAGCAGCCCAGCGTGCGGCCGGGGTTGAGGTTGGCGAGGGTGGCGGAGTCATAGGTCAAGCGGGGGGTGCGGGGGCCAGGGGTTCGGGCGCTGGGCGCGGTCCAGGCGCGGACGGGCGCAGACGGGCTTGCCTTAGGCGCGCCTTCGGCGCACCAGCGGCGCGTCCGCTGCGCGGCCTCGCAGCGGCCGCCATTTAAGGGGTAGGTGGGGAGGCGGGGTCAGCTGGGAGGCGGGAGGTGGGCGGGCAGGGGAGCTGGAAGCGGGAAAAAAGAGCGGCAAAAAAGAGCAGCAAAAAACGGCGGGAAAAGCGCGGTAGGAGCGGCGGGAAAAAGCGGCAAGACGGCGAAAAGGGAACAAGAGCCTACTAAAATCTACTAAAAAGGAGGGGCTGAGAGGGGAGGACGGCGCACGGCACTCGGGGGCACACGCACGGGATACAAGGAGAGAAAAGGGAATTTCAGTCACTCGGGGGCACACGCACGGGATACAAGGAGAGAAAAGGGATTTTTAGTCAGCACCAGCACAAGCACAAGCACTCGGGGTACACGGGCAAGAAGGGGGGAGCACACTCACAGGAGAGGAAGGCAGTCAGGGACTGGAGGCGCTGCGTGAGCAGGGGAGCGACCTACCCGAGGGTCAGTGGTCGCTACCTCTGCCTCGCAGCGGCCGCCATTTAAGGGGTAGGTGGGGAGGCGGGGTCAGCTGGGAGGCGGGAGGTGGGCGGGCAGGGGAGCTGGAAGCGGGAAAAAAGAGCGGCAAAAAAGAGCGGCAAAAAACGGCGGGAAAAGCGCGGTAGGAGCGGCGGGAAAAAGCGGCAAGACGGCGAAAAGGGAACAAGAGCCTACTTAAATCTACTAAAAAGGAGGGGCTGAGAGGGGAGGACGGCGCACGGCACTCGGGGGCACACGCACGGGATACAAGGAGAGAAAAGGGAATTTCAGTCACTCGGGGGCACACGCACGGGATACAAGGAGAGAAAAGGGATTTTTAGTCAGCACCAGCACAAGCACAAGCACTCGGGGTACACGGGCAAGAAGGGGGGAGCACACTCACAGGAGAGGAAGGCAGTCAGGGACTGGAGGCGCTGCGTGAGCAGGGGAGCGACCTACCCGAGGGTCAGTGGTAATATCATCTTCTATGACATCAATTCAAATATAAGTGTAACATTTGCAATCAAATTATTGATGAGAAAACTGTGCATGGCAGGGGTGTGAGTTATAGTTACCTTAGGACACAAGTTATAGTTTCTTGAGTAATGAAGATGCATTTAATGCTTCGAAAAAGTGTAAAACAGTGTGATGCACAACATATATACAGAGCCATTTTGATTAGGAAGTAGCACTCTGACACTCCTGTCTAGCTGTGTTCCTTCAGGTTCCCCAGTCATTCTCACTCTATCCTATCATTTCCTGTCTAGCTCTCCCATTTTTTAAATGTTATTTTCGATTTTACTCGTTTTTCTGCCCATGTGCTTTCATTTTATGTTTTTACAGTGGGATATGGCAAAGGAAGGCACTAGGCACCTCATCAGTGCTAGGACATTGCACTATGCAAAATAGTTTCAGAGGCAGAAGTGGCTGCAATGGTATTTTTAATGCAGCACCACTTCCCCCTCATGTTAGCAGCAGATGGCTAGTCAGGCAAGGGGTACAGCCTGCAGAGCAGATCCTGTGCTAGGGGAAAGTACAGCGCAGTATGCGCTCCTACACAGACATCTCCCACACCCAGCAACAGTCCAGAAACAGCTGCCATGACACTATGGGGGTTATTCTAACTTTGGAGGAGTGTTAATCTGTCCCAAAAGTGACGGTAAAGTGACGGATATACCACCAGCCGTATTACGAGTTCCATAGGATATAATGGACTCGTAATACGGCTGGTGGTAAATCCGTCACTTTTCCGTCACTTTTGGGACGGATTAACACCTCCTCCAAAGTTAGAATAACCCCCTATAGACCTAGAAGAACACTCCCTTGAACTGCTGAGGGTGAAGGTGACAGAAACAGGTAAGTGATATTTCATTTTTAAAATTATTATGTTTATTACTCTTCAGAATGCATTATTTATATCAAAGGTAAGTTTAACTGATTATACATATGTGTGTGCGTGATACATATCTTTGTGTGTGTGACAGAGGTGCAGGCGCATGCGTGCAAACTTTCCGAAAATAAAGTTAATCTGCCTCAGCTCCTTCATGGAAAGTCAAACGGCGGCCAAGAAAGACGTGTTCCATAATGCATGCAATTTCAATATGGATTGTTGAACAGCTTTACAGTCAAAATGACTGAACAGAACTATGCCAAATTTGGCAGAAAGCTAGATTGTTACCCAGAAAGTATGGTTTGTGTAACTTGATGTACATTTGTTCAGTAGTTTTTGCAAAATTAAGGTTTGAAATGTATGGATAGTTGGACCTTTGGACTTAGATAAAAAAAATGGAGCCTTCTTATTGGCTGAAGAGCCTTTTTCAGAGTGACCGGTCTGATTGGCTGGCCGCAATTTGAAAAGAAATGCTGTGGCAGGAATTAAAGGACATGAGGGCTTGGTCCACTGTCCTGAAAAGGTTTTTGAAAAAGGACATAAGGGTCAGGAAATCCTGGCCCCCCAGCCCTTGTAGTGGGTCCCGGAGGGTCATTCATGGTCCCAAATGTAATATGTTTTTGTAATTTGCTGCATGGTCCTAAGGGAGTCTTGTGGGACCGCCCCAACAAAATATTTAAAACATGTGGAATTTCACATTTTGCTTTTTAAAACCCCAGGGGGGCAGGGTCCAAGTCTCAATGCAACTATATTTTTAATAATGATGGACAGGGGTGTGTGCTTTGTTCTACTTTCAAGAGCCAACTTTTGGCCCCGAGGACCCCATCCCCTGGGGCCAGATGCATTGCTGTTTCCGGTATTCCATCTCTAGGGACAGAGAGTTTAACTACTCTCTCTTTGTCTCCAGGGATGGGATCCCCGGGACGGAGAGAGCAGACAGGGAAACAGTGCTTTGCTCTCATCATTGGGAGCCACGAAAATAAAAGCTGCTCTCACCAAGTGACAGAACACAGCTTATGGTGCTGGCTTCCATGGAGGCCCAAAAGACAAGGGATGCATGTGTAAAGCTGGCAGGGCTGCGGGGACCTTGGGACTCCTCCACAGCCTCCAACAATAAAAAAAACAGCGAGTGTCCTGAGTGTGAATGGGCCAAAAATTTTAAGTTAAAGAAGGAAAAAAGGTTGTGGGATTCCTTTAGCCCAATGCCAAAGACACGTTTGTTGTTGGTGTCAAAGACAACATGTTTCCAGGTTCATTTTGTCTTTGAGACAAGTAGGCCCAACCCCTTGCAGCACAAACCTATTGATTGTCAATTTACAGTGCTACATTATGAAGCAGGGAAAGGAACTCTCCATAGTTAAGGTAATTGTGTCCATGAGTTAATGCTATTCAAAGTTGTATTTATGGTTCATTGATGCAAAGCCTTTATTATAAGGGTGAGCATTCTAAATAAATGGTGTAAACTCGGACTGCACTTCTGACTGGTTTCCCTAACAAATTGTTTACCCCATTTGCATAGTTTAACAATAGGAGGCTACATAAAATCCCCCCAGGATGCTCTCTGATTAAATGCAAACATTTGCAGAAGTTTGTAAGCAAGATTGATAATTATGTGCTTTCAAAATAAAATGTTCACAAAAAATTGCAGCTAGTTAAAAAACGTTTTACAAACTACTGTGAAATTTTAGGTACCATTTCTTTGTAGCATCTTTTAGTAAATGTGTTGATGTATGTTAGTATTTCAAAAAATTATTCATAACGGAAATTCAGTGTAACTAGTCTCAACAAGATTATGGGAAACGTGCAAATAAACAAGCATTCGGCAAAGCCAGTGTGTCTGACATTGGTGGTCAGCCTTTTAGTTTTGTCAATGTGTGTTTTGTTCTGCTATGGCTTTTGTAAAACCTGTTGAGGGAGCTGCTGGGCCCTCACTATTGTAACAAACATTGGCAAAAAGAAAAAATATTTTTGGTCTCAAAAAGCATACATTGCTGTGGTAATTCATGGCACTGAACAAAGCCACTCAGTTCTTAAAGAAAGTCACAAGAGTGTACCCATGATATTTGTCTTTGCATTAGAGCATGTAATCATACTCCTAGAGAATATTTGTGAATTACAAATATGCATGTGTAGATTTGCTCACCTTCCCTCCAACCACTGTTTTCCAACCCCGAAAGACACATTACCTCTGACCCTTGTCAGGAGTAAAGTTCCAACCTTTCTTTGGAATAGATTAGAGAAGATCTGTTGAAAACCTTTAAAACATGCAAGATAGTAGGTTTGCACAGATGCAGAAGGTCTTCATAATTTCAAGGAACCATTTCCTTATGCCAAAGAAAAAGTGAGGTAGTCAAACGCTAACATTTTAGCAAGCTTCCCAAGTTACGGTTTGGTGGTACGGCGACTCTTTGCTGAACACATATTTAATAGTGGGCTGTTGTGGCAGTTGTGTTCTTAGTGAGGATACCACCAATTCAAGTGCACTAAGGGTAGCAGGTAGGCTGCTTGGATGCTTTGGGGTGACTACATGTCTCTCTTCTTTGTACCATGCCTACATTGTTGCAGGTGGTAACTTCACACTAAAAGCAAAAAGGTGTATTTCCATGATAGTGACATTATATTTTTCTTCCCTACACCACCTCCTATCTGTTCAACAACTTTCTCTATCTATGCAACAGTATCCTTTGGGGGTGCTCTCCCCACACACTTCCCTATTGGTTTTTAAGATAAGCACGATCTAATTTTTGTTTCAGAGCCATGACTGTAGTAACTGTAGTGCTGAGAGGTATCTGCTTTGTTTTTGGTTTGTGTTGACATTGATGATTTAGGGGTGATCCTCCTCCCAGTGTGTTCCTGCTCCGAAGAGGGAAAAACTGGGTATAACACATTACTGGAAAAAAGGATGAGCGTTTTATGGCACTAGTGGCAACACATTTCTTCTCCTCATTAGCCATTTTCTATGCAAAGCCAGTTTATTTTGGCCAACCTCTTTACTTCCTTTCCTGTTGATGATCAGCATAAGCAGACACAAACACAAGAGAGGTTTCCGTTGACAACCTTCTTTACTACGTATGTCTTTAGAGATATTGCCTTTCATTTAAATTAAAACTACCTTTACCACACATTTGCATACTGTTATACCACGCATGCCTTTACAACTAATTTTTTTATAATAAAAATGAATTATTTAGATATAATTCTGTTTTTTTAGCATAATATGTAAAGAAAACAGTGTTTAAAAAATACTGTGTTACTTAAATTTCATCTCACAAATATTGTGTTGACAAAAATATAATTAACAGAAATATTGATGGTAAGAATCATTGTCAAAATATTGTTTATTAAAATATTGTTGTTAAAAGATCATTTTTATGGGTTAATTTCCATGCATGTTTTAATGTGTTTTATTTCTTTGCATGTAAATTTTCGGGTAAATAAGTTTAGTCCATTTTTATAGCAATTTTTACAAAATTGTCAAATTATTTTATTCTGAATTTTAATAAGGCTTTCTATTAATGCATATTTATTTAATATGTAGGAGCGGAATGTTGGGTTTTTAGAGGAAAACAGGGAGACTTTTAAAATTCAAACTGCTGCATTCCCATTTACTACCCCCCACATATATTACACGTTATAAGTTAAACAAAATAGATTCGGCTAGAGGGGCTAAGTGTGTATGCTATGGGATAATCAATTCCACCTTCCTATAGCTTGCATGCGAGTGCCCTGGGGTCCAGTCTTTACAGTAGTACGCATCTAAAGGAGGCAACCAGACTGGTGATTCCCTTGAGGCCGTCACATGTTTATTGGGTGCTGTGGCTGGGCTAAAAGGCTGAAAAATCCCATACAAGCTCAGCGAACTAGCTCTTCTCCAAGCGAAACGCCATGTGGTCATCCAATTGTTGGGCACGGGAGTCCCTTGGGTTACCAGGTGGCTGAGAGACCTGCTGGAGTAGAAAGTAGCACAAAAGAAACAGCTAAGAGTGGCCGGCTCTGATGAAAGGGCAGCAGAGGAGATAGTGCTGTGGGCACAGTTGCTCGAAAAGTTCACCCGGGAGGAGGATTTGTGTCCTTAGGTTGATTCTGACTTAGAGGACTAACTAACTGAAACAATGCTAACACTGCTGAAAATATGACTACCAAGCGAGGTAATGTGATGCTTCTTCTTTGATGTACTGTTCATGGATTTGGTTCCTTCAACAAACTGCTCCTGCCAATGTATGCACCGCAACGCTGTTGTAATAGTTGATGTGATGAAGGTAACCATATCTGTGGCTGTCGATATTATGTACCTCTGAGACGAGATGTGTGACTCTGATAACCTGTTTATATTGTACGGTTTGATTAAAATCAATCAATAAATAAACATATCCCTTTTCACCTAAAAAAACAAACGTTACAAGGATGTTACAGTTAAGTTCTGAATTTACTTGTACAAAACCTTAGAAATTTACCAGTTGGAGTTATTTCAAGTAACTATAACCTGTGCCCTAAGATTATCAATGATGTTATAAAAGATGTCATGAGTGATGTTATATCTGGGGTAATAAGTAGTGCATGCTAAGTTATAGTTACTTGAACCTTCACCAATCCCAGGAGGGAGTGGCCCGTGCACCCCCATCCTTATTTTTGACATGCCCCCCGGACCTGGCCTACCGGGGGGCTTCATTAAAAACAAGCAGATTAATTTTTGTTGCGGATTCGCGATCTCCATCCTCAATTTGTGGCAACACCAGAGCTAAGGTGTCAGGAAGTCCCTTACCTGGCCCCTTTTCTTATTGTTTACTTTTTTTTCAGTGACTCAGCTGAAGCCGAGATCAAAGATGGCTGCCAACTTTTTCTTGTTAAAGTGTAGGCAGCCAATCAGATCCCAGCACAAGATCGGAAGGGTTTGCGGAGCTTTGTCGTCCCCATATATACAAATTAGTTTTTTCTTCAGTATTTTAAAAACTACTGAACAGATTTACACCAAAAAACAAAAAGGGTGCTTTCTGGACAAAGAGCAAACTTTCTGCCAAAATTGGTGTAATTCCGCCCAGTGGCTTGGGTGCTTTTCATGTTCAAAATCCCTATAGGAATTAACATGGAGAAAACACGTTTTGGGACCCCCCTTTTTTTCGGCCCCGGCTTCATGGGTCAGCCTAAAACTTTCCTGGCAGCAAGTGTTGTGATCGTCAAACGTTTTTTAAAACATTTGGTAACGATACATCAGCCAGCGCCAAAGATATAGGCAAGTAAAAGACGCTTTTTCTACAGCAACTAGATCCTAACTATAACTACCTCCCGGTGATTTCTATATATATACACACACAGATATATATATATATATATATATATATATATATATATATATATATATATATATATATATATACATATTTCCAAATTTTCTCACCCAATAGGACAGAAAATCAAGACACAAGACGAACAGTTCCAGAATATATTAAAGAAAGCAAAAATGGTCTTCCTCCCAACGCGTTTCAGCTGTAGCCTTGTTCACGGATGGAGGAGTACTACATACACCAAATATACTGTAAATACAAATATATAGACATAAAAAAAGGACTCATACCACAGTGCATATATATATCAAAGTGAAATGGTGAGCGCCATCTTGTAAAGGTATGTAAAGCAAAATACCTCTAAAAGGATACCCATAGATACATCCAAATTTCTTTCTACCTAAATACCGGTTCAGATATCCTATTATATCAACACACCTGTTTCTTGGTGTATAACAAATACTCCAAATTACAGATTTGATTGCCCGATTGTCAACTAAATAGCCCTATATTGCATGCTTAGCATATCCTATTAGATTTGATACCTTTACCAAGATTAAATATTGTAAGTCCACAAAACCCCCAAAACAATTATATGTAAGAAGAAATATACAATAAATTTTTTTTACAAAAAATCTCACAAAGAAACTCGAAGAATCCAATAAAATAATAATTTAGCTGCCAAGATGGGTGTTCATCTCGTCACTTAAATTTAACCTATTCGGAGACAGGGTCATGAATTTAATAATATATTTTGATTCAAGAACATGTAACATTTTCTGTGTATCTCCACCTCGTGAGTTGAGTTTGATTTGGTCACAGACCAAATATGTGAGTTGTTTTTCATCACCTTGATGTACTTCATGAAAATGTCGTGCCACCGGATAGCTACGATCAAAATTGCGAATAGCTCTTAGAGAAAACATTCTCTTTTTCGCCTTGTGGATCGTAGTGCCCACATATATCTTATCACATGGGCATCTTAAGAAGTACACACAAAAATCAGTGTTACATGTGAAGAATCCCTTAATGGCATACTCATCTTGACCAGCGCCCCATGTTACATTTTTGCAGTCTTTACTGTATCTACATGCTTTACATTGGTGACAGCAGTAAAACCCTGAAATAACAGATCCCTCACTCTCAGAATTAGTGCTGCTCAACACCATATTGGGACTCAGATTATCTCTAAGCGACCTACCCTTATGAAAAGTTAGTGCAGGACTATTTCACACAAACTCCTGTAAGTCCGGGTCTGTCTGAAGGATATGCCAACTTCTGGTAAGTGCTTGCCTTAGATTAAATGTTTGATTGGAGTAGGTCGTGATAAACCTAATCTTCTCATCAGTAGTAGTGTGATGGTGCATTCTTTACAGCCTGCCGGATAGTATTGGCACTGTATCCTCTTTCACTGAATCTTGTGCACATAATCCTACATTCCTGCTGATATTTTTTATCAGTACTACATATTCGTCTCGCTCTTAGGAGTTCACCATACGGTATACTCCTAATCAAGTTGGGAGGATGAGCGCTCTTAGCATTTAGCAAACTATTGCCCGTCGTTATTTTCCTATAAAGCATGGTATGTACCAAGTTGTTTTCAACATTTACTTCAATATCTAAGAACTGAATAGATGTACTGCTGTGCTGCTCACTCAGTTTAAGATTATATTGGTTATTGTTCAAAGTTGTCACAAAGTTGAGTGCCAAATCCACATCAAAATAAAAATATCATCTATGTACCGGCACCATAACACCACATTGTCCTCATAGTTGGCAATATTAGAGGATACTTGTTCCTCCCATCAGCCCATGAATAGGTTTGCATAGCTAGGGGCAAAGCATGTACCCATCGCGGTTCCCTGAGTCTGCTTGTATATTTGATCATCAAATAGAAAAAAATTGTTGGTAAGACAGTACCATATCATGTCGCAGATCATTTCAGTATGCATAAGATACAATAGAGATGTTGCTCTTAGATAGTGTCTGACTGCTTTGAGGCCCAATTCATGTTGGATACAGGTGTACAGGCTGGTGACATCTAAGGTCAGGAATAGAAAATCATCCTCCCAACCCAAGCCATCCATCATTCTTACAAATTGTGTAGTATCCTTAACATAGGAGGGTAAACATTCCACAAAAGTTCTGAGAAAGAAATCTATATATCGAGAAGTATTTTCAAGTAATGAATCCATTGCTGACACAATCGGTCTGCCAGGAGGATTTTGTTTGTCTTTATGCAATTTGGGCAGGAGGTATAATACTGGGATTCTTGGATGATCACACTTTAAAAAGAGGTATTCATCCCATTCCAATAAACCCCTATCTCTCCAATCCACCAGTTTCCCGTGATATTGAAGACTAGACATTTTCAACTCCGCCTGATTGGCATAGACATAACAGTTACGGTCACTCAACTGACGTACTCCTTCCCCAAATATTGCATCTTATTTAGGATAACTACATTACCCCCTTTGTCAGACTCACGGATGACAATATCAGGGTCCTTCCTTAGACTGTCCAGAGCCATTTTTTGTTTCTTAGTAAGATTATCATATTTAACATTTCTAGAACCCTCTCATTTTCTTAAATTGATTAATCATATCTTCTTCAAATACTTGAATAGCTTCACTCTGAACAGCTGGCAAAAAGATTGATTTTGGTCTCAAAGGACTAGGACATGGCAGCTCTGTCTCTATACCCAGATTCAGGAGATTTACAAATGGATCATCATGCGCATTAATACCATCATCTAACACAGATAATGTATGTAGCAAGTCAACATCCGAAATACATAGTTTGCTAATGTTATTGGTTTTTTTCAAGCACTTTTCTGCCATTACTTTATTTTCATACCATTTTTTCAATTTTAGTTTTCTTGTGAAATGAAAAAGGTCAATCCGGGTATGTACATAATCAAAGTTATTAGTGGGACAGAAAGATAGGCCTAGGGCTAGGAGACTTTCTTCCTCCTTGGTCAATAATCTATTGGACAGGTTAACCACAGTCATTGTGGAACTCTGCGTGCTATTGTGATCATTGCTGTTGTTGTAGGAACTTCTTTTCTTTCTTCGTGCCTTCGCTGCAAGATTCCTCTTCCTCTGCCTCTCTGTCCTCGTCCCCTGCCTCTGGGTTGGAAATCCTTCCTCTGTTCTGTCCTTCCTTGATTTAAAAGACAATACTGTTTTAAAAAATTAGATCTATTAGTACTAATATCCACATCCCGATTTTTCTCAGCTGTAATCTCTGGTGCATCCGAAAGATTTTCATCAGATACATCACTTTCTTCTGTTAGTCCCAAATTAATACCAGATCTTCCATTATCACCCAAAGGTATCGGATCCTTATAACCCTCTGTGTACATATGATTATATTTATGATGGAAGGTAAGAATCCTCCCTGATTGATAGTCTTTAAAGTCACGTATGAATTTTCTCTGTTTCTTCACAGTAATCTCTTCCTCAAATTTGGAGAGTTTTTTGTCCAAATTGTCCTTAACTTCATCAAAAGTACTTTGTGATCCCAAAGTGAGAATCAGTTTTGCAGTTTTGTCAATCTCCTCAATAATTTTTTCCCGGTCTTTTGACGCATATTTAATCAAGATCTTCATCATATTAAGAGAACTAGTCTTGGAATTTTCAGCCCATTCCTCCAATAGTTCCGGGTCAGGGTCTTCATACAAAGGAATTGTATAGATACGTAAACCTCTCGGGACACGTTCAACCTCAATATATTGTTGAAGAGATTCAATCTCTCACCATTTTGAAAGTTCTTTCCTCATGAGTTTCTCCAATTTGTCATACATAAGTTGTACTTGTAAGCCTGAGCCTACATTAGATCCTCCTTGTAATACATCTCTATCACGAGTCTGCTGGGTAAAAAACAGCTTGCTAGATTTCTCTTTTCTTCGAGCTTCTAATGAGGAAGCAATTTCCTCATATAGATATATATATATATATATATATATATATCGATAGATAGATATTGATATATATAGCTATATATATTTTATGTATTTTTATGTTATGTGAAATATTTACTAGGTGTGATTCATTTTTTAGTGCGGCTATGTTTAATTTAAATATAATGTTCACAGTTATTTTTTACTTTTTGGGCATATGTATAATAGAAGTTACCCTTTAACTGACCAATACGTTCTCCAAAATGATTTAGGGCCTTTTTATGAGACTCTTCGTGGTGGTCGGATTGCAGCGACTGTGACGGTCCAGCCGTCACTTTACAACCCTGGCAGGCAGACCAACCAGGAGACCACCGTTCCCAACAGGAACATTGTTCCTGATAAGGTGACAGCAGTCAGAGTTGTAACCAGCCAAGGCATTGCTGAATTGAGCTCCACCTGGCTGATTACAACCCCACTTTCTGCCGGCCTATTCATGGTTGGGACCCCATTAGGAGATGGAAAAGAGAGAGAGAGAGAGAGAGAGAGAGAGAGAGAAACAGGACTGCGGGGGAGCCTCAAGGCCCTTGCAGTCCTAGCCAGCTGCACATGTCCTGCAGGAGCCGGCATTGCTTCCGCAAGCAGAGATCTGCTTTAAATAGCTTGCGGGAGCAATGTTTTCATCTGATTCCCTGCAAGCACATTTGCGTGCAGAGAAACACATGGAAACTCTGCTTTCTGCAAGCAGGAGCTGTTTGAGAGCTTGTTTGCTATTTTAGCTCCCACCAAGCAAGAGCAAAGAGCTATGGCCCAGGGATGGGCACCTAGGACATAGCAGGAGCCAGCCCTTAGGGGTGGCGGTCCCCAGGCTCAATATTTGTTCCTTGAGGGGGGCTGCGTGGTCCTTCTCCAATGTGAACTAGGTCCGGGATGTGGTAGCCTCTGGGGCCATGATGGACATATCCTACCACTCTTCTTGCCAGTCAGTATGACAGGAACGCGTATTGCAATGTTCGTGCTGGTCAGCCCAACAGGAACATTGTAATACACTTGAGGGGGATGCCACTGGTATGATGGTGACGTCTTCCCCACAGCTTTGGTGGTCCACTTTTAGTACTGCCAAAGTCATAATGAGGACCTTAGATTGGCTTGTGAATAGTAAGTGGTATGCCTGTAGTGTCCATGACATTCCCCAAAATGGTTTGGATTGGAGTGGTAATAGTTAATGTGACCCCTTTGGTGTACAACACCTTTCCCAAAATAGTATAGACTATAGTGGGAATAGGTAATGTATCCCCTTTAGTGACCAGCACCTTCCCCAAACTGGCTTATACTGGAGTTGGAATAGTAAATGCAACGCTGTTATTATCCAACACATTTTCCAAAATGGTATAGATTGGATGGGGAATAGTAAATGTAATCCCTTTAGTGTCCAACTCTTTCCATGAATTAGAGTAGGGTAGTAAATGTTCCCCTTTCAGGGGCAGATTTATGAAAAGTGGTCCTGCACTTAGTGCAGTGCCACTTTTCTTGCGCTCCTTAGCGCCCCCCTAATACCACCATTTGTGTGCACCATGGCGGGAGTCAGGGGTACTAGCGGCATAATTTTTTATGCTAGTCCGGCGTTTTGCAGGATTAGCATCAAAAACTTTGATGCTAATCCTGCAAAGCACCCATAGGCCCATTGAAAACAATAGGAGCTTCCTTTTGAAGCCTACTCTTAGCAGGTGTTAAAAATGCAGATAAAAATGACTCAAAGAAATCTCTTAAATTTCTTTGTGCCATTTTTTCAGCCTCCCTAACGCCGTAGCGCCCCCCTTGAATACATTATGCCTGGCACAGGCATAATGTGGCCCAAGGGTAAAAAAATAACGCAAATGTGGCGTTGGAATGGCTCTAGGCCCTCTTAAATCTGCCCCTCAGTGTCCAATACATTCCCCAAAGTTGTTTAGACTGGAGTTGGAAGAGTGAATGATTGCCCTTGATTATCCAACACCTTCTACAAAATGGGATAGGTTAGTGTGAGAACAGTAAATGTAACCTATTTAAGCCCAGATTGAGAGTCTAGCGTCTTTTTAGTGCCGCCTTATCTTCAATTTAGTTTACGCTAAGGTTGCCTTTTCCCCATGCCATATTTACAAAGTGGTGCAATGCTTGCATAATGTATGCAAAAGGGGCGTTCCTCCATTATGGGACCAAAAAAATGGTACAAAGAAATCTAAGATTTTTCTTTCCGTCAGTTTTTTCAGCACTTTTAACGCTTGCTCAGAGCAGGCATTAAAAGGGGGCACACCATTGTTTACAATGGGTCCCTATGTACTATTCAGGGATAGCGCCAACATTATGGTGCTAATCCTTAACAGTACTGTTAGACCTGACAGCCTTAGGGTTGTCACCCCTAACTTTGTGCCTGCCTCCCTCCACTTTTTGGACACTTTTTTTGCTGGTTTTAGGACTCTGCACACTTTACCTCTGCTAACTAGTGCTAAAGTGCATATGCTCTCTCCCTTAAAACATGGTGACATTGGTTCATACCCAATTGGCTTATTTAATCCCCAGTAAAGTGCACTACATGTGCCAGGGCCTGTAGATTAAATGCTACTAGTGGACCTGCAGCACTAATTGTGCCACCCACATAAGTAGCCGCTTAACCATGCTGGAGACATACACTGCTAACCAGCTGAAGGGCTTCTGCAAGGGGATGGGAGTGCCTACCGAGGATGCCTCCAAAAAGGAGGATACTGAAAGGCACTGAGAGCCTGGGCAGAAGTCCATTCAGATGAGAATGTTGAGGAGGAGGGTCCGGAGGAGGGCCCCTCAGAGGATTTTTTGCCTGTAGTGGCTGAGGTTACCCCTGGAATTCTGCCCCCAAGTAAACTAGGGAGAAGTGTCTCTAGCCATGGCCTGACCGCAGAGGAAAGGAGGGAGGAGAAGTGCCAAGCTACCAGAGGGTGGGCACTGGATAATTTGGATTGTGTGTGACTTACCCTGACTAGAGTGAGGGTCCTCGCTTGGACAGGGGGCAACCTGACTGCCAACCAAAGACCCCATTTCTAACAAGTACATTAATAGCATCAAAAAGAATTGCCCTCTACCCTGCCCTAAGGCACTGGGTGCAGCGCCCTATTCATTAATCTGTCTCTGAAGTGGTTTACATTGGAGTGGGAATAGTAAATGTAGGCTCTTTAATTATCCAGACCTTTCCCAAAATGTTTTAGATTGGAGCAGGAATACTAGATATAATTCCTTTAGTGTCCAACACTTTCCATGAAATGGTTTATTTTGCAGTGGGAACAGTATATGTAACCCTTTTAGTGTCCAACACTTTATCCAAAATAGTTTGCATTGGAGTTAATATGTCATTTTTCACATATATCTTTAACTTTACACTTTTTATGATAACAAAGGTACATAAAAGGGCTTTGGGCTTGAATTTCAGTTTGGCAGATGGAAAAGTCCATCTGCCAAACTCCTGACAGGGTGGATGCCATCTACGCAGTGACCTCCCTGTCTGAGTTATTAAGGGTTTCCTGCTAGGTCAGCGGGCAGAAACCTGAATTTCCGCCCACTGGCCTAGCGGGAAACAGGCTCCAGCATTGTCTCTGGCTCGTAATCGAGCCTGTGGCAATGCTGTTGACTGCAGGGTGCACCAGCACTCTGGCAATGGCAGAGTGCTGGTCAGGGTGGCCCCTTCACTGCTCATGCAGGGCAGTGCAGGGGACCCCCTGGGGCCCCCTGCACCTGTTCTCTGCCAGCCTTTTCATGGTGGTGCTACTTCCATGAAAAGACTGGTGGTGAAAGAGATTGCAATCCTAGGGGCAGCGCTGCTTGCAATGCTGTCGTGGCGGATTAAGACCACCACCTACCTGCAGACCGCCGGGATCTCTGATCGTGGCGGAGCTGGTGGTTCCCTGGCAGCCCGACCGCCAGGGTTGTGATATGGCGCTCAGACCAATGTATTGGAATTGGTCCAACCGCCAGACTCGTAATGAGGTGCTTAGTATTTTTTATTTGTTTCTTTATTGAATGTGTATGTATGTATTTTGTATTGCATGCATATATTTACATATAGGAAAAACAATAAGACAGTTATTGTTAAAGAGTATATTAGTAATTTTCATTGATAAATAAAACATGTAAATAATATATAGAAATAGTTGTACTGTTGTAATTTTATTTGCATGTTATTCATTTACGACACTTTCAATTTCTTCACATATTCTTTTTTAGAATTTGTTTTTTGTCGTTTCAAATAATAATATTGTTTTATACCCTCGGGTGCCCTGGATGTAATGGTTACGTCCTCGGCAGCACCGCTCGGGTGCCGAGGACGTAACCGTTACATCGTGCTACCGGACCTCGGAGAAAGTGCTAGCGCTCCTCCCAAGTGCCTGGCACTCCCACCACCTGGGCAGGGATAGAAGGGGAATCGCTTCCCCTTCCACCCCGCCCCTCCCCTGACCCCCCTGTGACGTCTGATGTCAGACATCATCAGTGGCCACCTCCACCGCGATCAGAGGAGAAATGCAAAATAATTTCTCCTCCGCTTACGTGGAGTGGAGGGGGCGAGAGAGGCATGAAAGGAAAGGAAAGGTCTTTCCTTTCCTTTCATGTCTCTCTCAGTGATCGGGCAGAAGAAATGCCCACTAGACACCAGGGATTTTTTAAATTTTTTTATTTTATGCATAAGGGAAGTGGTCTCTTGGGCAAGGGCCACTCAACAGGGGGGAAAAATACTTTTAGGCCTTTTCTGCCCCCCCTGGGGGCAGATCGGCCTATTATAATTAGAGAAACCCATAGACACAAGGGATCTTTTTTGTTTTTGTTTATTTTATGTTTTACATGTGGGAAGTGACCCCTTAGGCAAGGGTCACTCCCCTGGGGGGGAAGGGGCAAATTGTTTTTAGGCCATTTCTCCACCCCCCCCCCCCCCCCCTTGGTGGCAGATCGGCTTGTTTTTATTAGGCCAATGGGGGCAGAAACCACTTGCCGCCAGGGATATTTTCTTTTATGGCAGGGGCAAATTTGTTTTAGGCCATTTCTGCCTCCCTTGGGGGCAGATAGGCCTACTGTAATTAGGCCAGATTTGCCTCTGGGGAGGCAGAAACTACTAGACACGAGGGATTTGTATTTGTTTGCATCAATTTCACGCAAGGGGAGCAACCCCTTAGGCAAGGGTCGTTCCTGTGGTGGCCACATTTATTTTAGGCTATTTCTGCCCCTTGGCCGCAGATCGGCCTATTCTTTTATGCCGATCTGCCCCTCAGGGGGGCAGAAACCACTAGGCCAAAGGGATTTTTTTTGTGCCAATTTCACACTAGGGAGTGACCCCTTAGGCAAGGGGGGCCAAATTTATTTTAGACCATTTCTGCTCCCCTTGGGGCAGAAACCACTTAGGCACCAGGGATTGGTGTGTGTGTATGTGTGTGTTTTGTTTAGGGGGGCAGCCCCTTGGCCAAGGGTCGCTCCCCATGGGGGCACATTACTGTTGGCCATATCTGCCCCACTTGGGCGATGATCGGCCTCTTTTTTTGGCAGACCCATCTGCCCCCAAGGGGGGCAGAAATCCCACCAGAGAAGATTTTCTTTAAAAAAGAGAGGGTGGGGTTATGGCCATACCCCCAATCCAAATAAATGGGGCCAAAATTGTTCTGCCCACCGGTGAGGAGATGGGGTAATAATCCTCAATTCACTCCCAGGTTGGAGTAGCAAACCTACTAGGTGCCAAGGAATTAAAAAAAAATAGTGTGGTGGTGGCTACCAACCAGTATTGGCATGGTTATGTCCCCACCTCAACTGAAGGGGGTAATAGTCTTTCAGCTCTCCCTCCACACACTAAAACATCTTATCCCATGGCAAAGAAAAGGACTTTTGATTATTTTCGGTTTTGGTTTTACATTTGGGCCATGAGAGCTTGACTAACTCTCAAAATCGTCCCACTTGGAATAATGAGGGCTGCACTTTTCAGACTTTGGGACGCTGCCATGTAGAAAAATCCACAAGACCTAGACACATCTGAAAACTAAACATCTGGGTGAGTCCAGGGTGGTGTGCTTCACATTTTCCTACCCACAATGCCCTGCAAACCTCTAACTTTGCTGGAAATCACACATTTTTCCCACATTGTTGTGATGGAACCTTCCAGAATCTGCAGGAATCTACAAAATTCCTACCACCCAGCAATGTCTCATCTACACCGATAAAAATTCTGCCCCACTTGTCAGCCTAAAAATGTTTTTTCCAAACTGCCCTTTTGGACCCGCTTTGGTTCCCCCTCAATTTCCACAAGTTAAAAGGCACTTGGCCCAATGACACAAATGAGGTATCATTTTTACCGGGACACTGAGGGGAACGTTGGGTGGTAGAAACTTTGTCCCTGTGCAGTGATCCCACACAGAAATGTGGGAAAAATTTGATTTGTAGCTAAATTTGAGATTTGCAGAGGATTCTGGGTAAGAAAACACTGTGGGATCCACGTAAGTCAGAGCTCCCTGGACTCCCTTGGGTGTCTAGTTTTCAGAAATGTCTGGGTTTGGTAGGCTTCCCTGTACGGCTGCTGAGCTCAGGACCAAAAACGCAGGTGCCCCCCACAAAAAAGGTAGTTTTGTATTTGATAAATTTGATGTGTCCAGATCGTGTTTTGGGGCATTTCCTTTTGCGGGCACTAGGCCATACATGTGAGGTACCATTTTTATCGGGAGACATAGGGAAACTCTGGGTAGAAGGAAATTTGTGGCTCCTGTCAGATTACAAAACCTTCTGTCACAGAAATGTGAGGAAAAACTGTATTTTTGGCCACATTTTGAGGTTTGTAAAGGATTCTGGGTAACAGAACCTGGTGAGAGCCCCACAAGTCACCCCATCCTGGATTCCCCTAGGTGTCTAGTTTAAAAAAATGCACAGGTTTGGTAGGTTTCCCTAGGTGCCGGCTGAGCTAGAGTCCAAAATCCACAGCTTGGTACTTTGCAAAAAACAGCTCTATTTTCTTTGGGAAAATGTGATTTGTCCATGTTGTGTTTTGGGGCATTTCCTGTCGCGGGCGCTAGGCCTACCCACACAAGTGAGGTACCATTTTTATTGGGTGACTTGGGGTAATGCTGGGTGGAAAGAAATTCGTGGCTCATCTTAGATTCCAGAACTTTAGGTCCCTGAAATGTGAGAAAAAGGTATTTTTTTGGCTACATTTTGAGGTTTGCAAAGGATTCTGGATAACAGAACCTGGTGAGAGCCCCACAAGTCCCCCCATCTTGGATTCTCCTATGTGTCTCGTTTTCAGAAAATGCACAGGTTTTGTAGGTTTTCCTAGGTGCCGGCTGAGCTGGAGATCAATATCCACAATTAGGCACTTTCCAAAAAGCACGTCAGTTTTCAATGTAAAAATGAGATGAGTCCATGTTGCGTTTCCTGTCACAAGAATTAGGCCTACCCACGCAAGTGAGGTACCATTTTTATCAGGAGACTTGGGGGAATACAGAATAGCAGAACAAGTGTTTTTGCCCCTTGTCTTTCTCTACATTTTTACCTTCCAAATTAAGACAGTGTGTAAAAAAGACGTCTATTTGAGAAATGCCCTGTAATTGACATGCTAGTATGGGGACCCCAGAGTTCAGAGATGTGCAAATAACCACTTCTTATCAACAACTTATCTTGTGCCCATTTTGGAAATACAAAGGTTTTCTTGATACCTACTTTTCACTCTTTATTTTTCACCAAATAAATTGCTGTATACCCTGTCTAACAGTACATTGCTTTAAACAATCTGATATCGCAGGAAAAAGTTACAAAGTAAAACGTGGAGAAAAATGGCTGTTTTTTTACCTCAATTTCAATATTTATTTTTATTTCAGCTGTTATTTTCTGCAGGTCTACACAAATTACCCCTTGCTGAATTCAGAATTTTGTCTACTTTTGAGAAATGTTTAGCTGTCCAGGATCCAGCAATGGTTTGACACCCATTTCTGTCACTAACTGGAAGGAGGTTAAAAGTACAAACAATTGTACAAATGGGGTAAGTCCCAGTAAAATGCCAAAATTGTGTTGGAAAATGTGGTTTTCTAATTCAAGTCTGCCTGTTCCTGAAAGCTGGGAAGATGGTGATTTTAGCACTGCAAACCGTTTGTTGATACCATTTTCATGGAAAAAAACACAAGCCTTCTTCTGCAGCCCTTTTTTCCCATTTGTTTTAGAAAAAAACTATTTTTTTGCTGTATTTTGGCTAATTTCTTGCTCTCTCCTCCAGGGGAACCCACAAACTCTGGGTACCTCTAGAATCCCTAGGATGTTGGAAAAAAGGATGTAAATTTGGCATGGGTAGCTTATGTTGGCAAAAAGTTATAAGGGTCTAAGCACGAACGGCCCAAATTAGCCAAGAAAAGGCCTGGCAGCGAAGGGGTTCATATTATCAATTAGTTTACATTTCACATAAGTGTTTAACATTTTTATAATATTCTTTGGAATTATTTAACATTTTTACACATTTTAAAATGTTTAAAACATTTTAAAAACATTTTCATATTTAATTCCCATTGCTTTCTATAGGAAAACAGTCTTTTTTAGTCTTCATTTAGCTGCAATTTCTTCCACTATTTTATCTTTTGTAGGCTATTTGGCTTGTTTTTGGTTCACTTTTTCAGGAAGAAAATCACAGAAAGGTGATGCCGTTTGTCGGAGCAGGAAAGATCTTTTTTAAGTTTTTTTAATAGGGTTTTGGGATTGACGGCATGTAGGGAGCAGTACTATATGGTAGTTAGAGTGCTGTTTTGTAATTTTTTAAATATTTAATACTAGTTTTTAGGAGCGAGCGCAAATCGCTCCGTCCCCTGCAGTAATCTCTCTTTGGGCTCCTCACCACGCCTATGTCACGTCAGTCACTTCCATTGGTTTGTGGGCTTGCCTTTTAATATCCGCTTGCTTTCATTCGTGAAAGGCATGCATACGTCATACCTTCTCCGGTGTTTAGCCCACCTACACAGCATTAGTAAACTACTGAAAAAATACGAGGCTCCATGTTTTCCGCATGGTTTCCGGACTACTTTATCTTTTTATTTTCCATGCAGTGCAAACGCGCTGGGGTTTACATAGCGCGATTGCGCTCTGCTTTTCCGTTTTCAATTTCAGAGTGATCGCGCTTCATTTTTTTCTTTTAATTTGTGTGTCAAGATACGTTCAGTTAGGAGTTTACAACGCTAATAGCTCTAACTCGAGCAAATGCGAGACCCGTTGCATTGTAAATGCTTGTTATGTTTTTTTTTACTAGTTACCATTATGCATTAGCTGTATTTGTTAGCAAGTTATCATTGTTATGTTATATTTTGTTTTATTATCGGTTTTGTATGAGTTCACTGTTATGTTACTTTTATGTTTGAACATACTTTTTTAGTGGGTGGGTATTATCTCATTTTTTACAAGTTTACTGATAGGAAAGTGTTGTAGGGACATTTGAATTCTGCTAAATCATTTTGGTTTCTAGCAAACCAATATTTTTAATTTTGTTTTACTTTGAATTTTTTAGTTTTCCTGGAGTGTTTTTCTTTTTAATATTTTTTTAGTTTTTCATGGTTCCTTAATTGACTTGTCTTATTTTTGCATTTTTGTGGGGGCTTCTTTACATTTATTTTTCCCTTTTTGGTGGACTTTTTACTACATCATGACAGAGAAAGATCTGCAGCTACAAAACTGTAATTTATATTTGTTATTTGCGCGGGAAATGTATTTATTTATGATTTTGTAATTTAAGTGATTGTTGTTTATTATATTCCATTTATGTGTTTTATTTATTTGTTGTTTTCCGATTTTATTCATTATCATACATTTTGGTAGTTGGTGGCTTTTTTGTATTTTAACTAATATAAATATAAAATCTACTCGTTAGAAGTTAACCTGTAATTTGTGTTTTATTTTCTTCAAACTGTTGTGCAAAAATATTTTATTTATAATAAGCTTAAAATTATTTTTTGTTATTGGTTTGGGTTTACTGGGTGTTGCTTATGGAAACTGATTTTTAATGGGTTTTGGCTATTGATTCTAAATAGTGTACTCCTTTATTGTTAACAAAGAGTTTTACTTTACATTGTTACATGTTGTACATTCTATGCATTTGTTAGGTTTAGTTTAGATTACTGATTGTTAAATTTGGAATTCTTGGTAGCTTTGTAGGGTTTCAATTAATATGAGTAACGTACGTTGGGTTCTGCCTAGTGTAAATTGAAAGGCATTGTGCCATCCATCCACTGTGTGGTTTGTTTTAACTCCCTGTGCGTTGGGGCTGTCAGAGACATTCCACCATGGTATTTGGAATTTAAGTTGGGGTCTGTGTCCTGACTGATGCATTCTGCCAAACCAGGTGAGGTGTCTTTAAAATAGTCCATTAGGGGAGTTAGGCCTTGATTACGACTTTTGCGGTGGGACTGCCTGTCTACAATGTTGGTGGTCCCAAAACGTCCACTGTGCCGGCATGTTATGATGCAAACAGGCTTGGATGCTGCACTGCCAAGCAAAAAGACAGACTGCCAGTGGTATGTCAGTGGTGTATGTCAGACCTCCCACACCATCAGCGCCATGGCCAATGTCTGAGCCTATTACAAACACACAGTTGCCATGGCAGTCTCCTAGCGGCGATCAGCCAATGGTAGCTGACCACCGTGGTCCGCGTTCAGCAAAGTAACAGGCAAGTGCACATTGGATGAATTAAAAAACAAAACAGCTGACACACATTGGTCCAGTGGACACACCTGCAAATCACACTATAAGACACACCCCTTCACAGACCACAATCCTCCGCATGGAACCAAAGAACCAGGACCAACATTTTCAATTTTTAAATAGATTAGGCACCCTTTTGTCCACCATCCCATAGAACACCCTGCACACAATTGAGTTTCACTCCCTATTGCACTGCCCCTGTTAATTAAGTCCCTGTCACCCATTTTCTTCCACCATGTCATGTTCCAAAAATCCCCATTTCTCAGAAGATGTTTGAGAGTCATGATGAATGAAATCATAAGTGTAGAGCTACAAGTCTTTGGTGCTCAAGTCCAGCATACTCCTCTTAGTGGAAAAAATGGACATGAGGGACATGTTAGTGTGAATGCTATAGGCACCTCCCTGTGCACAAAGGAGTACATTAGGAGGAGGTAGAATGACCTCAGGGGCAAGGTCCATTCCCTGGTCTCCAGGCACTAACTGGAGGTCAAGAAGACTGGTGGTGGCCCTCACAGTGCCCCATTAAGGCACTTTCCTTGGGAGGAGAAGGTCTTGGCTACCCTGCATTCTGAGGGCTTGACAGGAACACCTGGGGAAGTGGAGGCTCGTAAGTTACCACACAGAAACTGTCGCAAAACTGCAGTATCATGCATGCTCACAGCTCAGCTTTTGCCACTGTCTTGTTCCTGCCTTGCTAACTCTCAATTGAAGTTTACTCACCTGGTAGCGACTAGGATACAGATTATGCTCAACTCAGATACATGTCTGTCTACCTAGCTCCATCTTGACCTGTTATCCTAAGATGAAACTATTGAGGAAAGTAATGACACCTTACCCAGTGTGTACAACAAGTATTTGCTAAGGCCCCAAGCTGCATCACCAGATTGCTATTGCAACATACATACTGACACAGCACTGTGTACATGATGACTCCAGTCACATATACAGCACAGTCCTGGGTTTACCTGCATACCTCTCAACTAGACCTCCAAATGGTCAAAGCCATATGTCGCCTCTCCACTGTGTTGCCTGCACTGGTGGTAAAATGTCATTTTCAGGACATCTTAGCAAGTGCAACTTATTTGCACATCTCATCACCTGCTTGAGTCAAATAGGTTCAGCATGTTTCACACATGTCATGTCAAATCACCCAATACCATGGTAACTTGGCACAATTGGATTACCTACAACTTAACTATGTCCACTGTCTCTGCTAACTGTGATACAAAACCTTTGGAGGTAGATGTCGCAATTCAACCAGTAACAATGTACATTTTTCATCAACATGTGGATCTGCCACTTGGCACATGGATGCCACAGAACAGACTACCTCCCTAGAAGAAGCCCTGGCTGACAACAACAATCCTGGATTTGTGGATATGGAGGAAGGTCATGGTACAGCTGGGCTACCTGGTCAGATGGCAACAGTGAGTCTCACTGTGCCACAATGTCACCTCCCAGCCCTGCTGCTTCTATTTCACAGGCAACCATTTTGCCCCCAGCCTGTGTACCTAGCACAGTTCCCACCATCTTGTGCACCCCATTCCTGGATCCTGAGGTGCAGCTCAACACTTTGGACACTGAGGGTCCAGAGACCAGTTGGAGAGAGCACCCTGTGCTAAGGGCACAGGATGTGGGGATAGGGTGCAGTTGTTGACCAAACTCTGGGAAATGAAGCAGCTACAGAGGGACATGTGTCAACAAATGGAGGCCCATAATTCAACCATTGCCTCTCTAACAGGGGTGCTGAGGGACAGTCACACAACACTGATCAGGGCTTTTCAAAACCAATCTTCCCCTTTCTTTGGCTCATCAGGCCCATATACATCAGTGCAAGAGGAACAACAACACCCCTGCCTCTGTAGCAGCCCCCCTTTCGCAAGTGGGGACATCCAGCAAAGAATCCAGGAGGTGCAGATGGCAAGACACTTCCAGCAATAATCTTCTTCCTTAAGGTCCTCTTTTGTGTATCACACATTCATTCTATGGACTGATCCTGAGCCACCTTCCATTTCCAATGGGAGGAGTACTCTGTACTTTGGACTTCCAATGGTGTGGCATCTACTCCAATGATTTCATTCACCAGGAATGACCACCTCACATAAAAATGTTCTTAAGTCATGTCACATATATTTTCTGTCACTCAAAGCTTCACAAAAAAATCACCCATCACTGACTCATTGTATACTGATTTTGATTCCACATTTAGCCTTGTAGATATGTCAGACCATGTGAACCATATGATGATGATCTAAGGTACTTGTTCAAGATGGGATATGTTGCATGTACACATTGTCCAGCTCAGGATTACAATCATCCCACACAAACATGTACACTCAAGTGTTTGGTCAAGCTAAAACTTTTATTACAGTGTTCAGCACATAAGCTGTCAATATGTTTGAACTACTGGAAATCAGAAATGATTGACTCATACTTAGTAAATGAACATATTTACAGGTATAGACCTCCACACCACCGAAGGAAGGGGTTTTCCAGACATTGTCCTCTAGAGCAGGCAAACATTGAAGTGGTTGATGTCACCAGCTTGAGCCTTATCACATACCACACCAAAGTAATCCTGCATCACATAATCCAAGATTCAGATAGATGGCAGTACCACAGTTTCTGATCACCGGGGCATTATAATCCAGTGCTCAGGCATCTGTTGGTATGACTTAAACATATGTAAGTGTTTTGATACAGGCACTGTGGCCTACAATGATGAAACACATCTACGTCTATATCCAGGTCATACAAAAAGAGTGATTAGCCAAATTGAAGGGGAACTGACTTGGCTGTGGTCTAGGACTACATATTTGCTGACCACATGATGACACACATCCATCCAAACACTGTGCAAGCTGTCTTGGCATAGGTCTCCTACACTCAAACTCTATGACCTATGGTACCTGGTGCAATCCATGTCCACTTTGTATGTCAGAACAGCATCACATACCTGTCAATGTCACAACTCTGAAATACCCACATGACGATGTCATGGTGAAGGTACATGTACAAAGAACAAAACAAGGAGTATAGGCTTGAAACCACACATATGACAAAAGGCACACAGCAAGCATCTTGAAAACAAAATACTTTGCAAGAAAACGGACACAAACAAAGCAACATCATCAAGGTAGGGGTATGTCAAACGTTATCTCATCAATCAGCATTTGGCTGATTTTTGCAGAGTATCAGCTCCCTAATGGTTTAAGAAAATCATCTCTACACATTCTCACAACTACAGTACATTGTGCAGTCACAGTCGTGGCATCACAGGACATACTGCATTCATGAGAAGTAGATATGGATGAGGTCTTCTTGCAATCAGCTCCTTCCTCTTCACCACTGTCATCTTCAGTCGGCATTTCAGGATTCTCAGCGGGTGGCACTGCAGGGTCCCTTCCTCTGTGATGTATGGGATATTCCTCCGTAGGGCAATATAGTGGAGCATGCAGCATGCCACAGTGATCTGACACACTTTCCAGGGTGAGTAGAGGAAGGCTCCCCCAGTCCTGTCCAGACAGTAAAATCTGGCCTTCAGGAGCCCAAAAGCCCGCTCCACTGCCCTCTGTTTTCTTCCATGGGCCTCATTGATGCAGTCTTCCCCTGGCATACTTGGATTCCTCAGTGGCATCAATAACCAAGGACCGTTTGGATATGCTGGGTCTCCTGTTAAGAAATGGGATATAAGTGCAACAATGAGTTACTGATGTCATGATTGTGGAACCTGACATTGCTCACATACAATCACAACAGATGTGACTTACCAACCAGCCAGGCCCTCTCTGTTTGCAATTGTGACATCAGCTGGGATATGGTGCTGTTTTGCATTATAACATAATCATGGGCTGATCCAGGAAAATGGCCATAGTTGTTTGAGATATAGAGATCCACCAAACAGACAACTTGCATGTAGATGAGATGGAAGTTTTTTCTGTTGCAATAGAATTGTTCAGTGGCCTACAGTGGCACCAAGACAACACATGTGCCATCAATGTCTCCCACCACATGTGAGAGGTTGGCAAACCATTGAACTGAGCCTTAACATTGTCTAAAAGCTCACGTCGGGCAACCTGATGTAGCCGTCAATGTGTTTTAACATTGATGAGAGGAAATCTCTCAACACCAGATGACACATAGCTTGGGACATACCACCAGACAGGGCCACTGTATGTTGAAAGGACCATGTGGCCAGGAAGTGCAGTACTGCCAAGACTTGAACAATGGGTGGTATTCAGTACAGGTTACTGTTAGCTGGTATCAGAGCTGGCCCCAACTGATTGCATAAATCCACAATTGTTTCCCTATTCAGAAGGTAGAGTTGGATGATGTGGTGTTCCTCCATGGTTTGATGGTCAGGCAATGGGCGGTAGACAGTAAGTTGTTGCATCCTCAATCACCCAGGGTACTTATGTGTGAATAAACATGATTTGGAATATTAGTCACTGTGTCCACAGCAACATGCATGATGCATACCCACAAAATCATGTGGCAAAGCATTTCTGACTGGAGATACATTATACTCAGTACACATCACAGCTTTCAACTACACAAGGGGCAAATGTGACTCATCACGTGTCCACAACATGGGTTTGGGCAATACCCAACTCTCTGCAACTCAATTGCCCCTCGAAATGTGACAGTCTTTTCCAACCGCCAAAAATACTGTCAGCGGAGGTGGACCATGCACTGCCGTCTGATGCCATCTGTGCTCTGCAACGCACTCTAATTGTGGTTGTGTAGTCGGACCTACACAACATTATGGATTTATGATGTGTGTGATGATCCTTCACATATATTGTTGTTGCGATTGATTTAACAGGGCCATATACAGTATTTCAAACTGCCAAAGTGGCAGATGCCTGACCTACTCCACTGGACATCAGAAACCAGCAGTATTTGCAGGTGGAAGTAGTCTGTGTGGTGGGTGGTACAAACTGTGGCAGACACAACCATAGACTAATGTTGTTCCCTACAGCTGTTGCGGGTCAACGGCTGTGTCCCTCGGAGATGATGACTGTATACGTGGCGTACGTGTATGCCGCATTTTGTAAAATCAGTCACTTGATTCCTGACACTGCTACCAGCAACACCTCCGCTACTTCAGCTGCTGTGTGCCGCCTATGGGAGCAACTATGCCACATTCAACAGGTGAAATGGCCCCTTCCTTCTCTTCAGAGGAGCTGGAGAGTCTTGTGAACGAGGTCTTTCCCCGGTATGGTCAGCTCTATGGCTCACCAGAGGAGCAGTTAAGTACCTCATAGGCACAATTTACTCTGTTCAACACCATCATTTACCTCCCTACAGGCTACAAGGTATCCCTGTGTGCTAGTTAGACTGCTTTTGTGCCTGTTGTATACAGTTGGTGTGGCATCAATGGGATGCACATGGTGCAGGTATTGGAGATCAGTGCCATATGTTGTGGTCATTCACATTGTGTTGTGAGATTTTTTTTAGGCCCTAGATCCTCCTTGTGTTGGATGCACATAATTGAGCAAGGAGTCTTTACTGCCGTACAATGACATTTTTTGTTTATGATGGTTGTAAGTGTTAGACAACATGTATGTGCATGACAGCATGAGCTGTGTATGCATCTTGTCTGAGTCATTTGAGGATCTTGTAAGCAATGTACATGTGCCACAGATCTTTCATTCCACATCTGGCCTTGCCAAACTGTTGTCTGAAAGGCGTATCATGACTCACTGTGGCCTTCATGTTGCCACACAAGCTGTATTGCTGTTGGCCACATGATGTACTGTCATGCATGGAAGTGATGAAAATGTAGGTTCTGTATCCTCAGCCTGCAGAAACCAGGGCCTGTAGAAGTGGCCAATTTGGAGTTTGAGCCAGGTGCATTGTGGGAGTTGTAGTCCACACCCTCAAGAAGCAACTGAGAGCTTATGGAACCTTGGGGTTAGCTGTGGAATCCAAAAGAACCTCAAAAGACCTACTGGAAGAAGATCCAGAAGTTTGCAGAAGATTGGAGAACTTTTTGGAAAAAGCTCCATAAAGGGACTGACCCGCTGCGGCAACTCTAGCCAGCTTGCCTCAACAGCGTCCCAGCCTGACTTGCAGGTTTGTCATGCTGAAGGAAATCTCCGAAAAAGTGACTAAGGCCCTCATTACGACCTTGGCGGGCGGCTGAAGCCGTTCACCAAGATCGGACCGCTGGGCGGCCGGACCCCCGCACCCCCGCCGCGGCCATTTGGAGATCCCCGCTGGGCCGGCGGGCGGAAACCTAGTTTTCGCCCGCCGGCACAGCAGGGATCTCGGCCGCAACACGGGAGCCGGCTCCATATGGAGCTGGCGGTGTTGCGGCCGTGCGACGGGTGCAGTTGCACCCATCGCGCTTTTCACTGTCTCCTATGCAGACAGTGAAAAGCTGCACAGGGCCCTGTCAGGGGGCTCCTGCACTGCCCATGCCCATGCCAGGGGCCCCGCGACTCCCCGTACCGCCAGCCTTTTCCTGGTGGTTCAAACCGCCAGGAACAGGCTGGCGGTAGGGGGACTCGTAATCCCCTGGGCAGCGCTGCTAGCAGCGCTGCCCTGGTGGATTACTACCGCCGGGGCGATTGTGGCGGGAAGCCGCCGGCCCCGGCGGTGCGACCGCGGTGCATCTGCCACAGTCGTAATGACCTGGGAAGCACCGCCAGCCTGTTGGCGGTGCTTCCGTCATTACAGCCCTGGCGGTCTTGTACCGCCAGGGTTGTAATGACCCCCTAAGACTGAATGCAGAAAATTGACCGGGACCTCCCGCACAGTGTATCCAAAGAGGGCTCCAGGGACGTCAGATCAAGATTCATGTTAGCCCCAGTTGAAGGATTTTCATCTCGAAAAATCATCTAAGTCCGAGCTCCCACGGGGAGGTCAGATCGGGCTGGCGACCTCGTCTCACTGAAGAAAATCTTAAAGATAACGACTATGTGCGAAGGTAAACTTTTGACCGAGGCCTCCCGATTTCTGTAGTCGAGCAGGACTCCATTGTGGTGGGGCTCAAACTTTGACTATGCCTCGGTCAAAATGCAACCAGATGACCAGATTGGCGCTATTCGTTTCTAAGTGCTAAAAACATAAATTCTTTAAAAATTATATCTCCGGTTCTCCTTATGTTGTTATGTTATGTTATGTTATAACTGCTTACATAGCGCCTAAAACTGCCCGGGGGCTTCGTATCGCTTTATCCGATTGTATTCGTTTTGGTGTCATTTTAAAGATAAAAATATTTCCTATTTATGTGAATTGGTTTTGGATTTTTAAACTGTTTCTATTTAATTACTGTTTTGTGATACTTGAATGCTTTACACTTTGGTGGTCATTACAACCTCGGCGGTCTTTTAAAAAGACCGCCAAGGGACCGCCGTGTGGAAGACCGCAAGTAGTGGCGGTGTGCCGCGCGGCGTATTATGACCGATGGCTGCCGTCCGCCGTTTTTCCGATGGAGAGCCGCCAACAGCCATACTTGCGGGCGGCGGGGAAGTGGAGGTTGCTCCACCTCCACCGCCACGCCAACAGAACACCGCCGAGCTAATCACGTCATGTGATTCTGCGCGGTGGTGTTCTGTTGGCGGTGTGGTGTTGGCGGAGCTGCCCCCATGGCTCGGAGGATCGACGGAACAGGTAAGACGATCGTCCGTTAGCGGAGGGGGCGGGGGTGTTGTGTGTTGTGTGGGTGCATGGGGGTGTGCGTCTGTGTATGTAGGGGGGTGTGAGTGCGTGTATGCTTGCGGGGGTGATGCGTGTTTCGGAAATGTGTGCGTGTATGTCTGTATGTATGTCTGTATGGACGTGTGCGTGAATGTGTGAATGTGTGTGTACGTGTCTGAGTGTGTGTGTGGATGTTGGCATGTATGTTGGTGTGTGTGCGTGTATGTGTGTTGGTGGTGCCTGCGTGCGTGTCGGGTGTGTGTCAGTAATGTTATGTTGGGGGTTGGGGTAGGGAGGGGAGCCCTGCCACCTTTGGGGGGTGGCAGAGGTGGTGGGGGGTGTAGGGGAGGGAGTCGGGTGGATGAGACCCCTATCAGTGCCAGGGAAGGAATTCCCTGGCACTGATAGTGCTTACCGCCATGGATTTCATGGCGGTTCCTACCGCTGGAAATCCACGGCGGTAAGCCGGGTCACAGTACCGGTGGCGGTGTTGTCACGGCTGCCGGGCTGGAGACCCAGGTCTCCAGCCCAGCGGGCGGAACGGGAAAGCGGCAGATGGCCATGGCGGTAACCGCCATGGTCATAATACTGAAAAAAAGACCGCCAGCCTGTTGGCGGTCTTACCGCCGCTTTAACACCGCCCGCCAGGGTTGTAATGACCCTCTTTGTCTCCTAAGTTAAGCATTGTCGCTCTTTGCCAAGCTACAAAGGGTTGAGCTCGGGTTAATTTTTTTAGACCTAACTGAACCCAGTGGAGGTTAGAGGCCTATTGCTCAGTGTAGGTACTTACTTGCCCTTACCAATAATCCACTTTCCAACAATTTCCATGCCATTGATGTAGTATCATGTAAAAAAGTGCTCTGGACATGTGAAATGGGGAAGGTTCATTGTCTGACTCTTGGTATGCATCATGGAGTGACTTGCAGTTGTGTGGGAATCATATGTGGTTGGGTACAATCCTTCATTCATTGGAATCTGGGTTTGCAGGACCAAAATGGAGACAGGGATGTAGGTTTCTACTGGGAAACATGTTAAGGGTCTTCTAGAAGTATTTAAGAATCCCTGGGCCTCTCCAACATACAAAGGACTAATGGCTTCTACTGATGCAATCAGAGTATGTCATTGTGAGGCTTGCCATATAGTAGAGGTGATTTCCCTGGGGCTAGCTGATTCGCTGTGTTGTGGATTTTAGAGACATATCTCCCTGACAATTTGCACATTTTGTCCACAGTGTACATTTCCATGCCAAATGTGTAGTATATCTGAGCAACATTAGAACAACCTACATGACTCCATTAGGACAATATACACATGGTGAAGTGTGCATTGTTGATTTATTTTCAGTGTGATATGGGTATTGCCAATTGTTACAAATAAACAGGGTAACCCAATATTCCCCACAGAACTGGGTAATCTAAACTGTAAAGTACACAATGTTCATGGAGGAGTCATTTTCATACAAATATTTCAGCAACAGTAAATAATGTTGTATTTGACCATAAATCAAATTCCATAAATTAATAAATCTTCAAAAAGCGAGTGATTCGTTTCTGGAAAAATAAAGAATTTTGACATATTCACTGATTATAGATTCATCGATATAGCAAAGCAACAAAGAGAATTTTTAGTGTTTTTATACAAACGCACTGGTGACCCATCTAGTCCACAATCCCTTTACATCCAAAGGACAGAAGGAGAGTACCAACCCTGCTGACTCTCCAACCACAAAAGGTCCTATATGCAGTCTTTCAAACAATCAGAAATCACTCCTAATGGACTCCAGCAGTTCATGTGATGTATTGTGTCATGGAGAGTATAAGGTCGACATTTCGGTTTCCCAAGGCTCAACCCATCCATGGGACCATCCTCAGGACAATGTGTCAAAGTGGATTAAATTACAATAATTGTTGCTGTACAACACAATAAATAACCCACAATAATAAACCACTACCTCAACACTAAAAGACAGCAGAAAACCAAACCACACTGTACATGCAAGTGAATCACCCACTTACAAGGCACCTGTAGGAGAGCGCCGGAGGAAACCCAATCATGGCGCTCTCCGAACGCCTCGCCAGATCAACAACCCCGTCGTCATGGAGACGCATCGGGAAGGAGGCGGAAGTCGGCCCCGGAGTTCCGGGTTGCCGAGAGTGAAGAAGGGCACGGCGGGACGGGGTGGGACTCCTCCTCAGGACGTAAAACGGACCCCGAGAGAGAGACGGCCGGAAAGCGCGAGACGAGGAGAAACGGAGAGCCAGACGCCCGAGAAGAGACGGAGAGAAGCGTCAACCCGGAATACCCGAGAAGAGAGACGGAAGAAAGGACGGAAGAGCCACCCCGAGAGGAGACGGAGGACGCGACAGCCTGCCACGGCCCAGGAGGGTCGTGGCTGGACAAGGTACGTGCCTTAGTAAAGGGCCACAGCAGAACCCAGGGAAGGGGAAGGGTAGGACGAGAGGGGAGGACTGAAAGGGGGAGGAAAGGGGAGGAAGGGAGACAGGGTGACTACCTCTAAGGGGAGAGCGCCTGAAGCGGGGCAAGTTCCCTGGGCACCCTAACAACCACGTATGCTGCCTGACACTAGGAAAGAAACCCATTCACCTCCCCACTAAAAAGGTTAGAGTAACCCTTCCGTCACTCCCCCCCCCCCTTTTCTTAGTTCACCTCCTCTCCCATACCCCACACAGAACCAAAACCGTGCTTACCCTCCCCACTTACCGGCTGCCACCTTGTTTTTTTGTTCTTCCGAGGAAACCTGCCGCCAAGATACCGGAACACGCCACCTGGAAGGAAAAGGGAAGGGAAAGGAATAAGCAACCCACCTGAGACGGATAGAGACCAGAGAGGGAGAAAAGGAAAGGAAAACAGAACCCAGAACCACCGGTTACTCACAGACTGTTCTAAGTTATTCTCCCCCTTATCTACCGCCAAGAACAATAAAAAGCACGTAAACCCCTATAAAGGGTAGTTAACCTCAGTGTTTGTGTCCTCTATCACCCCTACACCACACCCATCGCCTACAGCACCCCAAAAAACAGCCTACATAAACCTCAGTGTAAGACGTGCATTTTTCACATCGTCATAACATGCAACACTAAATTTACACCAAAAAGTGTACATACACACATATACACACATACGTGCATAGATATATATATATAAAAATATATATATATATACACATACCCGCCAGCTGGCACTGCAGGCCACACCGCCACATTATGAACACCATGAGGGCCACCATCAGCGGCCCACACTCATCGCCAGGCTGCCTCCGTCAGGCAGCCTGGCGGCGGTCGGAATCATTATCCGACAGGGCAGCGGTGCTGCCCCTCGGATAATGATTCCTCAGCCGCTGGCAGAAGGGGTGCACCGGGGCACCCCTGGGGGCCCCTGCACTGACCATGCACGTGGCATGGGCAGTGCAGGGGCCCCTGTGCAGTGCCCCATCGTGCGGGTCACTGCCCGATTTTCGCCGCCGTCAATGTTTTCGCCCACCGGACCCCAGGAATGTTATTTATACGGCCAGGGGGGATCCGGGGGCGCTGGCGGCCAGTGGTTTGACTGCCTGCATGAGCATGGCGGTTTCGACCGCCGTGTTCATAATGAGGGTCAATGTAATCTACATGAAGACAAAATAAACATCAATCCATTAATCACACTCCCACAAACACACTCAACTTCAGGTCGCTATGGAATATACATCCATTAGACACAAATATTACTTACTTCATGTCAGAGTCACCAGATCCTCAGGGTTTGTGCACGTTCCCAACACGTCCACCACTGAACAGCTCCAAGACTCTGATAGATAAATCACAGAGACTGAGAGAGTTCAAGAGGGGAAGAGGGGATTAGGAAGGGAACAGCTGGGAAGGAGACCTGTAGTAAGAAAAAGGTTAGAAACCACGATATGAAAATGATATCTCCTGAAATCAATACTAGACTATGATTCTAAGCCTAGTCACTCTGAAAACATGAACAATCTGTGAGTTAAGTTTAAAATGACTACGTTTCAAGATGGCCGGATACCTGTAAGGGAATCAAGATGAATTAAATGAAAACTTTCTTATTCAAGTACTTTCCTTTACATGAGAATCAGAAAAAACATTCTGACTACATTTTAAACCAGTCATATAAATCCTGTTTTGAGAATGTATACTAGGACCATACAATATTGCATCTAGAAACTCTGGCCTTCTGTGTACTGTTAAAATGTTTCAACACAAATTGCGCATATTGCAGATATATATATATATAGATAGTAAACACCATAAAAGGATTGTGCACCATGAATAACACAATATGGATTCAGGAAACAAATCACATAACTTGTCAACTCGAATATTATATAATAAATATCTTAGAATAGTGGCATACAATAAACAACATGAAATAAACTCGAGGAGAGAATCGTGCGTCTTGCCGATTCGAGTGTCACCATGTAAAATACCAAGAAATAGTAGCATGCAATGAATATCAAAGTCAAATCATCATTAATCGAATCGCGCGTTTTGCCGATTTGTAAAACACGATGTAAATGTCAAGAAATAACAGCTCACAATAAATAACAAGATCAAAGTACAATGGAACGAATCGCGCTTCTTTTGCCGATTCTTAAGCCACCATGTAAATGTCAAGAAATTGTAGCGCGCAATGAACAACAAAGTTAAATCCTCATGAAACGAATTGCGCGTCTTGCCGATTCTTAAGCCACCATGCCAATGTCAAGAAATGGTAGCACGCAATGAATAACAAAGTCAAACTTTTATGAAACAAATCGTGCGTCTTGCATATTTGTAAACTACCATATAAATGTCAAGAAATGGTGGCGCACAAGTAATCTGTTACTCATTTAAGAATTAAACCAAGAATATGAAAATTCTCAACAACGGTGTCGGAACAGTCCAACCACCGTCTTACTGCCTGGAACAATGATCACCAATGAAGGATGAAGGGCAGAAGACTGGAAGATCCAAATAGGCCGCCGGGACAGGAGCTCAGGAAGAAGCTGCTGCTCTGCACCGGGACCTCTGAATAGTGAGCACTGGGAGTTGGGCTGGCTCTCTTTTATAGAGTCTTGGCCCAGCCCACGACCATGCCCAGGCATGTTTCAGGGAAAGTCTCTGGAAGGCCCTGGAAAGGGGCCACTCCCTAACACACTCTGAAAACCTGCAGCAATACATTGCAAAGGAACAGTATTTGTAAGCATATTAAAAATAAGTTTTCAGGATTGAACTCTGCAATGCAAAAGGTTAAACCACAACATATCAGCACAATGCATAAATTACGTTGTTTTGAGAGTGCTGGGTTTTTGCATTTTTGTCGCCAATAGACCGCGTACTGCTCTGGTGTTGACAGTACTCCCCTCTCCCAGACGCGCTCTAGGGCCTGGTTTGCTTGGATTAAGACAATGAAAGCATCTCACAAGTACTGGAGCATGAACATCAGATGCGGAAACCCATGAGTTACTTTCAGGACCATAACCTTTCCATGAGATTAAGTACCATAGATTACACCCTCTCAGTTTAGAATCCAACACTTTCTTTACTTCGTATTCTTCTTCCCCTTGTACTAGAACAGGAGCTGGATGGGGGTGGACCTTTTGGACTGCCTTTTTCGAGAAGGAAGTGTGGAACACTGGATGAATCCGTAAGGATCTGGGCAATTGTAGTTTATAGGTCACCGGATTGATTTGCTGAAGGGCAGTTTAAGGACCTATGAATTTGGGGTTAAACATGTTCTTCTTCTTGAAGTTTATATGTTTGTGGAAAGCCACACTTTGTCACCTGGTTGATATTGCGGTCCCTCACAATGTTTCTTGTCATAATGCCTTTTATATTTTTGTTTGGCTTTTTCTAAGTGCTGTTGAATCAGTTTCTGGGTTTTATGTAAATGCTGAATGGTTTCTAACACAGATGGAGTAAGAGAACTTTCTTGAGGAATTGTGATGGGCAAGGTGTCAGGATGTTAGCCAAATAAACCAAAAAAGGGTGTGACGCCAATAGAAGTGTGGAATGAGTTATTGTAAGCTAACTCAGCTAACCAGAGCATAGATGTCCAAGAATGAAGTGCCTTTTCAGCGTAGGCACGTAGGTATTGTTTCAAAGTCTGATTTAGTCTCTCCATTTGACCACCTGTTTGAGGATGGTGACTAGTAGATAGCGTAGATGTCACTTGGAGTGTTTTACGCCATGTCTTCCAGAAATTGGAGGAAAATTGTGACCCCCGATCGGAGAGGATAACCTTTGGCAGTCCATAATAACGAACCACTCTGTTCAGTAAAATAGTTGCCAATTCACTAGAAGTGGGCAATTTTTTACAGGCGATGAAATGTCCATATTTCGTGAGACTATCTACTACCACCAGAATTACTGAATGCTGTTGAACCACTGGCAGACCGGTAATAAAGTCTAAAGAAATGTGCTCCCTTGGACGACTTGGGGTTGGAAGTGGATGAAACAACCCTTTTGGTTTTGAATGACTTGTTTTAATGCGAGCACAAACTTCACAGCTGTTTACCATTGCTTTTATATCTTTTGTTAGGGTAGGCCACCAAAAATAGCATTGGGTCAGTTCAAGAGTTTTAGGAGTACCTGGGTGACCTGCCATAGGTATAACATGCAACCAATGAAACACTATCCTGCGAAGTTTGGTAGTGGGTACGAACAAACGAGCGTCATGATAGGGTAAACCTTGCTTGATTGACCTTTTGGGATCTGCTTGGGCCCATGTTTGCCATTTTTCAACAGTGAAAGAGTTGCGAATTTCTTCAAAGAAATCTTCAGTTTTTATGATACGTAGAACCTTGTCAGGAGCAATGATAGCTCTGGAGGCTTGAAATGCAGGCAACATGGTAGACTCTTGACGGGACAAGGCGTCAGCCTTGCGATTATCTTTACCAGCCCGGAAAGTTACTACAAAATCAAATTCGGCAAAAAAAGCATCAAGCGTAATTGCCGATGGGTCAAAAGTCTGGCGGAACTCATGAATTGAAGATTATGATGATCAGTATATACTGTGACAGTGTATTTGGCACCCAGCAAATTATGGCCCTCATTCTGACCCTGGCGGTCGGTGATAAAGCGGCGGCCAAGCCGCCAACAGGCCGGCGGTCTAAAATATGCAATTCTGACCCTGGCGGGAACCGCCAACACAGCCCGCCACTTTAACACTCCGACCGCCACAGCGGTACAAACAAACAGCGCGGCGGTTCCCGCCAACAGCCCGGCGGCAGACAAAGTACCGCCCACCCTATTACGACCCACCAATCTGCCACCTTTTCCGGGGCGGGAGCACCGCCGATAAGAACACGGCGGAAACAGACTACGAACGGGAAAACGCTCACCTCTACGCACTCCACGCGAGATTCCGGCAGTATGGAGCCAGAGTTACAGGTCATCCCCGCACTCCTATTCCTCCTCATATACCAGGAGCACGCCCGGCGGCGCGGAAGACATCAGTGAGTACTGCACCTACGACACAGGGGAGGGAAAAGATTACCGGCACACACCCACCCACCCACACCCACTACAACACACACATCAATGCATTCCCACAGATCACTGTCACAACCCACAAACCACCCCCCTCCGAAATAATGCAAAGACCAAAAGAAGAGATCATAAACGGGCAGATATATTGAAATATGTACGCCATTAATCCCAAAAAATAAATAAACTATGTACAAAATATATACAGCTACTAAATGTAGTCCAACCACTGTCCGTGGATCACAGGGGTCCTGTGCAAAGGGGCAAGGCCCAGTCCCACGACAAGAACTCCACGGAGAGAACACTGCAGGGGCATCAGAAAGAAAATAGGACAGGCACCTCAGGGGGAAGGGAAGGGGGGGCACCTCAGCCACTTGAGTACACGACGCCAGATCCACGAGGGGACTCCATGACCATTGGGCCATCCTGGGGAGAGCAAAGCCACAGTCCATACAGTCCATACAGTGGGTGGCCTGCCCACTGGGCCATCCTGGGGAGAGCAAAGCCACAGTCCATACAGTCCATACAGTGGGTGGCCTGCCCACTGGGCCATCCTGGGGAGAGCAAAGCCACAGTCCATACAGTCCATACAGTGGGTGGCCTGCCCACTGGGCCATCCTGGGGAGAGCAAAGCCACAGTCCAAACAGTCCATACAGTGGGTGGCCTGCCCACTGGGCCATCCTGGGGAGAGCAAAGCCACAGTCCATACAGTCCATACAGTGGGTGGCCTGCCCACTGGGCCATCCTGGGGAGAGCAAAGCCACAGTCCATACAGTCCATAACAGACCCCACTGCCACTGGAGGAGGCAAGTTGGCCAGAGGACATCCTGCAGCCCTGCCCGAGATATATCCTGCCCTGCCACGTCTGCCAAAGGGCCAGCGGTTCTTGCCCTGAAGGGCCCAGTTCAGCGGTTCATGAGACGCCGGGGCCCAGTTCAGCGGTTCTTGCCTTGAAGGGCCCAGTTCAGCGGTTCTTGCCTTGAAGGGCCCAGTTCAGCGGTTCTTGCCTTGAAGGGCCCAGTTCAGCGGTTCTTGCCTTGAAGGGCCCAGTTCAGCGGTTCTTGAGACGGCGGGGCCCAGTTCAGCGGTTCTTGCCTTGAAGGGCCCAGTTCAGCGGTTCTTGCCTTGAAGGGCCCAGTTCAGCGGTTCTTGAGACGGCGGGGCCCAGTTCAGCGGTTCTTGCCTTGAAGGGCCCAGTTCAGCGGTTCTTGCCTTGAAGGGCCCAGTTCAGCGGTTCTTGCCTTGAAGGGCCCAGTTCAGCGGTTCTTGAGACGGCGGGGCCCAGTTCAGCGGTTCTTGCCTTGAAGGGCCCAGTTCAGCGGTTCTTGCCTTGAAGGGCCCAGTTCAGCGGTTCTTGCCTTGAAGGGCCCAGTTCAGCGGTTCTTGAGACGGCGGGGCCCAGTTCAGCGGTTCTTGCCTTGAAGGGCCCAGTTCAGCGGTTCTTGCCTTGAAGGGCCCAGTTCAGCGGTTCTTGAGACGGCGGGGCCCAGTTCAGCGGTTCTTGCCTTGAAGGGCCCAGTTCAGCGGTTCTTGCCTTGAAGGGCCCAGTTCAGCGGTTCTTGCCTTGAAGGGCCCAGTTCAGCGGTTCTTGAGACGGCGGGGCCCAGTTCAGCGGTTCTTGCCTTGAAGGGCCCAGTTCAGCGGTTCTTGCCTTGAAGGGCCCAGTTCAGCGGTTCTTGAGACGGCGGGGCCCAGTTCAGCGGTTCTTGCCTTGAAGGGCCCAGTTCAGCGGTTCTTGAGACGGCGGACGGTCTATGGCCAACTGCTAAATGCCTGGTGGTGCCCTCCTGGGCAGCGGGGATGGTGCTCCTTCACTGCCCACCTGGGCTGTGGGTGGTGGGGCCCTCCTGGCCAGCTGGGCTGGGTCCTCCCTGGGCAGCGGCTATGGGGCTGGTGGGCTCTCCCGGGGCAGCTGTGCCGGTTCCTCCCGGGGCAGCGGCTATGGGGGTTGTGGGCTCCTCCTGGGCAGCAGGCCTGCTGCCTGACCTCTCCAACTTGCTGCCCTTGCCCTCCTTAGTCGTCGGCCTGTGGCCCTTTCCTCCCTTTGGAGCTGTGGCTGGTGACTGTCTCTGGGTGGTGTCCGGGGGGATGTAGAAGGCGGGCTCCTGCGGCGCCCCTTCCGCCTTCTGCTCCTCTTCCCAGGGGGTGGGCTGGCTGTCCCCTTGCTGCTGGGCGAAGATCCAGACATGCGGGCTGGCGGGCTCCAATACCCCTGCACCCTTGTCAAGGGGGCTGCAGGGCTGGTGGTGGCTGAGGTGCTCTTCTTACCCCGACGAGAAGGAGGGGGGGGCTCAGGGTCAGGAAAGAAGTTAGTAGTGGCGAGGAAGAGCTTCTTGGGACAATGGAGAGTGGTAGGTACAGTGGGAATGGGAGTGGAGGGAGAGGATGTGGTTGTAGGTGAGTCACGTTTGCTGTCTTTGGGTGCAGGTGCAGGAGGGATAGGCTGTCGTGAGGTGGATGGCTGTTGGGTGGGTGGGTGGCTGCGTTTGTGTGGTGTGGAAGAGGGGGTGACAGACACAGTGGGAGAGGACACAGGGGACGTGTAAATGGCAGTGGGGGTGGTGACTGCACGTGTGCGGACTGGAGTGGAGGGTGTGCTGGTGATGGAAACACTGGCTGATGGTGAGGTGAATGGAGGTGTGAGTGTAGACGTCACAGGGAGGGAGGAGGGAGACGAGGAGGTGGGGGTCACAGAGGTGGTAGTGACTGTTGGCATGTCTGCATCGGAATGTTGCGTGTGTGAATGTCTGCGTGATCTGTGGTGCTTATGTTTGGATGAGCTTCTCTTGGGTGTTGAGGTGTGTGCAGGCTGGTCTGATGGTGTGGGTGGGACAGGCAGAGGAACAGGAGACTGGGAGGAGGGAGTTAGTAGAGGCAGGCAGGAGACAGGGACAATGGCTGCCGTCAGTGCTGAGGCCAGAGCCTGGAACGATCGCTGATGGGCAGCCTGACCCGAATGAATGCCCTCCAGGTACGCATTGCTGCGATGAACCTCCCTCTCCACCCCCTGGATGGCATTCAAAAGGGTAGTCTGCCCAACAATGAGCGTTCGGAGGAGGTCAATGACCTCCTCACTGAGGGCAGCGGGGGTAACAGGGGCAGGGCCTGAGGTGCCTGGGGCGAAGGAGATGCCCGGCTTCCTGGCAGAGCGGGCACGGGGCGAACGCTGAGGGGCTGCTGGGAGGGCGGAGATGGTGCGCTGGGTGGCGGCTGTACCTGTAATGGCGGGGGGCACGGATGGTGCCACCCCCGCAAGGGAGCCCCCTTCCGAGGACGTGTCCGTGTCGCTGCAGGCTCCAGTCGTCCCCGTCGTGGAGCTCCCCTCGCCCTCCGTCTCACTGGTCCAGTCTGACTCTGTGGCATGGCCCTCCTGGGCCATGTGAGATGCAGCTCCCTCCTGCCCCGATGCCACTTCTCCTCCGCCTGATGATGCTGATGCACACAAGCACAGAAAGACAAACAAAAAGGGGGGGGGGAGAGAGAAATAAAGGGATATTGATTACATGGATCTCCGGTACAGTTAGCGGACATGACAGACACAGATGCCCCCTGCACTAAGTTGCGCACTTGGGGTCCGCTACGCATTCCGTGGAACATGCCCTACACGCCTAGAGTTGACAACTGCACCCATGGATGACACGGCCCAGGGATGGCTGTACTGACAAACTACTGAGGGTGGTGGCTGGGGACACAGGGGCTTACGGGGGTGCCCAGCCTACAGATATCGCCCTGGCCTAGGGGGACCCCCAGCCCTCCTCCCCCACCCAGACACCTCCACTGCGCGACAACAGAGTAGATAATGCTTGGACTCACCCCCTTGTGTCTGCTGTGCTGCCCTCACGCGCCCATCCAAATCAGGGTAGGCCACCGCCAGGATCCGGAACATCAGGGGGCTCAGTTGACGGCAGGCACCCCGCCTACGTTGGGAGGCCATCCCCAGCAGAGACTCGGCGGTCTTCTTGGTCCCGCGGCGGATGTCCTCCCACCTCTTGCGGCAGTGGGTGCCCCGTCGATGGTGGACCCCCAGGGCCCGGACTTCCTTGGCGATGGCACGCCAAATCCCGATCTTCTCATGGGCGCGGACCTATGTGACACGTACAGGGAGGGAGAAATACCACGTTCAAGTTACTCAGCATTTTCCTTTCCAGTGGCCCAACGCCCCCCATCCCCGCCAGGCCCCCCGCCAGGCCCCCCGCCATGCCCAACATGCCCCCCATCCCCGCCAGGCCCCCCGCCAGGCCCAACATGCCCCCCATCCCCGCCAGGCCCCCCGCCATGCCCAACATACCCCCATCCCCGCCAGGCCCCCCGCCAGGCCCCCCGCCATGCCCAACATGCCCCCCATCCCCGCCAGGCCCCCCGCCAGGCCCCCCGCCATGCCCAACATGCCCCCCATCCCCGCCAGGCCCCCCGCCAGGCCCAACATGCCCCCCATCCCCGCCAGGCCCCCCGCCAGGCCCCCCGCCATGCCCAACATGCCCCCCATCCCCGCCAGGCCCCCCGCCAGGCCCAACATGCCCCCCATCCCCGCCAGGCCCCCCGCCAGGCCCCCCGCCAGGCCCCCCGCCAGGCCCAACATGCCCCCCATCCCCGCCAGGCCCCCCGCCAGGCCCCCCGCCAGCCCCAACATGCCCCCCATCCCCGCCAGGCCCCCAAGCCAGCCAGTGGCCCCAAATCCAGATTGAATTAAACTCACTTGTTGGTCTGGAGGACCGTAGAGTAGCGCATACTGGGGGAGGACCCCATCCACAAATTTCTCCAACTCCTCTCCAGTGAAGGCAGGGGCCCTTTCCCCAGTCGCAGCAGCCATTGTCCCTTCCAGACCGAGGTCACAGCAACACTTGCAGTATAGGTCCTCTCCTGTGAAAGTTCAAGTCGCAAGTGGATAAGTAGATAGAAAATGGCGGTCACGTCCGCGGCGGTGCGTACCGCGGCGGTGCGTCCCGCCACCGCCGGCGCCCTTCGCCATTGGCTCCTGAAACCCATAGGCTTCAATGTTAACCAATGCGGCTTCGCGCCGCGGTCTTCGCCCGCCGCCCGCCGCGGTGTGCCACGCCAGCGCATTGACCTCACATCCCATTGTCACACTTCACAGGTCAGGCAGCCGCCATTTCCAGGGCCCACATGGCTCAATTTCAACTGCGTCACACAGGCCTAGGCCTTGCATAGCCACTCAGACACGCCATTCACTGCATAGAGAATCGTATACTGTGCTAGCTGTGAGTACGTACCTGTGGGTTGCCTGACTGTGTGCTCCATGTTGTCCTTCCTAGGCACCGTCCGCTGGGTTGGGCGAGGAGACGGATGAATCCTCCCGTGTACCGACCGCTGGTGGACCTGTCGACAATGGAAGAACGCCACATTATCCTGACCTACCGTCTTAACCGTGCCACTATCCATGAACTGTGTGCCCAGCTGGAGCCCGACCTGATGTCCCCCATCCGCCAACCCACAGGGATTCCCCCTCTGGTGCAGGTCATGTCAGTACTACATTTCTTGGCAAGTGGGTCATTTCAGACAACCGTGGGAATTGCTTCCGGGATGTCTCAGCCCATGTTTTCAAAGGTGTTATCCAGAGTGTTGTCTGCCCTGATGAAATCCGTGAGGAACTACATCATTTTCCCTGAGGTGGGCGAATTGGCTACAGTGAAGGGTGATTTCTACGCCCTTGGACATATTCCCAACGTAATTGGTGCCATTGATGGGACCCATGTGGCTTTGGTTCCCCCAAGAGACAGGGAGCAGGTGTACAGGAACAGAAAAAGTTACCATTCAATGAACATCCAGGTGGTGTGTTTGGCTGACCAGTACATCTCGCATGTAAATGCCAAATTCCCAGGGTCAGTGCATGACGCCTACATCCTCAGGAATAGCAGCATCCCTTACGTGATGGAACAGCTACAGAGACACCGTGTATGGCTAGTGGGGGACTCTGGGTACCCCAACCTGTCGTGGCTACTGACCCCAGTAAGGAATCCCCGGACCAGGGCAGAGGAACGGTACAATGAGGCCCATGGGCGTACTAGGAGGGTGATCGAACGCACCTTTGGCCTCCTAAAGGCCAGGTTTCGCTGCCTGCATATGACCGGTGGATCCCTAATGTACTCACCTAAGAAGGTGTGTCACATCATCGTGGCCTGCTGCATGCTTCACAACCTGGCTTTGCGCCGCCAGGTGCCTTTCCTGCAGGAGGATGGTCGAGACGGTGGTGTTGTGGCAGCGGTGGAACCTGAGGAGAGTGACGAGGAGGAAGACGACAGGGCTGAAACAGACAACAGGGACAGAATCATTGAACAGTACTTCCAATAGGACACAGGTAACATTTCAAAGATAATTTAGTAAATGTTAACTACTCTGCAGCATCTCTGCTGCCTGTCTATTTGCCCCAGTGTATGATGACTGAGTTTTGGCTTTTCCCTCCCTATTTCAGATCTGGGGTCCCCACTACGAGTCCTGTGCTTCGTTTCCCCATGGACTACAGCTTTGTGGCAGCTGTTTGTTGACTTCACC
This sequence comes from Pleurodeles waltl, assembly GCF_031143425.1. NCBI lineage: Eukaryota > Metazoa > Chordata > Amphibia > Caudata > Salamandridae > Pleurodeles > Pleurodeles waltl. The sequence continues at coordinate 1,120,416,508 of NC_090437.1, read as the reverse complement.
ATGTACAAGGACATATTTGCACTGTCATGTCAATTACAATCTATTGAAATCACAGCCAGACTCCAGATATTTTGGTGCAAAATAGGTGTTTATTGAAGTGCTCAAAATGGGATGGGTGGTTTCAAGTGGGTGGGGGCTATGGTGAAGGAATGTCCATGGCAGAGTCCAGATTAACAGTCACACAGGTGCATTGTCCAGAGGCCTGTGGAGAGATGGAGCATGGGCAGTTCGAGGATGGACAGGGTGACAATGTGGGACAGTGGGATGACATCAGGTGGTATCCTTTGCTGGCGGGGGTCTTGACATCCTACTCTGTCTTGCGAGATCTCAGGGCCCTCTTGCGGGGTGGTTCTTCTCCTGCAGGAGGTGGGGGTCTGGTGGGCTGCTGCTGTGCGGGGGCCTCCTGTCCACTAGCGCCGGCGGAGGTGGATGGCTGTTCTTGGTCCAGGCTAGTGGCAGGGGCCCTTGGGTGTTGTTCAGTGTCCGCCCTGCTGTTTACGAGGTCCTGCAGCAGCCCTACCATGGTAACCAGGGTGGTGTTGATGGCTCTGATGTCCTCCCTGTACCCCCAATAGTGTTCCTCCTGCAGCACCTGGATCTCCTGGAACCGGGCCAGTACCGTCGCCATCGTCTCCTGGGAGCGGTTGTATGCTCCCATGATGGTGGTGAGGACCTCGTGGAGAGTGGGTTCCCTGGGCCTCTCCTCCCCCCCCTGTCGCACAGCTGCCCGCCGAGTTGCCCTGTTTCCCTGGGCCTCTGCCCCCTGGCCGGTGTGCCCACTACCACTGCCCCCAGGTCCCTGTTGTTGTTGGGGTGGTGGGTTATCCTGGGTGCCCTGTAGTGGTAGACACACCGCAGATTGACGCGCCCTGGAGACAGAGGCATGGGCCCGCTGGGTGGGAGCTGTGCTGGTGTTCCCAGAGGGGTTAGGGTCTATAGTGGCCTGTGCCTGTGTGAGGGGAACCGACTGTCCAGAGGTCCCCGATGGTCCGGGCTGGTCATCGGTGTCCAGATCGACAGAGCTGCTGTCATCGCTGACGGCCTCTTGGGTGGGGGGTGTGGATAATTCTGGCCCCTCCGCCGCGGTGTGTTGACGGTCGGGTCCTGCAGGGGTATAGAGGTATGGTTATAGTTTCAATGTGTGGCATATGGGTGTATCTGTGGGTTCCCGTGTCCCCAAGTGCTGGCATTCGTGTGTGGTGGCTTTGGTGAGGGTGGCTTGTGGGGGGGATGTGTATATGCATTGGGCATGCTTTGGTGATGGGTGTCCATGCTTAGTGGACGCATGCAGGCCTAGGTTTTGGGATGTGTGGGTTGTGATGGTGAGACATTGGCGGGGAATAGGTGTGCTGGGGGTGGGGGTGAGGATGGTGGTGGGGGTGAGGATGGTGGTGGGGGTGAGGGTGGGGGTGAGGATGGGGGTGGGGGTGAGGGTGGGGTTCGAGGATGGGGGTGAGGGTTGGGGTCTGATTTGGCATGCAGGTGGGGGGGAAGCAGTATTGAAGCTTCAACTTACCAGTATCCATTCCTCCGCCGACTCCTGCGAGGCCGTCAGGATGCAGGATGTTCAAGACTTCCTCCTCCCATGATGTGAATTGTGGGGGTTGAGGTGGGGGTCCTCCGCCAGTCTTCTGCACGGCGATGTTGTGCCTGGATACCATGGAACGCACCTTCCCCCGTAGGTCGTTCCATCGCTTCCTGATGTCTTCCCGATTTCTGGGGTGCTGTCCCACTGCGTTCACCCTGTCGACAATCCTCTGCCATAGCTCCGTCCTCCGGGCAATGCTGGTGTATTGAATCAGTGTGCCGAACAGCTGGGGCTCTACACGAACGATTTCCTCCACCATAACCCTGAGTTCTTCGTCTGTGAAGCGGGGTTGTCTTTGGGGTGCCATGGGGTGGTGTGTATGATGTGTGGGGTGGAGTATGTGTATTTAAGTGAGTTGAGTGTGGTGGTGTGTGTTGTTTTGTGTGTGGATAGTGTGTGGGTGATGGTGTTGAGTGGCTGTGGCTGTTATGTTTTGGATGCTGGTGTCTCGCTCTTGTCTTCTTTACGAATTTTGAAGCGTAGGGGTTTGTGGGTGATGTGGGTGGGTGTTTTATATTGTATTGTGTGTGTGGGAGTGGTGTGTGTATGTGTATCAGGTGTGTGGGATTCAAATCGTCCAATGTGGGTGAGTTTTGTTCGTTTGTGTGTATTCTGACCGCGCCGGTGTGTCCCGCCAATGGAATACCGCGTTTGAATGACCGCCGCGTGGATTCGTGGGTCGTAATGGCATGGGCGTATTTCTGTTGGCGTGGCGGTGGAGGTTTGGTCACCTCCACCTTTCCGCCGACCGCTGGTCTGGCGGTCTGTTGTGGCGGTCGGATTTTCGGAGGTTTGCCTTCTGCGGGTCAGAATGACCGTGGCGGGTTTCCGCGACCGCGGCGGGATTATGGAGGATTTCTGACCGGCGGTAGGCGCCTTTTACCGCCGAGGTCAGAATGACCACCTATGTCTCCATTCTTTAAAGGCGTCACGAATCGCCAGAAGCTCTTTTTCAGCAATGACATAGTTCTGTTCGGCTTCGTTCAACTTCCAAGACATATAAGCTACAGGATGAAGTTGACCAGTGTCTTTATTTCGTTGTGATAAGACGGCTCCTTTTGCTACATCTGAAGCATCAGCTTCCACCATGAAAGGTTGATTCGCATCAGGATGAGTCAAGACTGGGGCAGTGGAGAAAGCTTCCTTCAAAGTCGAGAAGGCTTGATCAGCTTCTGGGGACCACACAAACTTTTCTTCCTTTCTTAGTAGCTTAGTGATTGGAGCCACTGTCTGGCAGAAATGATTTATGAACCTCCGGTGAAAATGTGCAAACCTCAGGAAACATTGTACATAACAAACAGTCTTTGGGGTGGGCCAATCAGATACGGCTTTTACTTTCTTTTCTGCCATCACCATACCTTGAGGGGTAAGAATAACCCCTAAAAACTCAACTGTGGTAACATGAAACTCACACTTGGATAGTTTGCAATATAAATGGTGTTTTCGAAGGGCTGCAAGAATTTTCTTGACATGTTGGACATGTTCATTTTCAATGTCTGAGTAACTCAAAATGTCATCGATGTAGACTATGGCAAATATGTCGAGGTACTCTCTAAGAACGTCATTCAAGAAAAATTGAAATGCTGCTGGAGCATTACACAGACCAAAAGGCATGACGGTGTATTCAAAAAGGCCATAGCTTGTCTTGAACGCTGTTTTCCATTTGTCACCCTCTCTCATTCTGACCAAATGATAAGCACCTCGAAGGTCAAGCTTCATGTAGATTTTTGCTCTCTTTACTTGTTCCAATAAGACCGAAATTAGGGGTAAAGGATATTTATTCTTGATGGTGACTTTGTTCAAACCCCTATCGTCGATGCAAGTTCGAAGTTCTCCATTAGCTTTTGGAACAAAAAACAAATGCGAAGCTGCAGGAGACTTAGGGCCAGATGTAGCAAACTTTTGCAAGTCGCAAATGGCCCAATTGCAATTTGCGACCCCGCAAAATCGGAAACGGGATGCAAAAATCCCATTTCCGACTCGCAAAATGCAACGCAAGCCATTACTGACTCGCAAAAATAGCGACCCCATTTTGCGACCCGCAAATAGGAAGTCGCACTTTGCGAGTCGCAAACCAAATGCAATAGCCACTCGCAAATTGCGACTAGTCGCAAAAAGCCCATTTTGCACTTCCAATTTACCACTAACTCAGATCAGGTAGTAACCAGAACCAAAGTATAAAAGGAGACCCAGAAGGCACCTGAGTTACTCAAGATGGCGGAGATATATGTGATAGCAATGAGGAGGAGAGCCCACGCCGCACAGCAGAGGAGGAGGAGGAGCCAGAGACAGGAGAAGATATACAGAACCAGGCAGACACTTTTCCAACTAACTGAGGAGGAGATTTATGATAAATACAGACTTAGCAGTACAGCAATACTAGATTTAATAGATTTACTCAATCCGCAGCTTCAATGCCAGACTGTGCGCGGCTGCGCCATCCCTACACATGTGCAAGTGCTATGCTCACTGCACCTCTTGGCCTCGGGTAGCTATCAGGGGGTCATTGCCGTGGCAGGTGGGGTATCCCAAAGTGCACTCTCACGGTTCTTCAGAGCATTCCTAGATGCCTTACTCACACACATGTCCAGATACATATACCTGCCCAGGAATGAAGCAGAAATCAACAGCACCAAGTTGGAATTCTACAGGATTGCCAACTTCCCACATGTAATAGGGTGTGTAGATGGGACACATATAAAAATATGCCCTCCTGCAAATCTGGAATATCTGTTCCGCAACAGGAAGTGTACCAACTCACTGAACATCCAGGTGGTATGTGACGCCCATTATGTTATCCCTGACATGGGAGCCAAATTTCCAGGGAGTACACATGACTCGTACATTTTCAGGCACAGTGGGACCTAGATATAGCTGAATATACCTTGCAGACATACACACAGCTCAATGTGGAACCCATCTATGCCCAGCTAACATTGTACATTTTGTGCCAAACAGGTGACAGTGCATATGCACTACGACCATGGATACTTACCCCGTACTTAACACCCAGCAATGAGACAGAGAGGCGATACAACAGTGCACATAGGAGGGCCCGAAATATCATAGAAAGGACCTCTGGACTGCTGAAGGCAAGATTCAGATGCCTCCACAGAAGTGGAGGTGCCGTCCAGTATACCCCAATAAAAGCTTTCAAGATCGTTGGCGCATGTGCTATCCTGCACAACATTGCCACCAGACGTGGGCTACCTCTCACCCCAGAAGACCCAGATTCGGAGGATGACGAGCAATAGCTACCACATCGCTATCATGGGGATAGAAGCATTGCAAATCAAGGCAGATTGAGACGGGACCACATTGCAAACCAATACTTTGGAAGGTACGTGCTAACTGTCACCACACTCACTAATGTCACACACAAAGAGTCCAGGTGTGAAGTGGAACAAACAAGGAATTTAATAATGTGCACCAAAAAACTATATAAATAAACTACAGTTCAGGGGCTATAAAAGTCCACCAGGCATGAGGACACATTAACCTCATGTGCCTCTACTCCAGGACAGTGCGGAGCTCACACACTACCCTGGCCTCGCCCAGCATGGCTGGTTCCTGGTGTGTCAGCAGTGCCCTGCCTTGCGCTACCACTGCGCAACACCCTGGAGTCACTGGCTGAGACACTGCTAACAGTGGAGCCCCCCTTGCTGTCCTGCGGCGTGTCTGCCGCGCCCCTAGCCACCTGTCGTGCCTCCATGAGATCTACGGCGTGGCTGAGACGTCCCAGTCCACGTGCCACATCACTGGCAAAGTGGCCCATGTCTACCTGGAGGCTGACCGTGCGCCTCGACAGGCCAGTGGTGTTCACTGCCAGCCTGACGATGGAGGCAGACATGCGGTCCAGCCGGTGCATTAGCTGCCTGTCACGGCGCCTTGCACCCTCTCTCTCAGTGATGAGTTCTGCCACCAGTTGTCTCATTGAGAGTGCAAGGTCGCCAACATGTGTATTGAGTTGTATCAGCTCTGTGTGTACCAGTTGCAGCCCACTGTTCTGGTTCTGTTCCATGCGCCGCATGGCCCCTGATATTTTCCTTATCTCCCGTGTCTGCAGGTGCTGACCGCGTAGGAGTGCAGCCTCGGCGGGCGACATGGAGGCGTCCCCTGACTCAGCCTGCGGCACTGGAGGGACATTTAGACGTCACCTGCGACGCAGTGGAGGCTCCGTGTCCTCTACACCGGCACTGTGGCTGGGACCAGGTGCTGGCTCACTCACCAGTATGGCAACTGGTGCATCATGAGGGGACTGTGTTTGGGTGGTGCAGGTCCCTGTGGTGGCTGGTCCTGAGTCCTCTGCAGGCTGGTGGCTGACCTGTGGCCCCTGGATGCTTTGGCTGGAGGTGGTGTCGTGTGGGAGACCTGTGGGACATAGGGAACACACTGTCAGTATCTACCATCTGTTATCAACTTCCTAATAAACTGTTGCCTATCAACTGCCTACTTGACTACATTGCCCATAATGCACCATGCAGGTGGTTGCTTCTCTGAAATGGAGCTATTTTGTTTGTACATGCAGCTGTGTATAAGGTGGGTGGGGGTATGGCATATATGGGTGTACATGCATGTCTCATGGTACTCACCGGTTGATGGTCCTGGCTCTGAAGTGTCCAGCTCTCCCATCCCGCACACTGCCTCTGGCTCCAAGGTCTCCTCCACTCTTTCCTCCAGGGTTGTGGGTGGTGGTATAGTGGTTGGTCCCCCTACAGTGCCACTCATCTCGGGAGCCGCTCTGCCACCCTCTCCTTGGTCCGGGAGCGCAGGTCATACCACTGTTTCTTCAATTCTTCTATACTCCGGTGGCTCACACCCAGGGAGTTCACCTTGTCCTGTATTTCGGTCCAGATTCTTTTCTTTTCCACCTCTGGCACACTGAGGGCTGCCCTCCCAAAAAGTTGTTCATGGTGCTGGCAGCATTCCTCAGTCAGCACCTCCAGCTCTTTTTCTGCAAATTTCAATTTGCGCTTTCTAGGTGTCTCTGCCATGGTAGCTGCTGTTCCTCCTGTTTGCAGTTCAGCAGTTTAAAATGGGTGTGGTCCTCCCTCCTCCCAGGTGTATTAGTAAACTTCCTGGCTGTGATGTCATCATCAGGAGCCAGGAAGTGTTTTCCAGAGTGTTCTGCTGCACCTGCATTCAATTTGCAGCACAGTTGCAATTTGCGACACCCACTCGCAATTTGCGTGTTCGTTTTTAGCGCAGTCGCAAGAAGCGACCTCGCAAACAGTGGACTCGCGATCTGCGGTGCGACTTCATTTGCGAGTCGCAAATTGAAGTCGCTTTTTCTTCTTGGATACCATTTAGCGAGTCGGAAATTGCGAGTCGCTAATTTTTTCCTACCTACATCTGGCCCTATGAGGGGCGAATGAAGCCATTCTCCAAAAATGTATCTAGGTATTTTCATAAATGTTGATTTTCATGTTCTGACAGGGCATATACACGACAGTTTGGAAGTATCGCACCTGGGGCTAGATCAATTTGACAGTCAGAAGATCTATGAGGAGGTAGAATCTCTGCTCCTTTCTCTTCAAATACATCTTTGTAAGATGAATACTGTTTGGGCAGCTGAATTTCTTTCTCCGCGGCAGTAGCTATGTGAGAGTTGCAAACTTTTGGTACTTGAATCTTTTGGAGACATTTCGTTACATAGCGCAGATGAGAACACGATTTTTCGTTCTGCCCAATTGATCTACGGATTGTGATGAGTTACCCATGGCAAGCCGAGGATAATCCCATATTGGGGAGCATGGATCACGTCAAGGATGATTTTCTCTTTATGTTTCTTTCTTTGATTCTTATCTTTACAAATCATCGACAAGGGGATAGTCTGAAGAGTTACCGGACCTCCAGTCAAGAGTTTTCCATTGACTGCCTGGATGATTTCTGGGGTCTTCTTTTCAATACAGGGGATCCCCCATGCACAAACCAATTGGACATCAACAAAGTTCCCAGTAGCCCCAGAATCGACTACAGCTTTTTTGAAATAGATATTTTTCTTGACCTGAACTCTTATTTCCAGTTGAAGGTGACACCCAAGAGCAACCCTTCTCTGCATCTTGGGTGTTTTAGTTTTCCAACTCGACTGGTGCATTGGCTGCGACCTTCTGAACTGGACCTTGCTTGTTCTTTGGTTTGATTGGACAATCTTTGGCAAAATGACCTTTTCGCCCACAATAAAGACATTGTCCATTTTTTCTGCATAGGTCCTTTTCATTTTTGGTCAAAGGTCTTCTGATGGTTCCAATTTCCATTGGTTCCGGTGTTCTTTCTTTTGGAGTTCTTGAGTCTCTGTTATCATGAACACGCCATGAATATTTTTCAATCTTTTTGCGCGTTCCTTTACGTTCTGCTAAACGATGATCAAGTCTCAAGACAAGATTTATTAATTCTTGATAGTCTGTAGGTTGTGGGTCGATTTGCGCTAAGATATATTTTAGTTCCTCTTGGAGTCCCTTGGAAAACAAGACCGTTGTTTTTCTTCAGGCAAGGATGTCTCGGCAACCAGCCGGTTAAAGTTGGCTAAATACGACACAAGGTCTTGATTCCCTTGGCGTAAATCTAATACTTCATGATCTGCTGACTGTGTTACAGTTCTACGATCAAAAACTCTTTCAAATTCACGGGCAAAATTTCTCCAGTTGTACAACAAGGGACTATTTTTACGCACAAGAAGAATTGCCCAAGTAGCTGCATCCCCAGACAGATATGATAACAAGAAAGCTACTTTGGACTGGGCATCTGGGAAAGTATTTGGTCTGCAGGTGAAGTGTAGTTCCACTTGAACCAGGAAAGATTGCGCTTTCAAAGGGTCACCTGAGAAACGTTCTGGGGGAGCTAAAGGAATTGCAGAAGGAACATTTAGGGAAATCGGATTACTTCCAGAAGCCTGAGAAGAAGTACCTGGCCAAGACACACCTGTGGACTTTGTTCCTTCTTCTCTACCTTATCTTGCAACTGACTCACTCTCTCTGCTAAGCTAGTTGTCAATTCTTTGGATGATACCACCTCTGCTTGGAGCTGGGTGATAGCCTTGACTAACTCATCTAGTATGGTCATGCTGAGAACATACACAAGCCAGGAGGATAATAATTAGTGGGCTCACTATTCTGTCAGAGTCACCAGATCCTCGGGGTTTGTGCACGTTCCCAACACGTCCACCACTGAACAGCTCCAAGACTCTGATAGATAAATCACAGAGACTGAGAGAGTTCAAGAGGGGAAGAGGGGATTAGGAAGGGAACAGCTGGGAAGGAGACCTGTAGTAAGAAAAAGGTTAGAACACACAATATGAAAATTATATCTCATGAAATCAATACTAGACTATGATTCTAAGCCTAGTCACTCTGAAAACATGAACAATCTAAGAGTTAAGTTTAAAATGACTAAGTTTCAAGATGGTTGGATACCTGTAAGGGAATCAAGATGAATTAAATTAAAACTTTCTTATTCAAGTACTTTCCTTTACATGAGAATCAGAAAAAACATTCTGACTAAATTTTAAACCAGTCATATAAATCCTGTTTTGAGAATTTATACTAGGACCATACAATTTTGCATCTAGAAACTCTGGCCTTCTGTGTACTGTTAAAATGTTTCAAAACAAATTGTGCATATTGCAGATATATATATATGTATAAAGTAAACACCATAAAAGGATTGTGCACCATGAATAACACAATATGGATCCAGGAAACAAATCACATAACTTGTCAACTCGAATATTCCATAATAAATATCTTAGAATAGTGGCATACAATAAACAACATGAAATAAACTCGAGGAGAGAATCGTGCGTCTTGCCGATCCGAGTGTCACCATGTAAAATACCAAGAAATGGTAGCACACAATGAATATCAAAGTCAAATCATCATTAATCGAATCGCGCGTCTTGCTGACTCGTAAAACACAATGTAAATGTCAAGAAATAACAGCTCACAATAAATACCAAGATCAAAGTACAATGAAATGAATCGCGCTTCTTTTGCCGATTCTTAAGACACCATGTAAATGTAAAGAAATGGTAGTGCGCAATGAACAACAAAGTTAAATCCTCATGAAACGAGTTGCGCATCTTGCCAATTCGTAAAACATCATGTAAATGTCAAGAAATAGTAGCGCGCAATGGACAACAATGTTTAAACACCATAAAACGAATTGCGCGTCTTGCCAATTCTTAAGCCACCATGCCAATGTCAAGAAATGGTAGCACGCAATGAATAACAGAGTCAAACTTTTATGAAACAAATCGCGCATCTTGCATATTTGGAAACTACCATATAAATGTCAAGAAATGGTAGCGCGCAAGTAATCTGTTACTCATATAAGAATTAAACCAAGAATATGAAAATTCTCAATAACGGTGTCGGAACAGTCCAACCACTGTCTTACTGCCTGGAACAATGATCACCAATGAAGGATGAAGGGCAGAAGACTGGAAGATCCAAATAGGCCGCCGGGACAGGAGCTCAGGAAGAAGCTGCTGCTCTGCACCGGGACCTCTGAATAGTGAGCACTGGGAGTTGGGCTGGCTCTCTTTTATAGAGTCTTGGCCCAGCCCAGAACCACGCCCAGGCATGTTGCAGGGAAAGTCTCTGGAAGGCCCTGGAAAGGGGCCACATCCTAACACACTCTGAAAACCTGCAGCAATACATTGCAAAGGAACAGTATTTGTAAGCATATTAAAAATAGGTTTTCAGGATTGAACTCTGCAATGCAAAAGGTTAAACCACAACATATTAGCACAATGCATAAATTACGTTGTTTTGAGAGTGCTGGGTTTTTGCTTTTTTGTCGCCAATATAGCGCGTACTGCTCTGGTGTTGACGTCTTCACCACAGAGACGTAAACTCCCACCAGACTCTAATCAATCATAAAGCTCAGTCGTGCAAACAAAAAGTCCCTTTTAACCAAATGCCTAATTGGCATAGCCTCTTAGAAATCACATGACCTATCCACACAACTGCAGTGGCATCTTGAAACAGAATATCTTTATCAAACCTATTAAATTCCTAATCGGTCCTAATATTCCATACAAAAAATGGGCAACAATATGATGCATTCAGTTTGTTGATCACACTTTTGGTAGTACAGTTAACATCATTAACCTTATATGTTTTCACTATTTCAATTGTACCACAGACATTGCAATTAGCACATGGGTAATGCCCAATAACGGGTTCCAAACCCCATAACTGGTGCAGTGAAACTGCTTCAGGATCATTGTAGGCTCGGACCAGTCGATCCCTTAAGTTCTTGCCTCTTTCAAAAGCAAATAAGGGTCTGTCATGATAAATCTGACCTGTACTAAACAAGTGCCAATGAACTTGGTATTGCCATACTGTTTGATGACATCAGGTTACTGAGGGATGCAACAAGAGCCAAGCCATTCAGGGTGACAAGGTCTCCTACTTGATCCATGGATTTTGTGATTGAACAACTACACTCATGCAATTTGAGATATCTGTGATTCTGATTTTCCTTGGGCAAATGTTTATAGTTCATTTAGTATTCATACTTTGTGTTGAAAATGTTGTTGCCACTTTGGTGGAGCTCGTGGCTGGGAGCTACTGTACATTATGGTACTGTTTGTTGATCACAGCTGTTGTTCAAGTGTGATCAGGCACATGGACCCAATTTGTCTTTGTAATTATGGGATAGTTGCAGCCAAGCAGAGGAGACAGGGCAGAGACCAGTGGTAAAGCAACTGGCCCGGCACATCCAGTCAAGATACATCAGACACAGAGGGACCCAGTGGCCCGGAGGGTGAGGGGAGTGCCACAGAGGAAACAGGATCTACCTCTCCATCTTCATATTTGTCCTCTAGTGGCTGATCTCTACTGTTGGCAGAAGGGTCAGGAACTGCATCTGTACCATCCTTGTCCGCCACCCCAAGTCGATCTCCACCCTCCCTGTTGCTCCCCATACAGTTGGTTGTGCCTGCTCACCCAAGAGGGTGGGTGTCCCTTTTGCGGCAGGCACCTCTCTGTCTGCCCACATTACCCCTGCTTCCCTCAGTGAAGAGGCTATTGACCTCCTGAGAAGTATCTATGTGGGTCAGTCTGCCATGGTGAATGCCATCCAGGTGCAGGGCAACCAGCTTCAACAGGTGCTTGTGTACCTGAAATGTATTCATAGTGCTAAGCCTGGCCTACAGAGATCCCTTCAGGCTTTGGCCTCCACTCTGACGGGACAGCCTACTACCCCGCACCTTCCTACCCTCCACCACCTGCCTCTTCCCGATCGAATTTCCTCTTCCCATACCTCTCCGAAGCACACAGACACATCTGCAGGCACCTCAACAGCCACTTTAAGCACCTAAAAACACAAACACCACAGAACACATCAGCATGCAAGCAGTTAACAGCTACACACACCACCACCACACCCAACATTCCTAAAAACACTACCCCACAAATGCAGACTACCCGGCACACAACTGATACCACCCCAACAGACACATCCCCCACAGACACCATCCCCATCGAGAAACACAAACATACACAATCACACACCCAATAGACACCCCAAACACAAATACACATCAGACATCCACACACCAGCACCAACAACACCCACATCAGACACAACCACTCCCTCAACCTCCAAACCACTACCCTCCTTATGATGTCCTTGCCCATTTTCCTAGAGTTCCCTATTGCCCTTAACCTTGCTTAAACCACACCCAAGACCAAAAACACCCCACCCAAATCCTAAGCCATCCCAACCACCTCCACGCCCTCGCCTAAACCCCTCCCACACACCCAGGAAGAAGCCCACTCCTACTAAAGTGAAGACCACCCGTCCCCATTTCAAATCCTCCATTCCCAAACCCAACCCCAGCACACCCAAGAGTGACAATTGAGGTGCCTGGCATGGCCATTTGATGCCCCTTCCTGTGGGGGTTCCTGTGGCAGTGTTCGGCAAGTCAAGGTGTGGTGCACAGCAGCGTGCAATCCATTTATGGATATTTGGACTAGCCATTGGCCTTTACTCCTCTCTGGAGTTATGCTTAATAAAGCAGAGTTGTTTGATTTGTTATATATTTGCCCTCCACAGGCCACTTGTCTTCAGTGTGTCGAGGGTGCTTTTTGCTTTTCCTGAGTAATTAGTGATATATGCCTGCAGTTGTGTCTGTTTCACCCTGATTGCTGATTCATTTGACATGTTTGTCAACATCTGATTTTGGGAGCAGTGCAGGAGCCCCCAGGACAGGGGAAAATGTTAAATAGATGCATGTGTAAGAGATAATTCAATTGAGGTGTCATTTCATTGTGCGGTGTTTGCTCTGGTAAGTATTTAATGTTGGCTTGGCCACTGTCAACATCTCTTGTGTTACATTTGTCCCACTGATGTAAGTTGCATATTGGTATCATGTGTGTGAACAGGAGTGTTGTTTGTCCACAAATGGAGGGTGTTCAATTGTGGTGCCTTCCTATACCTTTGAATGGCCATGTGTCCATTTTCATGTGTGTATCTTCCAGTTAGTTCATCTATGTGTGTGACCCATGCTGTTGCTGTTCTATTTGCTTTCTTGACTTGCACTTCAAAATTTGGCACATGGGCATGGCACTTGATAGTACTATTTGTTATCCCTGAGATACACGAGGCTCCAGTACCTGTGCAAATAGTGTCTATTAGCCATGTGCATAGTAACATGTATCATAGGGTAGCATCCTTCCTGTGGTCCCACTGATGACACTATCACTAGTCTGCATGTAATCATCACATTGTGTGTTTTGGATATTAGTCTCACTAAAGATTGTGCATTCTGTTTCGCTTAGATACTCCTGCAATGTGTGTGATATGTGTGAGTCAATTAGATTTATGTTTCATAGAAGGGGTGTTTGGGTTTAATATCACATCCATACATATGTGTCTTCAATATTATGACAGGCCATGGCATGTGATGAATGTGCGGGTGCCACTTCTATTTGTATGTGGGGTTCAGTGTGAGTAACAAGACCAAAGGAGGCAGTATAGCGATGGGACTGTGTCATATGTTGTGTACGCATCTGAGCCGGGACACACATGATATACTTGGTCCACGGAGCACAGCCCCCATTGCTGGTGAATGGCGGACCGTCAATTTTCTGTAGTTTTGAGTTTGTAGTGACAAGCAGGGCTCAACAATCGCCACTGAGGGGTTGCTTGGATGGCGCACAGACTCCACAAACCCCCAGATGTCCACTCTTCAAAAATCACAAAACATCTCCCTCCAGAGTGCAGGCATCACTCTACAACCCCAAGAAACCAAAGATCCAGTGAAGGCCAATTCACTAACCGGCTGATGACCAAGGAACCGGATGCTGTATCCACACCAAACTTCACCTGTCAGACCATGAGGAAAAATCCTACAAATGTACCAAGACTATTGGCACTGCAACCTCCAGTGGCCAGACCATGCAATAGCACCAGGTACTGATCACCTCACGTTGAACACCCAGAAGGACAGTCCATTCCAGACTGAAAAAGGAACAGGAAGAAGCCCCAGTCAAGGGACTTCATAAACCATCTGGACCTCCCACCATAGTGCTCCTGCTGACCTTCAAGAGACCCTTAACGTAACCTACCTTCTGTTTCCAAGGGCACCTTTGCGCTCAGGTCCTGGCTCACCGATTCGATCTGCGCCCCGCTGCCCTGTGCCATGCACCGAAGATTCAGCTGTGCCCTAAAGGTCCCACACCCCTTGCGACCTCAACACTCCAAGAGGACCCACCGGACTTACCATTAAGTCCACCTGTGCAGTGCCTTTTCAAGTGATCCCCTGCAGTGGCCTTGCACCAAACTTCTCCAGCTGGTCCAGCGTACCCAACGATGACCTCGACCTACCTGCAAAATGGAGACATTGGTAAACGCATTGATTGATGTACTGTGAATTTACAAAGTATGTCTCTATTGATTCATATGGTGCATAATTATGCACAAAAAGACTAATTTTATAAAAAATGTAAAATTCATAATTTAAGAACTAACTCAAATTTGATGATCTTAGTCTTAAAAAATTTATATAAAACCCTGAAGTATTTTTGTAAATTGGTCTCAAGCTATTCTTTCGAGTGTGTGCTTCCATTTTTTGATACTGTGAGTACAACAAATGCTTTGCACTCCAAGATTAGCCTGACTGATCGACCAAGCTACCATACAAATTAGAGCGTTAGGTGGTCTCGTTTTTACTCCTGTAAACTAATGTGTGGTTACCTGGACTCCCATGCCACTGGGGTCAAGCTAGCCTGGCTGATGAAGGGTGATACCCTGAAACCGGTCCTAGGATGCTTGTTTCCAGTCCAGGGAGGACCTGGCTTGGCAGTTCGGGCTGGACTGTTCCCATGTGGGAACAGGGTCAAGACTGATTTGCATATGGCTGGGTCCACACTGGAATGGCATGAGTGGCAAAAAAACGATGGATTTAGACCCAGATCTCTGTACTGGCGGTGAATGTTTGACATTGTTCAGCATTCCTTCCATCACTTTTTGCATTGGTTACCTGGACCCACTGCACAGTGCTTTGCACTCTACATAGAGTGCCACCCTCCCACAACTGGCATCCTTGGCGTGGTGTTTCCTGTATTTTGGGCTTTGCTTCCTGTATTTTTGACTGTGTGCTGGATTTCATTTTTGCTGGTTTGTGGTACTCTGGGCACTTTACCACTGTTGACCAGTGCTAAAACTAGCAGTAGTGACATATAACACACAGGTTACTTAGTATTCTGCAACACAAGCAGTAGTCAGGAAACATATTATTACACCAAAGCACTTTCATAAGAACATCATAAACGCCCATATTAGGAATATTATAGAACATATAGCAAGTCAGAAAAAAAGAAATTAGCATGTTATGCCCATAAAAGGAACATTTGCATACACATATGAAAACATCATAAAACAGGTAGGCAACATATAAATCACTAAGAAGAACTTAGGTTATATACTGTATTTTGTCTCTGAGTAGTACCTGCTTAAGATGAAGGCACCTTCAGTGCCAGGAGAACAAAAATGGGGCCCCAGACGCCTCTCTGTGCCAAACGGGGGCCTCCCAGGAGTACTGAGGTTGATGGGGGTGGCTCGCACCCTCTCTGTATTAATGATGGACCCCTTCTGGGGCCTACGATTGCTGGGGGCCCCCCGGGTCTCAACCACCCCTCGCGAGGGGGGGCCAAAGTCAGCCAAATGATTTATGGAGGAGGAGGGGTGTGCCATGCCATGCACTCCTTCTGATTTGTAACCCCTGGGCCACAACTGACCCTCCACCAAGGGAGGGCTTAAAGCCATAAACAATCCGTGGGGCCACCAATGGGGGGGCCTCACCTGACTCTCGCGGGGACCCTAAGGGAGACCTGTGGCGCGGGGGCCTCCGACTAGGCTTCTGCCCCGCCCCCGATCTCTGCTGACAGACCAAGGGTTTCGTTGGGCAGGGGGAGCCTCCGGCGAGGCTTCCTTCGCCCCTGCCGGTCAGAAAGGACCAAAAAGGTGCCCGGTGGGGCAGGGGAGCCTCCGATGAGGCTTTTGGTGCACACGGCAGCCAGCCCGGCCGTCAGAGAGGGCAGGCATTAGAGTAGGTGCCAGCACTTCTCGAAGTGTGCTTCATCCCAGCAGCACGATAGGAGCATGCTCACTCCGATCTTCTTCTTGAAGCAGTTTCCTCGTGCCTCGGGGGCACAAAGAGTAGCGCGACTCTGGCGTGTCACCAAACACAGCCTGGGTCACGGTGGTGATTTCTCCACTATATCAGTAGGCACTCTCAAGCGCTGAAGAAATAAAGGTGAAGCGCTTTTCCAAAGAGCCAATTCTTTAAGAAATGAGGAGAGCACCCTCCAGGTGCTAGGTTCAAATACTGAAGCACTCGTCGTGCTTCCCATGGTTGGAGAGGTCAGGGTCCACAGCACCCTGCCCATGGGGGACAAAGTTCAGGGAAAAGGCCCAGAGGGTAAAGGGTCCAGCAACAGGCCAGCGCAAAGAGGATGCAAGCAAGTGGCAGTCCCTTACAGTGCCCAAGCAGGTCACAAATCAGCACAGCAGCAGCAGTCCATGGCGGTCCCTGGTGAGCCCTTTCAGCGTTCTGTGTCCAGTTCCAAGATGTCTCCAATTTGTGGGGAAAACTCCCCTGTACTTATACTCAGTTTTTAAAGTGTTTTACAATGGAAGAGGAGAGGAGGTTCCAACTGGTTCTGGGAGTGCCCCCCTCTCCACCAGCACAGGCTCCAAACATCAGTTGAGGGTATTATGTGAGGCCGGTGCACAGCTGTTACAAATGAAGGTGTGCCCCGCCTCTCCCTTCTCTCAGCCCAGGAACATTATTCAGCATGCAGATGCACCTCTGTGACACCTTCACCCTCCCTGTGTACAGGCTGTCTGAAAAGTATATACAAAGCCCAACTGACACTCTGCCTAGACGTGGATTGGAGTCAAGCTGCAAAACACCGCAGTCATAAGCACAGAGAAATGCTCACTTTCTAGAAGTGCCATTTCTGTAATAGTAATAAAAAATACACCTACACCAGGAAGCAGCATTTCTTACCACCATTACAACCATACTATACATGGCTATGCTACCCCTCATGAATCAGACAATACCACCTATATATAAAGCAGGGCATTTCTAATGCAATCCTATAAGAAGGCAGCACTCACGGCAGTGAGACAACAAGTTAGGCTGTTTGTCACTACAAGGACAGGCCATGCAACCTGCCACATGTCCTGCCTTCTACATACATGGCACCCTGCCCATAGGGCTAGCTAGGGCCTACCTTGGGGGTGACTTACATGTAGTAAAAGGGGAGTTCTGGGCCTGGCAAGTAAATTTAGATGCCAGGTCTCTGTGGCAGAAAACTGAGCACACAGGCTCTGCGCTAGGTTTGAAAGGCTACTTCAATGGGCGGTGCAAGCAGCGCTGCAGGCCCACTAGTAGCATTTAATTTACAGGCCTTGGGTATGGAGATACCACTGTACAAGGGACTTGTAGGTAAATTAAATATGCCAATTAGGTATAAGCCAATCATACCAACTTTAGATGTGATAAAGTGCTCAGAGTCCTAGAGCCAACAGCGAGAGGACAGACAAAATAGGAGGAATTAGGCAAAAAGTCAGGGGATGAACCTGCCACAAGGGCCAGGTCCAACAATCTGTATCTGCTCTTGTTATTGTGTCTGGCTCTTCGTTTACTGTTTACAGCACATTTGGAACCTTTTCACTTGTCTGCAGTTGGGATCACTTGTCTCCTTTCACAGCTTTCATTGACAGTGTACTTTGCAAAACTGAACTTACAACTCTTCTTGATTCGCCAGGATTTTGACTTTGACTTGATGTACCTGCTACATTAGCTAGTTTAGGAGGAGTCAAATCTGCATGACTTTGATTCAACCCAACTCCATCCTCAGCTGCTTCAGGAAACATGATTTGTTTCAACTGATCTTCCCAATCGTCTGCTTCTGGTAGAGTCCTTCTCCGACTTGGCTCTCCTGCTTTATTTGCTGATGCTTGAGCAACTTCAGAAACTAAAGGTTTCGCTATTTCATCTCTCAGAGGGGTGTTTGCCTCGCCTCTTAGAGGAGTACCTGGATCTTCACCAGAATGCACTGTCTCTGTTTCTATCTCCACAGTCTCTCTTTTTGCTCCTTGAGACTTTATAGTAGTTGGTGGTGCTCTCAACAACTCATCTTCATCTTCCAGAGGATAAGGCACTTTTTGAGTATGGCTGGCGTGAATCCAGTTCGGAATCCCAGCACACTTCACAGCAGTCGTCGTAATGAGTATGACCGGGAACAATCCCTTCCACCTAGGTTCCAGATAGATTTTTCTCACATGCTTCTTGACAACCACCCAATCACCAGCTCACAGACTGTGATACTGGTCTTGGGATAGTAGCACAGCTGTAGATTCCACCTGGTCAGAGAAAGAGAGAACCACATTAGGCAGACTCTTGCAGTAAAACAGCACCATATCATCTGTTATATTCACAACAGCATTTGCAGGAACAGCTGGCAGTCTTATTGCTCTGCCCATTAGGATTTCCTGGAGAGAAAGTCCAGTTTTTCTGTCAGTTGTATTTCTCTTGCTCACCAAAACCAAAGGCAACGCATCTGGCTACTTCAGATTTGTAGATGCACACATTTTTGCAAGTCGTGCTTTCAGAGTACCATGTATTTGCTCTGCTAATCCAGAAGCTTCAGGGCGATAGCTACAGTGCATCTTCTGCTCAATGTTTAAGGCTGAACATAGTCATTTATTCACCTCATTATTAAAGTGACTTCTTCTGTCTCATTCTAAAGAAGCTGGAAACCTGAAGCGAGGAATTAACTCCCTAAGTAAAAGTTTTGCTATTGTGAGACTACCATTGCTACGTGTGGGGTAAGCTTCAACCCAGTGACCAAAAATACAGACAATTATCAACACATATCTCAAACACAGGCATATCAATGAAATCCATTTGCATTCTGTTGAATGGACCTCCTGCTCTTCCCATGTGACTCAAATTGACAATTGTTCTTTTCCCCACATTCGTTTGTTAGCACGTAACACATTTATGACAAATTACTTCAGCAGCCTGTCTGAACTTCGGATTGAACCAGGATTGTTTAAATGTGCGAATCGTTGCATCCCTGTCAATGTGTGCTTGCCCATGCTAGTATCTTGTCATTTGTGTCAGTAATAAGTTTGGCAACACCACTTACCCTTCATTTAAAACCCATATGTCATCAGCATCCCTTTGTAAACCTTTCAATTTTATCCAACCTTTCTTTTCATCTACATAAACATTTTCATCACTGTTAATGCGTAACCTGGGTTTACGTCATCAACATTTGTTTCTCCAACCACATTTTTCCAGTCCTCATTAAAAGAAATGCAGTTAAAATGCACAAAACCTTGAGACTTGATCCGCATAAGCATTTCCCATTGAAGCAAAAATAATTTGATTTCTGATGTGCACTGCATTTTACCACAGCAATCCTCTCAGGTAATGGTAGGGCTTGTAACAAATCATGAATTTGGGCACCATTTCTAACTGGTGAGCCAGAAGAGGTCATAAAACCTGTCTGTGAGCATAACTGCCCAAAGTTGGGCACTACATCAAATCCATATTGGCTGTCTGTGAAAATTGTAACTTTAAGCTGTGCAGAAATACAGCATGCTCTAGTAAGAGCCACCAATTCAGCCACTTGTGCAGAAAGTATTCTTTGAAGCCAAGAAGCTTCAAGTATACCAGAAATTTTGCACACAGCATATCCAGATTTTAGAGTTGCCACATTATCTCTTAGACAAGAATCATCAACAAAAACAATTTAATCATGTTCCCCTAACAGAGTATCCTGAATATCAGGTCTGGGTTTTCTGCACAATTCAGTAACCTCCAGGCAGTCATGTTCAACTTCTTTCAGTTTCTCAATTTCAACATTGTTTACTGGGAGCAAAGTTGCTGGGTTAAGCACTGCTTACCTCATAAGGGTAACATTTCGAGAGCCTAAAATCAAAAGCTCATACCTCGTCAGCCTTGCATTGGTCAAATATTCGGTCTTTGTTTGGGTAAGCAGAACCTCTACAGAGTGAGGGACAAGGACAGTTAAAGAATGTCCCATCAAAAATCTCTCGCACTGAGTGAGACTCAATCCAACCGCAGCCACAATCAACAAACAGCCAGGTAAAGCTGCTGCGACTGGGTCCAATGGGTCTAATGATATGATACATGTGATTTAAACAGCCATATACCTATACAAGAACAGAAAGAGCACAGAAATCACGTTTATGACAAAACAACATAAATGGTTTCGTGTAGTCAGGCATTCCCAAAGCTGGTGCTCTGCACAGACTCGCCCTTAGGTCAGTAAAAGCTTTCATACAAGCTTCATCAAAGGGCACAGGGTAATTTATATCTTTGTGGGTCAATCTCTACAATGGTTTTGAAATAACAGAAAAATTGGGAATCCATTGACAGCAGTAGCTCACCATTCCCAAAAACATCCTGACATCTCTTTGTGTAACTGGAGGATTAATTTGCAAAATAGCTGTAACTCTTTCTCTGCACACTTTCCTTGCACCTTTTTCTATTTGATGTCCCACATATTTCACTTCTTTCTGACAGGACTGTACTTTTGCTGGGGACACTTTGTCCCATATTTATACTTTTTTAGTGCTGCATTTGCGTCATTTTGTGACGCAAAAGCGGCGCAAACTTGCAAAATACAATTGTATATTGTAAGTTTACCCCGGTTTTGCGTAAAAAATTGGCGCAAATGGGGCACTAACAAAGTATAAATATGGGCCTTTATATCCACTCTCACCCAAATGGTTCGATAAGGCAATAGTATCTTACCTGCATACTTCCTTAATCTTTGAAGCAACCAAAAGATCATCAATGTACTGAACCAATGCTGATTTGAAAGGCATTTCCATTGATTCCAAATTCTTTTTAACACCTGATTAAATATGGACAGAGACTCTGAAAAGCCTTGTGGGATCCTATACTAACAATATACATGACTACAGAATTTAAAACAAAAAAGAAACTGGCTATCCTCATGTAGAGGCACTGAGAAAAATGCTGATGATAAGTCCACAACCGTGAACCATTCTGCATCACTTGCTATCTGAAACAAAATCACTGCTGGATTTGGTACCACTGGACAGCATTTGACCACTATGTTATTCATTTTCCTCAAATCTTGAGCAGATCTAAATATCCCACGTGGTTATCGCAAACCGATAATAGGAGAATTACATGGGCTACTCTACACTTCTTTTAGAACTCCCTGTTTCACAAAATCTACAATTACAGGAGTAACTCCTTCAATTACATCTGGTACCATATAATACTGCGGAGTTTCTGGAAAAACTGCATTAGGCTTGACTGTGACTTTAACTGGTTCAAGTCCTCTGATCAGACCAATGTCTTTCCCAGAAAGATCCCAAACTTTTAAGGTAACTGTAGCTTGTGGGTTAGTTGGCAGATCTTATACGTAAATGCAAGATGTAAACTAATCATTGGAAATTCTTAATTTACTGAATCACGTTCAGATTGCATGGATGAATCATCATCATTATCACTATTCATCTGAATAGCAATTCCATCACTTGTACAAGAATTGAATATTTTCTTTTGCATAGCAGGTCTCTTCACAATAAGGAAACTGGACTTGAGTCACAGACTACAAATTTGTGCAAACCTTCAAAATTGCCAGTCATAACAGGAACCGGTTTAGTAATCGGGTTCGTCAGGAATTGATTTGCAATTCCTACAATCTGCACTGTTTTCCCGGAAAGTGGCACATTAGGAACGTCTGCAGTTCTCACTGTAGAGCGTGTAGCTCCTGTATCAACTAAGAATGAAACTTGATGACCCATTATTTTTCCATTTACATAAGGACCGTTTTGATCCACTTCTAATGAAACTGCTAACACACACATTCTTCTCATCACAAATAGTGTGGTGGCATAGGACTCAGAGGCCCATATTTATTCTTTTTTAGCTCCAAGTTACGTCATTTTTTGACGCAAAAGCGGCGCAAACTTACAAAATACAATTGTATTTTGTAAGTTTGAGCCACTTTTGCATCAAACAATGACGCAAATGTGACACTAAAAAAGTATAAATATGGGCCAAAGTGTGACATGGTGTAAACTTCTGATAAGCAAAACCATTTGTCGCCGTTCATCTCACGAATGTTGCTCTAGCCTATCAACCAGAAGATTTTCTTAATGGAAGAAGTGGTCTCAGACACTAATAGTGTCATGCTTCATCCTCAACCACATCTCCCCACCCTGGTAGGACAATGCCACCAGGGCAGACTCAACCTCTTGGTAAAACCTACACCAGAGGGGGATCTTTTATAAAAGACTACTGGATAAAGTCAGGGATCCAGAACTAAGTTAAAAATACCTCCTGGGCTACTGGTATAGTTCACCTTTATTGGTGGTGTCCAAGGATATAACTAAAACACTCTAGGACAGTAATCAGGGCCTAATTACCCTAACTGTCTACTCTAGCCAACATGTTTCTACCCGCTCTCTGAGCCTAAAGCGGTCTGGGGCTTTCGTCAGGGCTGAGGATCCCTAAAATCTAAACCCAAGGTGTAATACCCAAGGGACAAAAAGCCACTTAGTTGTGAATGTTATCTGCTAACGGGTATAGTGAACAATGGACTGTTTATTATAGTCCCACATTACACACATGCACAGGTGATAAGCACTGCAAACCACTGCAAACGGATGTCATACTGGTGACTGAAAAAGTTAGCATTCTCATTGACTGCTTATTATTGGAGATCTCTACATCTCTTAGAGAACCTTAGAAGAATCTATGTAATATATACATCCTTGTTTGCTGTGGGATACATAAACCCCTTCCCCTCTCTTTGGGGGTAACAAGCTTCCAGTCTGGAGCAAAGGCGATGTCCTTTTTAGTCACATACTAGGGAAAACAATTAAACATACTAGGCGTCTGGTTTTTACCAGTAACATATCTTTCCCGAAAATTGGGGGACAGCAAACCAACTATGTGACTGAATTAAAGGTGCCCAGTAAGGAAACTGTCAGATACCTGGAGTTGATTTCCTCAGGAGTATAAGGTTGGTCCTCTATCCCAACCCAGACTACTCGCAACAGAACTAATCTCCGTATTGAGCACCCTGGAAGGGGAAAGGGGAATGGGATTTAGAGAGACTGTCTCGGAGATGATGCTTCATCAAGGCGCGGACTGCCACTTCACTGTTGGTTTAGCAGGTGAACAGCACCTGAAAGATTATTGTCACAATAATTAAGGACACACTATTATATACCAATTTACTTAGCAACTAATCGTTTCAACCCAGCAATACCATAATCACTCACCCTGAGCTCTCTGGGAAATTTGCCTCTCTCTCTGTTTGTCTTACTGTTGTTTTTGAAATAGAAATAAGTTTCTTGGAAAATAAACTCTCTCAGATCAAAAGAAGAATTGTCCGCTTCTTAACTGAGAAATTTTTTGAGTCTTTTTGCTCTGCATACTTTTCTTTTCCTCTGCTCAAGAATGTTGCTATATATATATATATATATATATATATATATATATATATCTTTATATATATATATATTTATATATATAGTTATTTATTATCTTGAATTCAGGCAAAAAGGAATGACCTTTTATTAACTGTCTCTAATAACTTCCTTGTAAGGTAAATAAGCATAAATATTGTCTGTATAGCTTTTCTTTTGTTTAGTTGGTTACGTCAAGCATACTATATCATTTAAGTCGTTAATATATTTATCTTCTATAAATGCTCTTTGAATTTTTGTAAATGTTTTTACCACAGAATATTCATTAACCTTCAATAAAGTTTGTTTTTAGAATTTGCTTTCTGCTTCCTGGGTTTTCGTTTGCTGTGACGCTGGTGTTTTCTTTCTTTATCAAGATACTTGCAAAGACGAATTTTCCTCACAGAATGTTTCCTCACAGACGCGCTCTCTCTCTCTCTGAACACCTGACTCCTGTCAAACAGCAATTGAAGTGCGAAGATCTCAGGCTTTGCACGTGTATCCTAGCAACTGGACTAATGCAACACTAGAGCAGCAACTTCACTGTCTGCCTAAACGGCGGACATTTTGGATTTCTGATCTCTACCTCCTTTCTGTAAAAGGTGCAACACGGCTTGGCAGATCTTCCTCCAGCCTGGACGACATTGTCTCCACTGAGGATACTTCTTCATCTGCATTCTGATTACTTTTCTGGCACCTTTCGTGGTTATGGCATGACATGTTTGAAGGATCTTGACAGTACTCCTCCTCAAGGAACACTTCTCTATGTTTGGTTTGTTTGCATAGATCTGGTGGAAACGATTTATTAACCTTGAAGCATGTATGTAATTGTGAGGCTCCCAAGATTGCTCTTCTGGACCATAACTTTTCCAATCAACTAGGTAGTATAATGGGCCTCTTCTTATCTTAGAATCTAAGATCTGATTGACTTCGTACTCTTCTGGGAGCTATTTTAAAGTGGACTGGGAGGAGTGTTTAAATGTAAATTTGGAGGACTGTTCTTTTACAATGAGACATGAAAATCTGGATGTATCTTTAAATAAGTTGGTAATTGCAATTTAACTGCCACTGGGCTGTTCATTCTGTTTACTTTAAATGGACCTATGAAACGTGTCTGAAACCTTTGATTTCCTTGAGATGTAAATGCCATGTGGATAACCAAACTCTGTCCCCCCTTTTATAAACTGGGCCTTCTCTTCTTTTGTTATCTGCTTGAGCCTTATATGATTCTTTTGCTTGAATTATGTTTTTTCTAGCACTAGCTAAGGTAGTCCGTAATCTCTTTATCATCTCTTCTACTGCAGGCACTGTGCTGATCTTCTGTACCTAAGATTACATTAGGATGTCTACCTTGATTCAGGTAAAAGGGAGTGAATACTGTAGTTGAATGCACAGCATTTTTATACGCAAACTCAGCTGCCCAAACCAACCCTATCCATTATTTTTCTTGATCAAACAGATAGGGCCATATTTATACTTTTTGACGCAAAACTGCGCTAACGCAGTTTTGCGTCAAAAACATTAGCGCCGGCTAATGCCATTCTGAAGCGCCATGCGGGCGCCGTATTTATTCAATGACGTTAGCCGGCGTTAGCCGCCGGCGCTGCCTGGTGTGCGTGAAAAAAAAACGACGTACACCAGGCAGCGCCGGCGTAGGGGGATATGGAGCTTGGGCGCCAAAAAATGGGGCAAGTCAGGCTGAGGCAAATTATTCGCCTCAACCCGATTTGCGCAATTTTTTTCGACTCCCAACCCCCATTGAAATGACTCCTGTCTTAGCAAAGACAGGAGTCATGCCCCCTTGCCCAATGGCCATGCCCAGGGGACTTCTGTCCCCTGGGCATGGTCATTGGGCATAGTGGCATGTAGGGGGGCACAAATCAGGCCCCCCATGCCACAAAAAAATAAAAAATAAAAACTTACCTGAACTTACCTTAATGTCCCTGGGATAGGTCCCTCCAGCCTTGGGTGTCCTCCTGGGGTGGGCAAGGGTGGCAGGGGGTGTCCCTGGGGGCTTGGGAGGGCACCTCTGGGCTCCTTCCGAGCCCACAGGTCCCTGAACGCCTGCCCTGACCAGGCGCTAAAAAACGGCGCAAAAGCAGCCGGATGTCATTTTTTTTGACCCGCCCACTCTCGGGCGTGAATTTTGCCCGGGAGTGTAAATACAGCGCACATTCCTCGGAGTCAATTTTTTAGACCGGCCGATTTTTGTTAGGCCAATCTGCCCACAAGGCGGGCAGAAACCACTAGGCACTGGGTATTTTTTTGTGTGAAAATTTCACACAAGGGGAGTGATCCCTTAGGCAAGGGTCGCTCCTGGGGGGGGGGGGGCAAATTTATTTTAGGCCATTTCTGCCCCCAGGGGGGGCAGAAACCTCTAGGCGTCAGGGATACATTTTTTTTTTAGAGGTGGGGAGTGACCCCTTAGGCAAGGGTTGCTCCCCTGGGGGCAAATTGTATTTAGATCATTTCTTGGGTGCAGATCGGCTGATTTTTGTTAGGCCAATCTGCCCCCAAGGGGGGCAGAAACCACTTAGGCACCAGGGATTGGTGTGTGTGTATGCATGTGTTTTCTTTAGGGGGGGCAGCCTCTTGGGTAAGGGTCGCTCCCCATGGTGGCACATTACTGTTGGCCATATCTGCCCCCCTTGGGGGCAGATGGGCCTATTTTTGGAAGGCCCATCTGCCCTCAAAGGGGGACAAAAACCCCACCAGAGACCAGGGAAGTTTTTTTTTCTCCAAAATAAGAGGGTGGGGGTATGGCCATACCCCCACCCCAAATAAATGGGGCCAAAGTTGTTCTGCCCACCAGTGGGTAGATGGGGCAATACCCCTGATCTACATCCCGGGGGGACAGAAAGTCTACTAGATGCCAGGGAATTTAAAAAATATATATGTATATTGGGGTGGTGGCTACCAACCAGTATGGGCCTGGTTATGCCCCCACCCCAACTGAAGCAAGAAGACATTTGATTATTTTGGGATTTGGTTTTACATTTGGGCCATGAGAGCTTGGCTAACTCTCAAAATCGTCCCACTTGGAATGGCGAGGGCTGAACTTTATAGACTTTGGGACGCTGCCATGTAGAAAAATCCACAAGACCTAGACACATCTGAAAACTAAACATCTGGGAGGTTCTAGGGTGGTGTGTTTCACATGCACCCGCATCATTTTTGTACCCACAATGCCCTGTGAACCTCCAACTTTGCAGGAAAGCACACATTTTTCCCACGTTTTTGTGATGGAACCTTCCGGAATCTGCAGGAATCCACAAAATTCCTACAAGCCAGCATTGCCTCATCTATACCAATAAAAATTCTGCTGCACTTATCAGCCTGAAAATGTTTTTTTGCAAACTGCCCTTTTGGACCCCTTTGGGCCCTCCTCAATATCGATGTTTTTGGCTCTTCCCTTTCACAAGCACTTGGCCCACCTACACAAATGAGATATAATTTTTACCGGGAGACTGAGGGAAACATTGGGTGGTATGAAATTTGTCCCAGTGTGGTGATCCTACACAGAAATGTGGAAAAAATGTGATTTTTTTTAGCTAAATTTGAGGTTTGCTGAGGTTTCTGGGTAAGAAAACATAGGGGGATCCATGCAAGTCACACCTCAGAAATGTCTGGGTTTGGTAGGTTTCTCTAGAAGGCTGCTGAGCCCAGGACCAAAAACGCAGGTGCCCCCCGCAAAAACAAGTAGTTTTGTATTTGATAATTTTGATGTGTCCAGATAGTGTTTTGGGGCATTTCCTTTCACGGGCATTATGCCTACCCACAAAAGTGAGGTACCGTTTTTATCAGGAGACTTGGGGGAAAGCTGGGTGGAAGGAAATTTGTAGCTCCTCTCTGATTTCAGAACTTTCTGTCACCGAAATGAGAGGAAAAGGTGTTTTTAGGCCAAATGTTGAGGTTTGCAAAGGATTCTGGGTAACAGAACGTGTTCAGAGCCCCACAAGTCACCCCATCTTGGATTCCCCTAGGTGTCTAGTTTTCAAAACTGCGCAGGTTTGCTAGGTTTCCCTAGGTGCCGGCTGAGCTAGAGGCCAAAATCCACAGCTAGGCACGTTGCAAAAAACAGCTCTGTTTTCTTTCTGAATATGTGATGTGTCCACGTTGTGTTTTGGGGCTTTTCCTGTCGCCGGTGCTAGGCCTAACCCCACAAGTGAGGTACTATTTTTATCGGGAGACATGGGGGAACACAGATTAGCAAAACCAGTGTCATTGGCCCTCGGCTTTCTCTACATTTTTTCCTTCCAAATGTAAGACGGTGTGTAAAAAAGACATCTATTTGAAAAATGCCCTGTAATTCACATGCTAGTATGGGCACCCCGGAATTCAGAGATGTGCAAATAACCACTGCTTCTCAACACCTTATCTTGTGGCCATTTTGGAAATACGAAGGTTTTCTTGATACCTATTTTTCACTTTTTATATTTCAGCAAATGAATTGCTGTATACCCGGTATAGAATGAAAGCCCATTGCAAGGTGCAGCTAATTTATTGGCTCTGGGTACCTAGGGATCTTAATGAACCTACAAGCCCTATATATCCCCGCAAACAGAAGAGTACGACTGACGTAACAGTACATTGCTTTAAAAAATCTGACATCGCAGGAAAAAGTTACAGAGTAAAACATGGAGAAAAATGGCTGTTTTTTTCACCTCAATTTTAATATTCTTTTGTTTCAGCTATTATTTTCTGTAGGAAACACTTGTAAAATCTACACAAATGACCCCTTGTTGAATTTAGAATTGTGTCTATTTTTCAGAAATGTTTAGCTTTCTGGGATCCAGCATTTGTTTCTTACTCATTTTGGTCGCTAACTGGAAGGAGGCTGAAAGCACACAAAATAGTAAAAATGGGGTGTGTCCCAGTAAACTGTCAAAATTGTGTTGAAAAAGGGGTTTTCTAATTCAAGTCTGCCTGTTCCTGAAAGCTGGGAATATGGTGATTTTTTCACCACAAACCCTTTGTTGATGCCATTTCCAGGGAAAAACCACAAGCCTTCTTCTGCAGCCCTTTTTATCCCATTTAAAAAAAAAAAAGATTCTTGGTCTCCTTCAGGGGTACCCACAAAGTCTGTGTACCTCTAGAATCCCTAGGATGTTCGGAAAAAAGGACAGAAATTTGGCATGGGTAGCTTATGTGAACAAAAAATTATGAGGGCCTAAGCGCGAACTCCCCAAATAGCCAAGAAAAGGCTCCGCACAGGAGGGGAATAGGCCTGGCAGCGAAGGGGTTAAGGTGCGGGCTGACTTTAAAAAACGCAG
Source organism: Pleurodeles waltl (assembly GCF_031143425.1). NCBI lineage: Eukaryota > Metazoa > Chordata > Amphibia > Caudata > Salamandridae > Pleurodeles > Pleurodeles waltl. The sequence continues at coordinate 1,120,387,639 of NC_090437.1, read as the reverse complement.
ATTCCGGTGGTCAGTGTAGACAGTATCTTTATGTTTAGCTCCTAAAATATAATGTCTTCACTCTCGAAATGTCTCTTTGACTGCCAAAAAATTCTTTATCAGCAATTGAATAGTTCATTTCAGGTGGAGTCAATTTTTGAGAGAAAAAGGCCACAGGATGCAATTGACCAGTACTTGTATGACGCTGAGACAAAATCTCTCCTACAGCAACATCTGAAGCATCTGCTTCTACATAGTAAGATTCACCTGGAATGGGGTGTAATAACATCGGAGCTGTAGTGAAGGTGTTCTTTAAAAAGTTAAAAGTATTTTCTGCTTCTTTTGCTCACTCAAACTTCACCCCTTTTTTCAACAAACGAGTGAGGGGAGTGACCGTTTGAGAAACATTGTATATGAATCTTTGATAAAAATTGGCAAATCACAAGAAACTCTGAATTTCTTTGACATTACTGGGAGAAGGCCAATTTTGAACTGTTCGTGGTTTAGCATGGTCCATGCTTACTCCTTTGGGTGACAAAATGAATCCAAGGAACTCGACTTGTTCCACATGGAATGCACATTTTTCCAGTTTTAAATAAAGATGATGCTCCATCAATCTCGTGAGAATGGAATAAACATCTGAAACATGTTCTTGCAAACTGTTGGAAAAAATAAGAATATCATCTATATATACCACGGCAAATCTATCAAGATATTCTCGTAAGATTTTATTGATAAAATGCTGAAAAGCTGCAGGAGCGTTGCATAAGCCGTATGGCATCACTTGATATGAGAATAATCCATATCGAGTTAGGAAGGCGGTTTTCCACTCATCTCCAGTTGCCACTGTTATCAAATGGTATGCTCCTCGCAGATCTAATTTGTTGTAAATTTTAGCATTCAATACTTGATCTAGAAGAACTGACACCAAAGGCAACAGATATTGATTCTTGATGGTCACCTGAATGAGAGCTCAATAATCTATACACATTCTGAGTCCTCCATCCTTTTTGGTTATGAAAAACAACGGGGAGGAAACTGGAGACTGAGATGAGCGAATAAAACCATTAGCAAGATATAGATCTTAATATTAATTCAAATGTTGTTTCTCCGCTTCTGTCAAAGCATAAATGTGACTACACTGCAATATTGCTCCAGGCTCCAATTCTATCTTGCAGTCATATGGTCGATGCAGTGATAATTTCTCTGCTTCCTTCTTGTCGAAAACTGTAGCTAAATCTTCATATTCCTTTGGAATTTCCGTTGTTTCAGTGGTACAAATCATTGGGGAATGCAATAACAACCAGGCCGCTTGAGACTCTGTGAATGCTCGTTCTTCCCCTTGAAAGCAATTCTCTATGCAATAGGAGGAGCTCATTGTTACAGATCTTTTACTCCAATCAATTTGAGGATTGTGCTCAGTGAGCCAAGGCAGGCCTAAAATTAATTGCAATTGTGGGGCATCTAATAAATTGAAAAACAATTTGTCCTGGTGCCCTCCAAAGCCTTGTAATTGAATCGGTTTGGTCTCATGAGTAATTAGGCCTGAAGAGAGACTGGTACCATCAACTGCTCTCACAACTTTTAAAGCTGATTTTTTGCCAAATCGAGTTCCCATCTGTTAGAAATGGGGTCTTTGGTTGGCAGTCAGGTTACCAACCCCCTGTTCAAACAAGGACCCTCACTCTAGTCAGGGAAAGTCACAAACAAACCAAATTATCTTGTGCCCACCCTCGGGTAGCTTGGCACTGAGCAGCCAGGTTTAACTTAGAAGTCAATGTGTAAAGTATTTGTGCAATAAATCATACGATAACACAATATAGCACCACAAAAATACACCACACAGTGTTTAAAAAAAATATATATTTATATGGATAAATGCAGGTCAAAATGATTAAAATGCAATAAGTATATGTTGAGATATCACTGAAATGTGATATAAAGTGTCTTATGTCTTTTAAAAGCAAAGTCTCTTTGAAGCACAAATTACCTGGTTCACGTGAAAAATCTCTGCAAAGAACCACAGAGGAGGAGATGTGTGGAAACAAACGGGTGTGAGTCAATTTCTCGGGACGCACACAGCATTGCGTCATTTAGTTTTCACGCAGGGACGGCTGTGCGTTGATTTGCGGTGCTCAGTCGTGGATCCTCTTTGGGTTGCGGGGTTTTCAGACGCCCCGGGGATGATGCGTGGATTTCCAGCACTGACAGGACGAAGTTACAGGGGCTGCGTTGATCCGGTGGGTGTTGCGTCGAATTTTCTACTGCAAGGCAGGCGCTGCGTTGATTCCTCTCTGGAAGATAGGCTGTGTCGTTCCGGCTCGGCTGTGCGTCGATCTGGTAGGGCCGTGCATCAAATTTCCAGTCGCTTTGCTGGCGCTGCATTGAACTTCTCATTGCGAAGTCGGGCTGCTTCATTCCAGTTTCGCGTGAGGTGAAATTTTCACTGCAGTACAGGGTATGCGTCATTTCTGGCAGGCTGTGTGTCGAATTTCAGCGCACAAGGAGTCCTTCTTGCAGAGGTGAAGTCTTTTTGGTCCTGAGACTTCAGGGAACAGGAGGCAAGCTCTATCCAAGCCCTTGGCGAGCACTTCTTCACCACAGCCAGAGAGCAGCAAGGCAGCAGGGCAACAGCAAGGCAGCAGTCTTTCACAGAAAGCAGACAGGTGAGTCCTTTGGGCAGCCAGGCGGGACTTCTTGGCAGGATGCAGGTTATGGTTCAGGTTCTCTTCTCCAGGAAGTGTCTGAGTTGGTAGGGGCAGAGGCCCTGTTTAAATACCCAAATGTGCCTTTGAAGTGGGGAGACTTCAAAGAGTGGCTTAGAAGTGCACAAGGTCTCCTTTCAGTTCAATCCTGTCTGCCAGGGTCCCAGTAACGGGTGTGGCAGTCCTTTGTGTGAGGGCAGGCTACTGTTCTTTGACATGCAAGTGTCAGGCCCTTCACCCTCCCAGCCCAGGAAGACCCATTCAAAATGCAGATGTATACAAGTGAGGCTGAGTATCCTGTGTTTGGGGTGTGTGTGAGTGAATGCACAAGGGAGCTGTCAACTAAGCCAAGTCAAACGTGGATTGTATGGCATAGAAAGATTTAAGTGCAGAGAAATGCTCACTTTCTAAAAGTGCATTTCTAAAATAGTAATATTAAATCCAACTTCACCAGTCAGCAGGATTTTGCATTACCATTCTGGCCATACTAAATATGACCTTCCTACTCCTTTCAGATCAGCAGGTACCACTCAAACAATGCATGAGCCCCAGTGTTAGCCTATGAAGGGAGCAGGCTTCACAGCAGAGTAAAAATGAATTTAGGAGTTTTACACTACCAGGACATGTAAACTACATAGGTATATGTCCTGCCTTTTTCCTACACAGCACCCTGCCCCAGGGGTTACCCAGGGCACACCTAGGGGTGACTTATGTGTAGGAAAAGGGGAGTTTAAGGCTTGGAAAGTACTTTTAAATGCCAAGTCGAATTGGCAGTGAAACTGCACACAGGCCGTGCAATGGCAGGCCTGAGACAAGGTTAAGGGTCTACTGAAGTGGGTGGCACAATCAGTGCTGTAGGCCCACCAGTAGCATTTAATCTACAGGCCCTGGGCACATATAGTGCACTCCACTAGGGACTTATAAGTAAATTAAATAGCCCAATTGGGTATGATCGAATGTTACCATGTTTAAAGGTAGAGAACATATGCACTTTACCACTGGTTAGCAGTGGTAAAATGTGCAGAGTCTAAAAACCAGCATAAACAGTATCTCAAAAGTGGAGGGAGGCAGGCAAAAAGTTAGGGGTGACCAACCTAAGGCTGTCAGGTCTAACATGTGTCCCCCCCAGCTGAAAGTGGGGAGAACTACCCAACCTCCTGGGAGCTCTCATCGCTAAGGCGGAAATATCTGGAGAGACCATCAGCGTTGGCGTGGTCAATCCCATGGCGATGTTCCACCGTAAAGTCCATTCCCTGTAGGGAAATGGACCACCTCAAGAGTTTAGGATTTTCCTCCCTCATCTGCATGAGCCATCTGAGGGGCCTCTGGTCTGTCTGAACCTGGAAGTGAGTCCCAAACAGGAATGGTCTCGGCTTCCTCAGTGCCCAGACCACAGCAAATGCTTCTCTTTTAATAGCACTCCACCTCTGTTCCTGTGGTAATAGTCTTCTGCTAATAAAGACCACTGGTTGATCTAAACCCTCCTCATTTAGCTGTGCTAGGACCTCCCCCTATGCCATGCTCTGAAGCGTCTGTCTGCATGATAAATTCCTTGGAGTAGTCAGGAGCCTTAGGACGGGGGACATGCACATGGCTTCCTTCAGGGAGTCAAAGGCTTTCTGACAAGCCTCTGTCCAATTCACCAACCTAGGTTGCCTTTGGATGTAACTTCTGTCAAGGGTGTCACCATGGTTCCATAGCCCTTGACAAATCTGTGGTAATAACCAGTGAGGCCCAGGAAGGCCCTCACCTTGGTTTGTGTTCTAGGTGGTTGCCAGGCCTTGATAGTTTCAATCGTGGCCTGGAGGGGGCTGCAACTTGCCACCACCTACTAGGTGTCCTAAGTAAACTACGGAACTCTGCCCAATCTGGCACTTACTGGCCTTGATGGTCAGGCATGCCTACTGCAGGGCCTGAAGTACCTCTTTGAGGTGAAGCAGGTGTTCCTCACAGCTGTCACTGTAGATGGCAATTTCGTCCAGGTAGGCTGCACAGAAGGCATCCTTGCCAGCTAGGACCCCGTTGACCAACCATTGGAAGGTAGCGTTTTTCAACCCAAAGGGCATCACTCGGAATTGGTAATGGCCCTCAGTTGTGGAAAATGCTGATCTGTCTTTGGCCCCCTTAGTCAAGGCGATCTGCCAGTACCCTGATGTAAGCTCAAAAGTACTGAGGAATTTGGCAGCGCCTAGCCTGTCTACGAGCTCGGGGGATGGTGTGAGCGTCAGTCCATGTGACTGAGTTGAGACCCCGGTAGTCCACGCAGCAACCGGAGTTCTGGCTTGGCACCGGGTGCAGCAGCCTTTGGTACCAGCACCACAGGGCTGGCCCAGGGACTACTAGATTTCTCAATAACCCCTTGAGCCAGCATCTTGGAAACGTCTTCCTTGATTCTGGCCTTCACCTTATCTGACAACCTGTAAATTTTGTTCTTTACAAGGGGACTGTCTCCCGTGTCAATATCATGTACACACAGGTGTGTGTCCAGGGGTGAGGGAAAACAGGGAGGAGTATTTTTCCAGTAACTGGTCGCAGTCCCCTCTCCGGTCTAGGGTCAGGGAGTCAGAGAGAATTACACCCTCCACTGACCCATCACCTTCCTTGGCAGATACGAGGTCGGGGAGAGGTTCACTCTCCTCCTCCATACCCTCATATGTCACCAAATGCATGTTGAACTCTGTCCTCTCAAAGTGAGGCTTCAGTCGGTTCACATGGAGCACCCTTAGGGGGCTCCTAGGGGATTGGAGGTCCAATAGGTAAGTGGCCTCCCCTTTCTGCTCCTTTACTTCAAATGGGCCAGACCAGTGGTCCAGGAGAGCTCTAGGCTCTACTGGCTCCATTACCCACACTTTGGGGGTCATTCCTAGATTGGCGGGCGGCGGTCGCCGCCCACCAAGCGGGAACCACCAGAAGACCGTACCGCGGTCAAAAGACCGCGGCAGTCATTCTGAGTTTCCCGCTGGGCTGGCGGGCGACCGCCAGAAGGCCGCCCGCCCGCCCAGTGGGAAACCCCCTTCCACGAGGATGCCGGCTCCGAATGGAGCCGGCGAAGTGGAAGGGGTGCGACGGGTGCAGTTGCACCCGTCGCGATTTTCAGTGTCTGCCACGCAGACACTGAAAATCTATGTGGGGCCCTGTTAGGGGGCCCCTGCAGTGCCCATGCCAGTGGCCAGTGGCATGGGCACTGCAGGGGCCCCCAGGGGCCCCACAACACCCGTTCCCGCCAGCCAGGTTCTGGCGGTGAAAACCGCCAGAACCAGGCTGGCGGGAAGGGGGTCGGAATCCCCATGGCAGCGCTGCTTGCAGCGCCGCCGTGGAGGATTCCCTGGGGCAGCGGGAAGCCGGCGGGAAACCGCCGGCTTCCCTTTTCTGACCGCGGCTTTACCGCTGCGGTCAGAATGCCCCCGGAAGCACCGCCAGCCTGTTGGCGGTGCTTCCTCCGTCACCTACCCTGGCGGTCATAGACCGCCAGGGTAGGAATGACCCCCTTTGTCTCCAGGTTGAAACGCCACCAGGGTGGCTTCTGGTCATACCAGCGTTTCATTAGCACTTGACTGGCCTCAAGGTTACTTTTGGCTGTTTTCCAGAAGCGGTGCATCTCGTTGCGGAGGGCCAGCATGTACCTGACCTCATCCTGAGGGTGTGCCTGGGGAGCTTTCTCCCACCCCTCCTTGACAAAGCTTATGGGTTCCCTGACTGGATACCAATAGAGAAGCTCAAAGGGACTGAACCCCACTCCCTTCTGAGGTACCTCTCTGTAAGCCGTAAAGTCGTTGCCTAACAGACAATCTACAGGAATGGCAGGACTCACAGCTACTTTTAGAGTACCAGAGACGCCCCACACTCAAAGGGAACCAGAGCTACCGGTAGGTGGCTCTCACAATTGTCGGCGACTATGACTTGTTGGAATGTATTTGGGAAGACCTGCTCTGCTGACACCAGCTGACCCCTGACAGTGGTCATGCTGGCTCCTGTGTCACGCAGAGCCTCCACCCTTTACCCATTAATGGTGACCCACTGCCTATACTTGGAAATATTGGCAGGCATGTGGGTTTTTGGCACCATCTGTGCATCCCCCAGGGACACTAGGGTTACCTCTATCTGCTCCCCAAAACTATCAGGGACTACCTCCTCCCCGAGCGCTACGCTAGCCAACCCAGGTGTCTGCCCTCCTCTTTGGGATGTGCCATCTTGGGACACTTGGAGTCACCAACAGAGTGTCCATACTTACTGCACTCTGCACATTGAGGTACAAACGTCCCTGTCTTATGGTCAATGAACCCCTTCCTTTTGGAAACAGACCGGGACTGGTTATCACTATTCCCTTGGGAACTATATCGGGCCTTTTTAGAACTCCTTGTTTTTAAGTTTTTCTCCCCTCTCTTTCTTCTGATGGAAACCCTGACCACCCTTGCAGGTGTCCCCCCAGATACCTTTCTGGACACTCTGGTGCTATTCCAGACGTCCCCCTCCTCAGCAAGCTTCTTGGGATCAGTCAGCTTACTGCCTACTAGGTGCAACTCTGTAAAACAAGTACTGAGCATATGCTCTCTCAGAATCAAACTATACCATCCTGTTTAATAATTACTTTGTAGCCCCGCACCCATCCATTCAGTGCCTTACTGGAAAAGTCAAAGAAATCTATTCATGTTCATGTGGACTGTTTGGTGCTGTCCCTGAACCTCTGAGGGTATTTCTCAGGGGTCAGCCCAAACTTGGCAAGTAAAATGGCTTTCATGTTTGAGTATGTGTTTTGATCCTTTGGGTCCAATGTGAGAAGTGCGACCCTACCAATTGGTGGCACATACCCCCACCTAGCTGTACCCCATTGCTCTTCAGGAACTCCATGAGCCCTTAGTGCAACATCATAAGCAGCTAGCCATTTATCAATGTCATCTCCCACCACAAAACTGGGCACCACATTTGTGGGAATATGAACCTTCTTTTCACCCTCAGGTAGCTTGGCACTGAGCAGTCAGGCTTAACTTAGAAGGCAATGTGTAAAGTGTTTGTGCAATAAATCATACAATAACACAATATAGCACCACAAAAATACACCACACAGTGTTTAGAAAAACATATAATATTTATTTGGATAAATGCAGGTCAAAACAATTAAAATGCAGTAAGTATATGTTGAGATATCACTGAAAAGTGATATAAAGTGTCTTAAGTCTTTAAAAGCAAACAAAGGGGGTCATTCTAACCCTGGCAGTCGGCGACCGCCAGGGCTAAAATGACGGAAGCACCGCCAACAGGCTGGCGGTGCTTCCTTGGCCATTCTGACCGCGGCGGTAAAGCCGCGGTCAGAAAAGGGCAACCGGCGGTTTCCCGCCGGTTTACCCCTGGCCCAGGGAATCCTCCATGGCGGCGCTGCTTGCAGCGCCGCCATGGGGATTCCGACCCCCTTACCGCCATCCTGTTCCTGGCGGTTTTCACCACCAGGAACAGGATGGCGGTAACGGGTGTCGTGGGGCCCCTGGGGGCCCCTGCAGTGCCCATGCCACTGGCATGGGCACTGCAGGGGCCCCCTAACAGGGCCCCACTAAGATTTTCAGTGTCTGCAAAGCAGACACTGAAAATCGCGACAGGTGCCACTGCACCCGTCGCACCCCTTCGACTCCGCCGGCTCCATCCGGAGCCGGCATCCTCGTAGAAGGGGGTTTCCCGCTGGGCCGGCGGGCGGCCTTCTGGCGGTCGCCCGCCGGCCCAGCGGGAAAGCCAGAATGGCCGCCGCGGTCTTTTGACCGCGGTGCGGTCATTCGGCGGTTCCCGCTTGGCGGGCGGCGACCGCCGCCCGCCAGTGTAGGAATGACCGCCAAAGTCTCTTTCAAGCACAAAGTACCTAGTCCGCATGAAAAATCTCCACAAAAAACCTCAGAGGAGGAGATGAGTGGAAACAAAGGGGTGTGCATTGATTCCTCGGGCTGCACACGGCGATGCGTCGTTTAGTTTTCACGCAGAGATGGCTGTGCGTCAATTTCCAGTGCTCAGTCGTGGATCCTCTTCGGGTTGTGGGGTTTTCAGACGCCCCAGGGACGATGCAGGGATTTCCGTTGCTGACAGGACGAAGTCACAGGGGCTGCGTCGATCCTCTGGCCGCTGTGTTGAATTTTCTACTGCACGGCAGGCGCTGCGTCGATTCCTCTCTGGAAGTCGGGCTGCGTCATTCCAGCTCGGCTGTGCGTCGATCCGGTAGGGCCGTGCATCAAATTTTCGGTTGCTACGCTGGCGCTGCGTCGATCTTCTCGTTGTGAAGTCAGGCTGCATCTTTCCGGTTCAGCCTGCAGTGACATTTTCACCATGGTGCAGGCTGTGCATCGTTTCTGGTAGGCTGTCCGTCGAATTTCGCCGCACAAGGAGTACTTCTTGCAGAGGTGAAGTCTTTTTGGTCCTGAGACTTTAGGTAAAAGGAGGCAAACTCTATCCAAGCCCTTGGAGAGCACTTCTTCATCACAGCCAGAGAGCAGCAAGGCAGCAGTGCATTAGCAAGGCAGCAGTCCTTCACAGAAAGCAGACAGGTGAATCCTCTGATCAGTTAGGCAGGTTGTCTTGGCAGGATGCAGGTTCTGGTTCAGGTTCTCTTCTCCAGTAAGTGTCTGAGTTGGTAGGGGCAGAGGCCCTGTTTAAATACCCAAATGTGCCTTTGAAGTGGGGAGACTTCAAAGAGTGGCTTAGAAGTGCACATGGTCCCCTTTCAGTTCAATCCTGTCTGCCAGGCTCCCAGTAGGGGGTGTGGCAGTCCTTTGTGTGAGGGCAGGCTACTGTCCTTTGACATGCAAGGGTCAGGCCCTCCACCCTCCCAGCCCAGGAAGACCCATTCAAAATGCAGATGTATGCAATTGAGACTGAGTATCCTGTGTTTGGAGTGTATGTGAGTGAATGCACAAGGGAGCTGTCAACTATGCCCAGCCAGATGTGGATTGTAAGGCACAGAAAGATTTAAGTGCAGAGAGATGCTCACTTTCTAAAAGTGGCATTTGTAAAATAGTAATATTAAATCCAACTTCACCAGTCAGCAGAATTTTCTATTACCATTCTGGCCATACTAAATATGACCTTCCTACTCCTTTCAGATTAGCAGCTACCACTCAAACAATGCATGAGGATAGCCCCAATGTTAGCCTATGAAGGGAGCAGGCCTCACAGCAGTGTAAAAATTAATTTAGGAGTTTTACACTACCAGGACATGTAAACCACATATGTACATGTCCTGCCCTTTACCTACACAGAACCCTGCCCTAGGGGTTACCCCGGGCACACCTTAGGGGTGACGTCTGTGTAGAAGAAGGGGAGTTTTAGGCTTGGCAAGTACTTTTAAATGCCAAGTCAAAATGGCAGTAAAACTGCACACACGCCTTGCAATGGCAGGTCGGAGACAAGTTTAAGGGGCTACTGAAGACGGTGGCACAAACAGTGCTGAAGGCCCACCAGTAGCATTTAATCTACAGGCCCTGTGTACATGTAGTGCACTCTACTAGGGACTTATAAGTAAATTAAATAGCCCAATTGGGTATGATCCAATGTTACTATGTTTAAAGGGAGCGAGCATATGAACTTTAGAACTGGTTAGCAGTGGTGAAGTGCACAGAGTCTAAAAACCAGCATAAACAGTATCTCAAAAGTGGAGGGAGGCACGCAAAAAGTTAGGGGTGACCACCCTAAGACTGTCAGGTCTAACACCATCTTTTGAGCATATATGATGTCACAGAAATTGCCAATACCTCCGGAATCAATCATAACTGATATTCCTTGAATTTCTTTCTCAGAAGTCTTGACCGACACACCAAATGTGATGCTGCTGACTGTAAAGTATTTGCCAATCACCGCTCTGAGGGAGTTGTCTTAGATTCTGCCTTTATCAGGGCAACTACCCCTACTGATGAAGCTGTTGTTTTCCCGACAACCCAATTTTTGGCTTCTTGGGGCATTCTTTAACAAAAATGTCCAGATGCACCACAGTATAAGCACAGTTGATTCTTTCTTCATTTCTCCTTTTCTTCCTTAGACAACGGACCTTCGAATGAAACTAATTTGCATTGGTTCTTCCACTATTTTCCCTTCTCCTGTCCTCAAATGATCACTCTTTACTCGATCAAATCTTGGCAGAAGGGGCCGATATTCTCTTCTTCTTTCTGCTCTTCATTCCGTTAGTCGATGGTCAATTTGTAACACCAGTTCTATTAATTCTGAAATCTCAGTAGGTCTGTTTGGAACTTGTGCCAATGCGTCTTTTAACTCATCCTTCAACCTGCGATAGAATATGGCAGCTCTCTTTGACTCTGGCCAATTGGTTTCCACTATGAGTTTATTAAAATGGACCAAATAAGCTACTAAATCCTTATTTCCTTGCTTAATTTCCAATAGCTCATTATCTGTGGCCTGGGCTGCAGTTCGGCGATCAAATAGTCTTAGGAACTCTTCCTTAAAGTTTTGAAAATTATACAGAACTGGGTCATTTTTAGAAACGATTGGCATGGACCATGCTGCTGCGTCACTAGTCAGATAAGACAATATAAATGCCACCTTTGATTGGTCTTCAGAAAAAAGTATGGGTTGACAAAGAAAATGCAATGAACATTGGGTTAAAAAAAGTTGTGCTTTATTTGGATCTTCACCAAAATGTTCTGGTTGAGCTAGAGGAATGATAGGGAGGACAGCATGGATTACTTCAGTAGATATACCTGTGGATGTGGAGGGGCTAGGGGTCTCTGAAAATACTGAGTTACTAGACTTGTTTCCTAACTCATTTATTCAATGTTTTATGTGGACTGCTTCTTCTATGGTATTATTTAATAATTGTTTTGCAGCCCTTCTAATATGGTGGCTAATGCTTTTACATCTATACCTTCTGCCATTCTGCTCAGGAGGTAATCTGATTTCCCAGTAAATTAGGCAAGGCACTTCAGTCTGTCAGATACCTGGAGTTGATTTCCACAGGAGCAGAAGATTGGTCCTCTATCCTAACCCAGACTACTCGCAACAAAACTAATCTCCGTATTGAGCACCATGGAAGGGGAAAGGTGAATGGGATTGAACGGCACCGGAAAGATTATTGTCACAATTAGTAAGGACATACCATCATATACCAATTAACTTAACAACTAATCGTTTCAACCCAGCAATACTATAATCACTCACCCTGAGCTGCTGAGAAATTTGCTGTGGTGAGTTGGTTGACAAGGAAACAAAGGTTTGTAAATAAAGAAAGATGTTTAATTTCCTTAGGACAAACTCAGCTCCTTCTGCCTGGCCAGTCACATCACAACTGCTGCAGAAAGAACGCCACGATTAAAAGGTACATTCTAAAGAACCCTTTCTTAACAACACTTAAAGGGACAACGCAATGAACATCATAACACATCTCCTTCATTTCAGAACATTTAAACGACAATACATTTTCATAGATAATATAATAAAACTATTCATTTGAATTAGACATAGGGGGTCATTCTAACTTTGGCGGGCGGCGGAGGCCGCCCACCAAAGTTCCCCTGGCAGAATACCGCTGCGCGGTCAAATGACCGCCACTGTAATTCTGAGTTTCCCGGTGGGCGGGCGGGCGACCGCCAAAAGGCCACCCGCCCGCCCAGCGGGAAACCCCCTTCCACGAGGATGCCGGCTCCGAATGGAGCCGGCGGAGTGGAAGGGGTGCGACAGGTGCAGTTGCACCCGTCGCGATTTTCAGTGTCTGCAGACACTGAAAATCTTTGTGGGGCCCTGTTAGGGGGCCCCTGCAGTGCCCATGCCATTGGCATGGGCACTGCAGGGGCCCCCAGGGGCCCCACGACACCCGTTCCCGCCAGCAAGGTTCTGGCGGTCAAAACCGCCAGAACCAGGCTGGCGGGAGGGGGGTCAGAATCCCCATGGCGGCGCTGCCTGCAGTGCCGCCATGGAGGATTCCTCAGGCCAGGGGAAAACCGGCGGGAAACCGCCGGTTTCCCTTTCTGACCGCGGCTTTACCGCCGCGGTCAGAATTGGCCTGGATGCACCGGCAGCCTGTTGGCGGTGCATCCGCGGTCCCCGGCGGTCTATGACCGCCAGGGTCGGAATGACCTCCATATTCTTCTAAATAATGAGGTGGTTTATGAATCCTTCGACTTTAGTAAGCCTTAATTGGACTTGGATAGGAGTCAAACGAAACTTCATCACACCGATGAAGATCACTATTGGAAGCACAGTTTCCAGAGTCACTACTCTTGGATGCACAACCAAACTTTTCATCACTCATCAACATAAAACTATTGCAACCAACCGTACCATTCACCTGCTTACCACCGCCTACACTCCCCTTCTGATATAGTGCCACTCTCCTCTTATTCCACTTGTTGCCATTCTCTAGTACCACGTAACTCCCACTCGCCTTTCTCACCTTGAATGGACCTATACATTTTGAAAGCCCCCCTGGCAAACTACCTCGTTTGATCTTCACCCAATCTCCCACGAACAATCACTTTTCCCCCTCCTCTCAGTTCCAGCTTCAACAGCTTTGATATCACCATGCAATATCCATGCAGGGATTAATTTAGATCCTGGTTTCCTGCCTCTCAACAATTCAAACGGGGAATAACCCGTTGATTTGTTAACTGTGGTAGGTTGAGCCCATCTCATATCATCTACCATTTTCGTTACTTCCTTCCCACTTTGAATTGCCATGAGGATGGTACCTTTGACCAATCGGTTGATCCTCTCTACCATGCCATTTGTTTGGGTATTATATAAAGCAGTGCAATGGTGAATAATTCCTTGATTGTCAAGAAACTCTTTCATGTCATGTGATGTGAGTTGAGTACCATTGTCAGTTATTAAAATACTTGGAATACCTTCTTCTCGAAAAACTCTATTTAGAGTCTCAATAGTACTTTTTTTTATTAATTATATCACACAAAAATTTGACTATAATCCACCTAGAATCAATGTTAACCATGACTAAAGCATTCTGTATATTATTTTTTTTGCAATGGATAGGGCCAATAAAATCTAAACAAACTGTACATCACGAAGAGCCTGGGTCTTCTATATGACTACACATACTAGTGGCACCGGTCCTTAATCTTTTTTCACTTTCTTTGCAGACCACACAGTCTTCCACCCATTGAGAAATCATGTAAACCATACCTAGCCACCAAAATTGTCTCTGACTCTTTTTCGTTAAAGTTTGACCCAGGTGACCTTCATGCGCCAACACAATTCTTTTTCTTTTTAATGCCATCTGGTGGTATAAATTTATCATTTCTCATCAAAAGCTTATCATTCACTACAGTCAATTCTGCAGCTAATTTTACATAAGGTCGCACTGCCACACTGTCTGTACTCTCCCTCCTTCTCTCTCCTAAAACCAACCATATTGCTTCACTCAGAATCTTTCTCCATACACACCTCCCAATCCTTTGCACTGAAAGCTCCAGCCCCACATTCTTCTACGTCCGACAACCATGCCACTGCACCCTCCTTCTCTTCACAGACCACCTTACCTTCTTCGACCTCCTCCCACTTCAAAGACAATCTAGATAAGCAGTCAGCTTAGGAATTCTTCCATCCAGGAATATGCTCAATCATGCATTTGTACTCTTGCAACATAGAGGTTAATCTTGCCAATCTGGCAGAACCCTTACCAGCCCCACCTGGACTCAGAACCTTAAGTAATGGTTTGTGATCAGAGTGCAAAGTGAAGATTATGCCCCATAAAAAGGTTCTAAAATGCTCCAGACCAAGCAGCAGCTAATGCATCACACTTAATCACAGAATAGTTGCGTTCACTCACAGTTAAGAAGCGAGAAGCAAAAGCTACAATAACCTCTCTCTTCTCTACTACTTGCGACAACACAGCTCCCACACCACACGCACTTGCATCTACTGTTAAGATTGTCTTGCGATGCGTGTGAAAGGGTGTCAAAATACTTGCATTGCAAATATCCTGTCTCACTGTATCAAATGCTTCTTGTTGGTCATGCTCCCATTTGAAACTACTACCTTTGCGTAACAACTTCCTCAGACTCTCCGTTTTCATTGCAAAATTTTCTACAAATTTACTATAATATTCAATGAGACCCATAAACGAACGTAGTTGATCTTTGTCATTGGGAACAGGTACTGATCTAATTGCATTCAGCAGATCTTCTTTGGGTCTAACCTCTTCACCAGAGATTGTGTAACCCAAATATTCAATTTCTTCTTCTAGAAATTTACATTTGTCCTTTCTCAAAGTTAACCCTGCTTCCCTGAGTTTGCGCACTACAACTCTGAGAACTGAAGACATTCCAAAAGGCATCCTGGTGAACTGAAAAGTTCTTTCCGTAGTTATGAAGGCTGTTAGTGCTTTGGAATCTTCATGCAGCTTAATTTGATCATATGCACTTTTTTAGATCCAACTTTGAAAAGTATTTACCTCCCTTAAGCAATAGCAAGAGTTCATTTATATTAGGCAAAGGAAACACATCTGTTGCTACAAATTGATTAAGACTCTGTAAGTCCACACAGAAACTAGGTTTTCCATCACTCTTCCTGGTTATAACCACTGGAGAGATCCAGGAGGCTGCCTCTACAGGTTCAATAATACCATTTTCTTTCATATCATTCAACAATTTCTTAACTTCAGCTCTCACCACCACAGGCACCCTCCTCACCTTATCTTTCACCGGCACAGCTCCTTCACATAACTTTATTCTATGTACATACCCTTTCAATTCACCTAACTTCTCTTCAAATACATCTTTCGTCTCACACAGAATTTCATTCACACTACCATCATCCACCATCAACACTTTTTCTACTGAATGAGGATCCATAACAATGTGTAAGTCATATTGATGGGCCCAACCTAATATGAGAGGACCGCTGTCCGCTACATACACTTTTCCTTCAACATTCCTTGACTTAAAAGTGATGGATGACACAAAATATCCTAACACATTGATCTTTGCGCCCTGATACCCGCGGGGATTAATATATTTGGGCAATAAGGACACTTCAGGCCAATTTTCAAACCACATTGACTTTGGAACAATAGCATACAACGAACCTAAATCTACCATCAATTCTATGTTCTTGCCCATAACAGAAAATGTGCTCTTCGGTCTTGCTTCCCTTCCCACATCAGATTCATCCGCTCGTACCATAAGTATGCGATCTTCCACACAATTCTCCTGCACTACTGATTCAGTTATAGCTACATGTGCTCTGTACCCATCTTTGCGCATCCGCGCAAAATGCTTTTTGCAACCGCACTTTCTGCAGTCCTTGTTTAAGGCAAAACACCACTTGGCATCGCTAGTATGCGATGAGCACCCACACCTCGAGCACACTTTAAGTTTTGTAGGTTTAACTTCTTTTACAACCTGTTTACTAACAGGACCACTATATTTAGAGACTGTATTTTTTTTTATATAAGTGCAACGTCACCCTCTCCTGAGATATTGTCAACTATTTTGGCAATTTATATTGTATCCTTGAGGGACGGGGTTTTCGCTGCCCATAACCGCTCCTGAGTCTTCTTGAGCCGGCAATGCACGATAAGCTGGTCTCGAATTAGTTCATCTGTCATTATACCAAACTTACACTTCACTGACAGTTCACGCAGACTCGAAATAAAGTCATCAAGCGATTCTCCCTCTCTCTGGGGTAAAATTTATACCGCAACATAACAATGTTCTCTTCCTTGAAAATCTCCTTTCCAACCGTAGCTTCGCCTCCTCAAATTTATCTTGAAGTGGTTGGCCACCATCATCACAAATTGCAGGTAAGTAATTAAATATATGATGTGCTTCCTTGCAAATAGTACTTAATAAAAGTGCTTTTTTTCTTTGGGGTGAAAAATGTTGTCCATCCAAAGCCAATAAGTAGTTTTCAAAAATATCTATCCACTCCTCCCACTGAATGACTGGTTGGCCATGATGATCCAATTAAGTAGGAGGTAAATAATGGAGGAAGTCATTGACGTACTTTAAATATACATAAAGGGTTGTAATAAAAAACTACTGTACTGTTGCTCCTGTACATAAACCTGCAAATGTTGCAAAGACCACTTTCAGTTTCAATTTCAGCTGGTAGAGCGGCGCTCCTAAGCACTTTCCTGTAATATGAGGCTCTCATGAAAGTAAACACAGTCAAACCGGAAGAAACAATGCAAGCTTGTTGCACGCATGACTTCAAGCGTAGCATTGCCAGGTAACCACCGTGAGAGCGTTAATGGGCCTCACTCTGTGCGCGCCCGATGTGAAGTGATACACGGTTGCCAACCAATAAATTAATCTGGGACATCACCCCAAACTCGCCACTGATGTCAGTCCCACGCATCACTTTACACGCATTTCTTCTGCCAGCTCCTGATTCCGTTGACACGCTCTTTTCCATCATGAAGTGGAGCGCGTCTTGTCCAAGGATAAATATGTCACAGATGTGACTGATATAGTGATCCCGACTCGTCGCCAAAAATGTGGTGAGTTGGTTGACAAGGAAACTAAGGTTTGTAAATAAAGAAAGATGTTTTATCTCCTTAGGACAAAAGCAGCTCCTTCTGCCTGGCCAGTCACATCGCAACTGCCGCAGAACGAACGCCACGATTAAAAGGTACATTCTAAAGAACCCTTTCTTAACAACGCTTAAAGGGACAATGCAGTGAACATCATAACATTTGCCTCTCTCTCTGTTTGTCTTACTGTTGTTAATGAAATGGAAATACGTTTCTTAGATAATAAACTGTCTCAGTTCAATAGAAGAATTGTCTGCTTCTCAACTGAGAAATGTTTTGAGTCTTTTTTCCTCTGCGTACTTTTCTTTTCCTTTGCTCAAGAATGTTGCTATATATATATATATATATATATACATATATATATATATAGTTATTTATTATCTTGAATGCAGGCGAAGAGGAATGACGTTTTAGTTAACTGTCTCTTATAAAGCCCTCGTAAAGTAAAAAAGCGTAAATATTGTCTGTATAGCTTTTCTTGTGTTTAGTTGGTTATGTCAAGCATACTATATTATTTGAGTCGTTAATATATTTATTTTCTCTAAATGCTCTTTGAATTTTCATATATTTTCTCTCTACAGAATATTCATAAACCTTCAATAAAGTTATTTTTCAGAATTTGCTTTCTGCTTCCTGGGTTTTCGTTTGCTGTGACGCTTGTGTTTCCTTTCTTTATCAAGATACTTGCAAAGACGAATTTTCCTCACAGAATATTTCCTCACAGACGCGCTCTCTCTCCGAACACCTGACTCCTGTCAAAGCGCAGTTGAAGTGTGAAGCAACTGGACTAATGCAACACTAGAGCAGCAACTTCACTGTCTGCCTAAACAGCAAACATCTTGGATTCCTGTTTTCGACCTCCTTTCTGTAAAAGGGGCAAAACGACTTTGCAGATCATCCTCCAGTCTGGATGACGCTGTCTCCACTGAGGATACTTCTTCATCTGCATTCTGATTACTTTTTTGTCACCTTTCATAGTTATGGCATGACAGGTTTGAAGGGCCTTGACAAAAACCCCGATCTGTGTTCTCCTGTTGTCACCAACATCCTCCTATATTCCTGATAGTAGCGCCACCCATATACTTGACTTGAAGCAATACAATATGGATAAGCCATCCAATTGTGATTAAAAACAAGGGGAGTTGTCTGTTTTGAAGAAGTCACACAATAAAATACTCAGCACTAATTAATAATAAGTCCAAGAGAACTCTCCCGGACCATATGATGAGCCCGTTCATACCACACTCATACTTTACTCACTTCTTCAAAAGGTTTATCTTGTGATAGCACCTAGACATTGTTGCTGCCAGTCTCTTGTCCGCGTTCCATACTGGGGGAAAGCATATTTCAAGCCCCCAGCGGGTGCGGGAAAATGACATTTAAGTCGGGCAGCCACTTATCTGGCTACACTTCATGTCTTGCACAGCCGCGCTTATCGGTGTGCGCAAATACTGGAAGTCATGTTTTCTTTCCTCCCCAAACAAAGGGTGAGGAGAAATTGGTTAGAGGGAATGCCCCGGCAGGGCAGTCTTCAGTGTTCAAGTCCCCTATTA
This sequence comes from Pleurodeles waltl, assembly GCF_031143425.1. Lineage (NCBI taxonomy): Eukaryota > Metazoa > Chordata > Amphibia > Caudata > Salamandridae > Pleurodeles > Pleurodeles waltl. The sequence continues at coordinate 1,120,368,932 of NC_090437.1, read as the reverse complement.
GTCATGGAGAGTATCGCTGGATAACGCCTTTGTGGCATTACCAGTGTGACGCCGACTGAGACTACTGACTGCCTACGTGAACTCGCAATTGGCGTACGTGCACAAGGCATGATGGGAGATGTAGTCCACGCTGCTCAGTCCTGCAATAAAATGGCACAATGTGTCTAGATCGTAATGTGCTTGCTACCGATCAAAGGGTTGTGTGGGATAATTCGAGGAAGTCCGAAGAATATTTCCATGGGTCATTTGGACCGTTAATTACATCAAACAATCCACCTGCAAGCACCTCTCACTGTAAACTCTAAGGGAATCGGGGGGTTATTGAAGATCCTACACCCTTTATTAACGTCTAGTCAATTTGTAGTAGCAGACAAGGTAAGACTGTACACATTGGTTTGAAGCCTCCACACTTATAGTTGCTCACACCAGAGCAGCTGTTGCCTCATATTGTGTTTTGACTGTGATAATATCTCTACCACGTACCACTCAACATCACTGGCGGTGTGGTTAATTTTGATGTAGTGATTTGTGAGACTTGTTGAATCACGTTTGCAATGTATCGTGCTTCTATGTTCGCAGATACGTGTTCCTAATTGCCTGGTGGTCATGCCTATATATTTAGGTTACATGGGCACTTAATCATATAGATTACATTTTTACTATTGCAATTGAAGAGATTCTTCCGTTCCCACAGGGTCTTGAGACCGAGGTCCAACTTCGATGTCTTCTTAGTTTAAGGACAAACACTGCAATTCCCACACGGTGCATGACCTGCTGGTGAGGGTAGGTGCCAGAGAGTTTGTGGACCTGTGGTAGATTTTGTGTTTTTTGGTCGTGTGTAGACCACCATGTCTCTGATGCTCCTGGCTTTTCTACAGGCATGCATGGGTTGTTTAAAGGGAAGACCTCCTGAGGTGAGAACCTTCCACTTCTTTTTGATAATTTTTTGTAAGTGACTTGACAAAGGACTATGACCCTCATTATGACATTGCCGGTCAGCTGACCGCCACACCGGTGATGGCGGTCACTCAGTCGCCAGGCTGGTGGTGAAGACTGCCAAATTATGACCATGGCGGTGATCCCTCCCATTTACAGCCAATGTACCACCCGAACCGCCAGTGCGGTCAGTCCACTGACCACAACGGTTGCCATCTTCAGGCTGGTGGAAGACAACACCCCACCCACTATATTTTGACATAGCAGACTGTCAGGATTTCTGGGGCGGGACCACCACCACCAAAAGCGTAGTGGAAACGAATCACATAAAAGGAGACACTCACCTCCACAGAGGAGTCCACGGCTGCCATGGAACCCGAACTGGAAGTCCTGCTGATGCTGTACCACGCAATAGCATTCCAGGGGCAGCAATGCCGACAAAGACGACGACGGTGAGTACAGCCGTCTAGCACACAAGGGAGGTAGGGGAGAGTGACACACCCACATGCACAACACACACCATACACACATACCACACACTGAGAACTATCTGCAGATACACCCAACAACAACATAAGCCAGGAGCAAAGAAATCCACAATGCATACCTTTGGTCCAGCCATTGTAATTCAGTGGGAACAGCGACCACAATAAAAAAATAACATATGTACAGAAAGGGCCATTGGCCAGTCCAGTGTCTACTGAAACTCACAGGGCAACGTCCATGGCCCAACTTGACTCATGACAGCCCAAGTCACTCCACTGGGCAGGGGCATCATGGTGATGGTAGGCAGGCCCCTCAAGGGGTGGCAGGATGGAGTGGGTTTCTTTGGGAGTGGTGTCCTTGGACTTGGGTTTGGGAGGGGGCTGGTCCTTACTCCATTGCTTAGGAGGCGGAGGCGGAGGAGTCTGTTTGGAGCAGGGGGTGGGAGTGACACCCTTGTGCCCCTTGGAGGCAGGTTTAGCTGCAGGGGGAGGGACATGAGTGTACTTGGGGCTGGAGGTACTGGGCAGGGGGAGAGGAAGCTTCCTCTTAGAGGCAGGACAGGGGGAGGAGGAGGGAAGAGGTCAAGGCAGGAAAGGAAACATTTCTTAGGTCCAATGGGGCGGGTTGTGAGAGGAGGTTTGGGATTGGAGGGAGAGGGATTGGTTGTATGAGGAGTAGATGTGCTGGACTGGATTGCAGGTGCATGGACAGTGTGCATGGGTGAGGTGGATGTCTGTTGAGTGTCTGAGTGGGAGCGTTTATGTGTTTTTGGAGGGGGGCAGACAGGGTGGGAGAGGGCAAACAGGACTTGTGTATCTATGTTGTTGTGGTGGTGTCTGCAAGTGAGGTGGGTGTGCTGCATCAAATTGTGATGGTGACTGCGCAAGTGGTGAATGGGATGCTAGTCTGCATGTCTGCTGTTGTGGTGACTGTGGTCAAGGCTGTACAGGTGGCAGGTTCTGGGACTGAAGATGAGGTGCTTGCAGGTGTGAGTGTTGATGTGACTGTGAGGGAGGAGGTGGAGGGGGAGACAGTGGAGGCAGTGGCTGTTGTTGTGTGTGCTTCTGTGTGTTGGCTGTGTGTGTGCTTGTGGAGTGAAGTATGGTGACTGTGCTTGTCTGTGCGAGTCCTGTCTGTTGTCGTGGGTGCATGCTGGTCTGATTGTGTGTGCGGGATGGGTGGGGGAGAGGTCTTTGGGACTGGGAACAGGTAGTTGGAGGGTGATGGAAGAACCAGGGACACTGGCTGCCTTCGAAGTGGAGGCTAGAGCCTGAAATGATCTCTGTAGGGGAGCCAAGCCACCGTGAATGTCCTCCAGGTAGGCATTGCATTGCTGCATCCGGGATGCCAGCCCCTGGATGGCATTCACTGTGGTTGACTGCCCTACAAAAATGGATCTCAGGAGGTCAATAGCCTAACTTAACTGATAGGAACAACCTACTTAGGTTTGACAGCTTTCATCCCAGGTCCTTGAGAGAGAATGTACCAGTGGGCCAATTCCTTAGGCTAAGAAGGAACGGCTCTGGTAGTCAAGAGTATGACAAACCTGCTACAAAATTAACACAGAAATTAAAAGCTAAACACTATTCATCACATTTAATAGAACAAGCATATAAAAGAGCCTTGAATAATAACAGCCAACAGCTACTAGAATCTTACAAGAAATTGATCTGCGTTTCAACATATAGGGCCTGATTTTGACCTTGGACTAGGGGATTACTCCGTCCCAAATATGACGGATATCCTGTCCGCTGTGTTACAAGTTCCATAGGATATAATGGAACTTATCATAAGGTGGGCAGGATGTCCGTCCCATTTAGGACAGGGTAATCCCCTCTGCCAAGGTCGTAATCAGGCCCATAGTCCTTTATCGAATCACTTACAAAAAAATATCAAACAGAAGTCGAGGGTTCTAACCTCAGGAGGTCTTCCCTTTGAACAACCGATGCATGCCTAAAAAAAGCCAGGAGCATTGGCGACATGGTGGTCTGCACACGACCAAGAAAAACAAAATCTACCACAAAACAACAAACTCTCTGGAACCTACCTCCACCGGCAGGTCATGCAACCTGTGGGAATTGCAATGTTTGTCCTCACACTAACAAGACATTGAATTTGGACCTCTAAGTGGTAGAGAGATTCACACAGTCAAAACACAATATGAGCCAGCACCTGCTGTGGTGTGAGCAACGATGCATGTGGTGGCATCAAACCAACGTGAAAGGCCTTAACAATGCAGAACCTTGGCCGCTATAACAAAGGGACTAGGAGTTAATAAAGGGTGTATGATCTTTAATAAATACGCCCACCCCTCTTAGAGTTTACGGTGAGAGGTACTTGCAGGCAGATTGTTTGATTTAATTAATGATCCCAATGACCCCTGGAAATATTCTTTGGACTACCTCCAATTACCCCACCTAACCCTTTGATCGCCAGCCAGCATATTACGATTTAGATACATTGAGTGATTTTATTGTGGAACTGATGCAAAAACAACAGATGATGGATGGAATGCAGAGCAAATCAAACATTCACCCCCAGTCACAGATGTGGGTTTAATCCATCTGTTTTTTTGCTTGCCATGCCATTCCAGTTTGGACCCAGCCATGTGCAAATCAGTCTTGACCCTGTTCCCAATGGGAACAGTCCAGCCTGAACTACCAGGCCAGGTCTTCCCTGGACCAGAAACAAGCATCCTACGACCAGTTTCATGGTATCATCCTTCATCAGCCAGGCTAGCTTGAATCCAGTGGAACAGAGAGCACGGGACCCACATCTGGGCATACCCTTCCCACTTGGGGCGACAAATGCAAAAAGAACAGATGATGGACGGAATACAGAGCAAATCAAACATTCACCCCCAGTCACAGATCTGGGTTTAATCCATCATTTTTTTTGCTTGCCATGCCATTCCAGTTTGGACCCAGCCATATGCAAATCAGTCTTGACCCTGTTTCCCATGGGAACAGTCCAGCCTGAACTGCCAGGCCAGGTCTTCCCTGGACCAGAAACAAGCCTCCTGGGACCGGTTTCAGGGTATCACCCTTTATCAGCCAGGCTAGCTTGAATCTGGTGGCATTCCAAGCACGGGACCCACGTCTGGGCATACCCTTCCCAGTTGGGGTGACAAATGCAAAAACAACAGATGATGGACAGAATGCCGAGCAAATCAAACATTCACCCCCAGTCACAGATCTAGGTTTAATCCATCCGTTTTTTGCTTGTCATGCCTTTCCAGTTTGGACCCAGCCATATGTAAATCAGTCTTGACCCTGTTCCCCATGGGAACAGTCCAGCCCAAACTGCCAGTCCAGGTCTTCCCTGGACCAGAAACAAGCATCCTGGGACCGGTGTCAGGGTATCACCCTTCATCAGCCAGGCTAGCTTGAATCTGGTGGCATAGCAAGCACGGGACCCATGTCTGGACATACCCTTCCCACTTGGGGCAACAAATGCAAAAACAACAGATGATGGACAGAATGCAGAGCAAGTCAAGCATTCACCCCAGGTCACAAAGATCTGGGTTTAATCCATCGTTTTTTTGCTCACCACGCCACTCCAGTTTGGACCCAGCCATGTGGACACCACCAATAACGGTAGTCCAGGAGGTATTTTCAACTTAGATCTGGATCCCTGATTTTATCCAATAGGCTTTTATATAAGAACTCCCTCTGGTGTAGGTTTTACCAAGAGGTTGAGTCCACCCTGGTGGCATTGTCCTACCAGGGTGGGGAGAGGTGGTCAAGGATGAAGCATGACACTATTAGTGTTGGACACTACTTCTTCCATTAAGACAACCCTCTGGTTGATAGACTAGAGCAACATTCTCGAGATGAATGACGACAAATGGTTTCACTTATCAAAAGTCACACTTTGAGTCCTATGCCACCATACTATTTGTGATTAGCATTTTGTTGTGAGGATGTGTGGTGCACTTTCCTCTCTTTCTCTCTTTGTGTATTATGGCACACATTCTTCTTCATCCGAACTCTCACTCACCAATTTATCATTCAATTCATCCTCACTGTGAAGTGTGAATTGTTGTACTATCTGATTTCTTAGATTTAACTTTTGACCTGTGTTCTGCTGAGGAAGCATCACCTGCTGTTGTGCCATTGGAGCTTGAGGTGTCTGCATTTGTTGCTTTGGTATCATTTGCATTTGGAGCTGCATTTGTTGTGACTGTGGCACCTGTAAAACTTGGCACCTGTATCTGCTGCATTGGTTAAGAACTTTGCATTTACTGAGGAATCTGCATTTGATTACTTATATTCTGGATATTTAAATCAGGACCCCTTATGCTCAGTCCACTCAAATTTGGAAAAAGATTGTTTTCATTCATCTGCGTAAAAAACCTTCCTGTACCATCATTGGACACTACCGTTTCCAATGTCCGAAGCCCCCGGAAGTGTGACAAGGTAACATCCTTTTCATTGTCTGCATATAACGTGGATTGACAATAGTATTCAAATCAAGGCCACGGTTTCCATTTCCAACACAACCTGTGCCCCTTGCCTGACCCTGATTTTGAAATACTTGCATGTTTCCCTGTTGTGGAAGAATTCCCTGCATTCCTGATTGTCCTGCTTTTATCTGCATCACCATTGCTTTTCCTTCAATTTCTTCTGCTTCATTTCAATCTTGTCACTACAGTATTTAGCAAACTGTAATACTTCATCAACAGGTTGTGCTTACCACCAAATCAAATGGCTCTTAAGCATCTGGCTAATTTCAGGTCTCAACCCTTCAACAAATCTGAACACAAAATGGATCATGTCTTTGGGCTCAATTGTTTCTGTACACTGTAATATTTAAATGCTTGCAACAATCTCTCATAGTACCCATGTACTGACTCTTCTGCTTCCTGAGCTGCCCTATCAATTCTCTGCCAATCAACACTTTTAGGAGAAATTCTCGTTTTCAAAAATTCAATCACTTTGTAACCGTACTTCATCACATCAGGAGATGGTGCACCTGTAACTGGATCTCATGGAGGCTCTCTTGTTCGCCAGTCAACACTCCTTTTGCATGCCACCCATAAATTAGCTGAAACCATTAAGTATTCAAATCCTCCCACAGACATTTTGCAAGCTTCGCAAATCTATCTGTCTACTGGTACCATTCCACTGGTTTCTCTCTTATTCTCAGGTAGTCGTTTGTAAATGACAAAATATCACTCCTACTCCAAAAGACATGTATATAATTTCCTCCAGGAATTTCTCTCATAGGTAATATCTTTCCCGGATTATCATTCTGCTGCACATCATCATTTGAATTTGCAGACTCCCTTTTCTTCGGATCTCTTTTCTTTACCCATCTGCCTTCCCATGCCATGCAATGCTCCCCATGTTTGAATATTTTGAATTAATTCCTTAATGTGAATTTTCATTCCCGGTATTCTCAAGTTCTCAATATCTTTTTAATCGAATTCAGACCTGTAACTTCTCCTCAGTGGTTTTGATTTGTGAATTTCACTTTCATAGTTCTCTGCAAATTCTGCTAATTTCTGGTGTGCCAATCCTATTCTGTATGTAACATTCTTACACATAAAGTGTAACTCATCTTCATTATCTGAGTCAATTCTATTTCATTCAAGTTTTCCCTCAATCATTTTCTTTAAATCTAATTTAAGTCTTGCCAGAGTCAATAAATGTCCTCGTTCAGCATTTAGTTTCACTCCACTCATTTTCCCAACCAGTCTGTTAACTGCTGAGCTGTCAAACCTTGTAATGAAACATTATTATTTACACTGGGCGCACTCTGTGGAGTGATGTATTACATGGAGTCTCAGGTGTCATCAAAAACAAATTTGAATTAAAATCTTACTTTCCCAAATTCTGTGAAGTCCTAGGATAATTTAAGTCAATCAGTAGACCGGTCTTGTCAAAAGTCTGATTAATTGAAGACATGACTCCTGCAGTAACACTGAATCTCTACATTTATGCATTTGAATTAAAATATGCTGTACACTACTTGCATGATTTCCCTGGGCAAACAATGGTACAACAGGACCAATAGTACCAGGTACTACTAGAGCTCAGGAGTTGATTGAACATTCTGATTTCTCAAGTAAATTACTCCCGATTTCTGACCTGACAGCATTTAAGAACTCGACTGTGATATTGTTACTGGTGTATACCTCGGCATTGTCAGAACTTGCACTGGAGCCATTGAATTAGGTGTATTCTCCATCTGAACCGTCACTGGTTTCCGATAAATTTGTGATATCTAATTACACAGGTACTGTCATACTTGGTGCAGAACTTACAATAGGAATTGTAGGATGAACTACAGGTAGATCAGGCTCTGAGTAACTATGATATTAGGAATGTTAGTTGCAACCTGTACTTGACTTTGTGTTACTACAACTGGTAGTGGTGCACTTGGACCATCACAAGTATCTGTACTCATCACTTGTGCTGCATATGGTGGAGGACAACTTCTCAGTAACTGCATTATAAATTCATCATCATCTGAGTCATCATCATAAGTCAACGATTTCATAGCCTCATCCTTACTCCTTTTCTTTGTCTTTTGTCTAACACTATTCTCTTTCTCTTCTGTAATTGCTGGAAACAGTTTAATTCCCTGTAAAGGTTCAGTTTTCCAAAATTTTTGCTCATTGTCCCATCTTGCCTCTAATAATGTATTTTCAACTTTTCTCATTCGCCTTTCAAATTTTAATTTCTCTTGTTGTGTGGCCACTAACTCCAAAATGGCTAAAGCTTCACATTGTGCTGGTCTCGGAGGAGGGTTTGATTTGTACAGAACTCTCCTCAAATTCCTAAAATGTTCAAATTAAAAGATTTATAGACATGAAACGCTAAGCTCCTTTCTTTCTCTGTAATTTTGCATCACTGTTTCAACCAAATACATGCTGCTGTAGCTTTCTCTTCAATTACAATATATGCAGGTGTACCTTCTGGTGGGGCAATTTCTCCTACTCTAACTGAAATGAAAGCATCTCCCTTAAGCGCACTCTTTAATGCTTTGAGAAATTATTATTTTTTACTTTAATGGGGCTCAAACTTTAATTTCAAAACAAAAAGTAACCCAATCCCGAAATCCTTTTCACTTGCCTCTCTCAACCAATAACGCTTCACTGTTGTCCACCAATTCGTTTGCAGCTCCTTTTCACAAGCCGACCTATCCCAGCGCAGACCTATTGACGTCACACTCATACACACAGCGGCTGACAAAGTCTTGCGGACTTCTTTTCCAAAACTCGATTCACATGAAACTTAATACAAAATATTGCGAGCACTAAAGAAAAATCAACACACCAACTTGTCTGCTTATTACAAGTAGGGAACACAATCACTTCGGAAGCTTCACAAATATTTTGATTGCGGCTTTTAGCTCTGACAACTACTCATTCAGTCTTCGCTTTCTCTGATTCGCAAGTAAACTTCGACCAACAAATTCTACCCTTGATTACTATCAGCTCCTCCTTGTGCACTCAGGATTCACCAATATCTATCAAAACTAGCTTTCTCTTAACACATACCCTAGGAATACTATTTGTCAACCACGCCCAGTTGACCAATTAAACAGACAAGTTACAACAACAATCAACTGTCTCCCACACTTGCACAATACTCTGGAGTCTTAGACCACGCAGGGTCCGTATACCAACAACCACGTGGGCAATTTTTGAGCACACCCACTTGAAGTTTGACAACTTCCCTACATACATCCTTTGGAGTACGCACATTCCCTAAAAACTACATTGGAGTATGCAAACTCCATAATGCTCTCGAACATTACAATTCACCTGCGATTTGCTTAAGCAGTATAAGCATAAACCCTAACCCCACCACAAATTACACTAGGAACACTGGGAACACCTCTAAACAAGCATTAGCAAACCCAAATTTCATCCAAACAAGCATTAGCAAAACCAAAATTCATCCAAATTTTGAAATTTTCAATAAGCACTGGTAAAACCAACTCTCCCAATTCTTTCTAAATTACACATAACTAATAAAAACAGGGCACTTCCCTCCTAATGAGATGAAACCATTCTCTACTGACAAAATTGTGGGCATGTGCAGCACTATATTTCTTTTGATAATTTATTTATAAGGTGACATGTATAGTGTAGCCATCAATTACCCTTAGAGGTTGACACAAATCTTTGGATTCAGATAGGAGTTTGAAAACTCCTAACAAACATCATTAACAATATCAAATCAATAAATATCAATTTCAAGTTGCGGTCAGTAATTTGTATGCACCATGACTTATGTGCCCATGAATCACCACAGCAATTTAGTAAAGTTCAAACATTTATTGCCCTTTAGATTAACAATGCTAAGATCACGTAAATCAAATCAAAGACCAAATGATAAAAGTACAGGAATAACACAGGCTGACCAAACTTCCAAAAGAATATTACCTAGATAGAATATTTATCATTAAACATTCAAGAACCATCATGCACAATAACAACAATAACAAATGAATGATAGACACTGAATACATTTAGTTATCACAGATGAATTGTTTGCAATCCATTTATATGAAACTGTTGAATTTAGAATTTGACATCCTTAACTATTACTCTGATTCGATAAGCATGTTTGGGCTCCATGAAAAAAGAAAAGAAGACAAAAATTAATTTGGAAAACACCTAACTATGGTGCTACCAAAAATAGCGGTTGGGTTTTCTAAAGTAAAAAAACATGAAAATCTGCAAGAAAGACAAATGCACATTTGGTTATACCTCTCCTAAATGTATCAGCAAGCAGCAATGTCTTTATCAGTTGAACATCAGTTGAACATCTTCTGGTCTTCTTCATTGGGCAATGGCATAATAGAGAACAGTTCAGTATTGTTTGGACTTATAGCACCTGAACTGACAGAGTCATAATCAAAGAGCTAAGAAAGAGGAACACATCATTTCACTAGCTGAGAAAAGGAAAATCTCTACTTCATCACCTCAGTTTTGCTATGTTAAATCCCTATAAAGCAACTAGCTAAGCTTCTATTGGTCAGACTATGGGGTGGTTTAGGTCAGAGCCAATTAAATTTAATCCATGTTTTAAAAGTTTATTTTCTTCATTTTCTCCATTCACAATTGGCTCATCTTATCTCACTGCAGTCACCAGTTTCCGCTGTAGAATACAATTGTTGCAGGTTATAAATAAGCACTGAAGACTATGGTTCCTGGGTACACATTATCTCGTTCAAGGAAGATAGACAAAAGTTACAACATAAGAACATAACATTTCCACAGTGTGCAAGTTACACAGAAATATTATTTTGCAAAGTTAACACTACTAAAACATTACCTCTGGAAAATAACTAAAATGTGAGGCCTCCTAAAACTAATGCTAAATATGAAGAATAAAACATTTCATAGTATTTAAACTATTAATCCTTTTAGTATATATTAATATTCATCTTTCAGAACATTTAATTATGAATAATGAAAATTCAATTTCATTAGACAGTTATTTATTTTATTTATACGCAATGTCTATGGTGTCCATCATAATATTTACACTTTTTTTTATTAATACAGGTTTCAGTTGAGCTTTTCAATACCTGACATTTCACTATGATTAAGTGATATAATTTTTATGAATAATATTTGCACTAAAACAGAACCTCTATCTGCTTATCTCTGCCCCTGACTTTCTCTACCAGTGTCATAATTAGAAATGTTGTTTTCCCAGGAAATACTGTCAGCTGTTTTTGTCTGAATGTATATTTCAATATTTATTGGCAACATGTAGGTGTGTATTAGCATAAAATGTGCAAAATAAATTCGAATTTGTTACGAACAATGGCCCCAAAATATTACTTTCCCATTTCCTCTGACACTGTTGAAAGGAGGAAATATGAAAGGGTGGTGTCTCTATTAGGAAGTGTACTCTCCTCCTGCATACCACTACTTGGTGGAAGGAAGGAACTAAACAGAATATTGAGGGAAAATATAATTAGTTAGAATATACTGGTTTATATTTCGAGTACAAAAATATTATGACAGTAAGAGTTTGTAAGCACGTATAGACTCTTCTTAACCCCTTCTGTGCCGCGGACGTAGTGGTTACGTCCCGCGGCACAGTGCTGCTGTGCCGAGGACGTAACCACTACGTCCTCGGCACACAGCCCAGAGGGAGCGCTCTCGCTCCCTCTGTGTGCTTCCCCCCACCCCCCCAAAGTCAGGGATGGAAGGGGAAGCCCTTCCCCTTCCACCCCCGACCCCCCCACCCCCCCATAATGACGTCAGCGCGCGATCGCGCGCTGACTTCATTATGGGGATTTCGCCGCACAGGAAGCCATTTGCTTCCTGTGCGGCGAACGGAGAAGAGGTGAGTTCCTCTTCCCGGTGGGTGGGGGGTTTGGGCTAAAGAGGCACCGGGGGAAAGGAAAGGCTTTTCCTTTCCCCCGGTGTCTCTTTGAGCATTCCTGCTGCCCGATCGCATTGCGATCGGGCAGCAGGAATGCCCACTAGACACCAGGGATTTTTTTTTTTTTTGTTCTTTCCTGTTTCTTGTTGGCGGGGAGCGGCCCCTTGGGCAAGGGTCGCTCCCCTTGTGGGGGCAATTTGTTACGGCCATTTCTGCCCCCCTTGGGGGCAGATTGGCCTACTTTTTAGGCGGATCGGCCTATTTTTTTTAGGTCCATCTGCCCCCAAGGGGGGCAGAAGCCACTTAGGCACCAGGGATTGTGTGTGTAGTGGATGGGGGGGCGCCCCCTTGGGCAAGGGTCGCTCCCCTTTGGGGGGCATGTCTTTTAGGGCCATTTCTGCCCCCCTTGAGGGCAGATCAGCCTATTATTTTTAGGCTGATCTGCCCCCAAGGGGGGCAGAAACCACTAGAACGCCAGGGATGTTTTTTTATGTGTTTATTTTTGTGGGGGGGGCGTCCCCTTGGGCACGGGGCGCCCCCCCAAGGGGGGCATTGACCTGTTGGCCATTTCTGCCCCCCCTGGGGGCAGATGGGCCTATTTTTCTAGACCCACCTGCCCCCAAGGGGGGCAGAAGCCACGTAGACACCAGGGATAGTGTGTGTGTGTGTGTGTGTTAGTGGATGGGGGGGGGGCTTGGGCAAGGGTCGCCCCCCACTTTGGGGGCACATGTACCCAGGCCATTTCTGCACCCCTTGGAGACAGATCAGCCTATTATTTTTAGGCTGATCTGCCCCCAAGGGGGGCAGAAACCACTAGAACGCCAGGGATGTTTTTTTCTGTGTTTATTTTTGTGGGGGGGCGTCCCCTTGGGCACGGGGCGCCCCCCCAAGGGGGGCATTGACCTGTTGGCCATTTCTGCCCCCCCTGGGGGCAGATGGGCCTATTTTTCTAGACCCACCTGCCCCCAAGGGGGGCAGAAGCCACGTAGACACCAGGGATAGTGTGTGTGTGTGTGTGTTAGTGGATGGGGGGGGGCTTGGGCAAGGGTCGCCCCCCACTTTGGGGGCACATGTACCCAGGCCATTTCTGCACCCCTTGGAGACAGATCAGCCTATTAATTTTAGGCTGATCTGCCCCCAAGGGGGGCAGAAACCACTAGAACGCCAGGGATGTTTTTTTATGTGTTTATTTTTGTGGGGGGGCGTCCCCTTGGGCACGGGGCGCCCCCCCAAGGGGGGCATTGACCTGTTGGCCATTTCTGCCCCCCCTGGGGGCAGATGGGCCTATTTTTCTAGACCCACCTGCCCCCAAGGGGGGCAGAAGCCACGTAGACACCAGGGATAGTGTGTGTGTGTGTGTGTGTGTGTTAGTGGATGGGGGGGGGGCTTGGGCAAGGGTCGCCCCCCACTTTGGGGGCACATGTACCCAGGCCATTTCTGCACCCCTTGGAGACAGATCAGCCTATTATTTTTAGGCTGATCTGCCCCCAAGGGGGGCAGAAACCACTAGAACGCCAGGGATTTTTTTTTATGTGTTTATTTTTGTGTGGGGGCGTCCCCTTGTGCACGGGCGCCCCCCCAAGGGGGGCATTGACCTGTTGGCCATTTCTGCCCCCCCTGGGGGCAGATGGGCCTATTTTTCTAGACCCACCTGCCCCCAAGGGGGGCAGAAGCCACGTAGACACCAGGGATAGTGTGTGTGTGTGTGTGTGTTAGTGGATGGGGGGGGGCTTGGGCAAGGGTCGCCCCCCACTTTGGGGGCACATGTACCCAGGCCATTTCTGCACCCCTTGGAGACAGATCAGCCTATTATTTTTAGGCTGATCTGCCCCCAAGGGGGGCTGAAACCACTAGAACGCCAGGGATTTTTTTTTATGTGTTTATTTTTGTGTGGGGGCGTCCCCTTGGGCACGGGCGCCCCCCCAAGGGGGGCATTGACCTGTTGGCCATTTCTGCCCCCCCTGGGGGCAGATGGGCCTATTTTTCTAGAACCACCTGCCCCCAAGGGGGCAGAAGCCACTTAGGCACCAGGGATAGTGTTGTGTGTGTTTTTTTTGTTTGAGGGCTGTCCCCTTTGGCAAGGGTCGCTCTCCATGGGGACACAGTACTAAAGGTATTTTTTGGCTTCCTTGGGGCAGACAGGCCTATTTTTTTAGTAGGCCCATCTGCCCCTATGGCAGAATCCACTTAGGCACCAATTTCTAAAATGTTTGATGGTGGGGTGTTTGTCAACTGAAGAAGTCTTTGCATTTGTGATAAAAAATGTTTTCCTCCTTTTTGTTCTAGTTCAAAGCTTTTGCTTTATTTGCTGTGGCTCCTTGCGGTTTTGGCGGTGGTTGACCTGCAGTTTGCACAGTTGCATGTTTTAGGTAAGTAAAAACAATTTACTCCAAAGGAGTATTGTTGCCATGCATGAATGACATGTTTGTAGGGGGTGTACTAAATGCAGGATTGTGTGTGAAATTGTCCTTAGGTTTGTGCACAATGATATTTGTTTTGTCTTATTTCTAATTTGCCTTTCTTTCTTTCTTTTTAGTGGGATATCATTGGTGATTGCTGTGTAGTTGCTGGTGAATCAAGCTTTTTCAGGCAAGTGAGCGGTATAGTTTTTGAGTTTGTAACTCTTACTAACAAAGCTACACTTTGTTACTTGTCTTACACAGTGCTGGTTGTTGGTGGTGAATTTGTCCAGTTAATTTTAGCAGGAGAGATCATGGCTAGCCGCAGGATGACCGCTCAGCAGGTGGTTGGTATGCTTTTTGAGTCACAGTCTGATCATGACTATGAGACGGACTCTGCATCTGAGGCAGAGGAGGAAGTCAGAGATTCTGGCAGTGATGTTTCTGTTGGAGGGGAATCTTCTGATGATGAAGCCACACTCAGTGCAGATGAAGGTTCTGTTTTAGAGGAGGACATTGATGTGCCAATAGTGCAGCAACCTGGGGCTGAAAGGTTTCCCGTTAGAAGACCTGATGTCTGGGTTGCCCCAAACATGGAGCAGCCAGAGTTGCCTGCCTTTACTGGTCTCCCGGGGTGTAACGCCAATACAGAGAACTTTATGCCTATCAATTTCTTTGAGTTATTCATGGATGATGTGTTTTTGGAAGAGATTGTTGAGCAGACTAATTTGTATGCGGAGCAGCATTTGAGGGACAACGCTGCTAGACTTAGGCCACACTCTAGAGCTGCCCAGTGGATTCCCACAAATTTGGAGGAGCTAAAAAAGTTTTTGGGTTTGACTTTTTTGATGGGGTTGATAAGGAAGCCGTCACTGGCTTCTTATTGGTCTACTAGTCCCTTGATGGCAACAGCTATATTTCCAGCTACCATGAGTCGTAATCGGTATTTGCTTCTTCTTAGGATGCTGCATTTTGTTGACAATGCATTAGCCTTGCCACGAGATCACCCAGATTCTGACCGTCTTTTTAAGATTAGGCCTGTCCTTGATCATTTTGTAGATCGGTTTTCGGAGGTCTATGTTCCAGGCAAAGAGATAAGTGTGGACGAGTCTTTGGTCCTCTTCAAGGGTCGTTTGGTTTTTAGGCAGTACATTCCTAGCAAAAGGGCACGATATGGAATTAAATTGTATATGCTGTCTGAAAGTAGGACAGGATATGTGTATAGTTTCCGTGTGTACACTGGTAGGGATTCCAATATTGACCCCCCTGGTTGTCCTCCCACTTTTGGAGTTACTGAGAAAATAGTGTGGGATCTTGGTAGACGACTGTTCAACAAAGGTCACCATTTGTATGTAGATAACTTCTACACTGGTGTGCAGTTGTTCAAGGAATTGTTTAGAGTGGACACAGTTGCTTGTGGCACAATCCGTTCTAACCGGAAAGGCTATCCAAGGGAGCTTGTCTGTAAAAAACTTGAGAGGGGACAGTGCTGTGCCTTGCGGAACGAGGAGCTGCTAGCTTTGAAATTTTCAGACAAGAGGGATGTCTACATGCTAAGTACCATCCATGATGAGAGTACTTCCCCTGTGACTGTTTGGGGCCAGGTTGCTGAAGTGCACAAACCTGTGTGCATTTTAGATTATAATAAGCACATGGGAGGTGTAGATAGAGTTGACCAGAGGTTGGAACCTTATACTGCTATTCGTAAGTCTTATGTTTGGTATAAGAAGTTAGCACTTCACCTCTTCCACTTAGCAACCTTCAATGCTTTTATTGTGTTTAGGGATAGGTCTCCAGACTCAAAGATGACATTTGTGAAATTTCAGGAGTCAGTGATAGAGAGCCTTATTGTGGTGGAACAGGCCGGAGTTCCTAGAGAAGCAGTGGTGGAGGATGTGGCTAGATTGAAAGATCGCCACTTTGCTGAGCACATTCCTCCCACACCCAAAAAAGACTTTCCAGCTAAGAAATGTAGAGTGTGTTTTCGAAGAGGTATCCGGAGGGAGTCTCGAATGTACTGCCCAGATTGTCCTTCAAAGCCTGGGCTGTGTGTCGGTGCTTGTTTTAAGAATTACCACACCCAGAAGAATTTCTGGGAACAACCATGAGTGTAAACTCATGTCTGTTTTGTATTTTCATGTGTTTAGTTTCATGGTTAGCATTTCTGTCATGTTGTTAGTTAGAGCTTTTGTGTTTGTTGTTTTGTAATTCTTTCTACTTAGTTAGGGGTTCCTCTGTTTAAAAAAAAAAAAAAAAATATGATGCCATTGTGTGTGGAGTGGGGCTTGGCTGAGACTGTACATATTGACTTGATGTTGGCTACTGCAACACACTGCCAGCCAAACACCAGTCCACACACTCCCATCAGCTGGTGTGATTGTTGTATCAGGCATGTGGGCGTATGTAAGTGATGGGCCCTTGAGTGGCGCTGTCTGTCGATGTGAGTGTTGTAATGTGCTGGGCCCGTGGCTGGCGGTGTGAATGGCCTTGTGTGTGTCATGTATGAAAGTTGTGTGAATGGACTGTAAAGCGGTTGGTGCCTTGTCGCGGCTTTACAGCTCACGAGCTGTGAGTCATTGGTTCAGTTTTTTGCCTTTCAGTTACTAACAGTGCTTTTCATTTTTGTGAAAGCTCTTGTTAGTAAAATTTGATCCACTGAACCATCACTCACCCTCGTGCCAAATCCAACCAGTATGTGTGGTAAAAATGACCAAACCTGCTCCGCTGTAATCAGGCGTCGCAGCACACCTATGACACGCTAGGTGCCTCAGGTGGGACCCCGATGATGAAGCATGCCACCAACTTGGTTGGTGGGTGAGGGGTCTTTTTCACATAACCTAAGTGTGTTTCTTTTCAAAATGTTAGTGTTTGGCACATCACGGACGTATGTGGGCACATCAAAACGATATATTACAAAACTACCTGTGTTTGGGGGGGGGAGAGGGCACCTATGTTTTTGGTCCTGTGTGCGGCCTTCATCTAGGGAAACCTACCAAACCCAGACATTTTTTAAAACTAGACACCCCAAGGAGTCTAGGGAGGAGTGGCTTGCGTGGATCCCCCAACATTTTCTTACCCAGACTCCTCTGTAAACCTCAAAATGTGCTTAAACAA
This sequence comes from Pleurodeles waltl, assembly GCF_031143425.1. Lineage (NCBI taxonomy): Eukaryota > Metazoa > Chordata > Amphibia > Caudata > Salamandridae > Pleurodeles > Pleurodeles waltl. The sequence goes on along the minus strand of NC_090437.1, from coordinate 1,120,351,639 downwards.
AGCATATTTTCCTGACTTTTCTTCGTACGATCACCACTCCAGCACAAAATTCCTACTCCCCAGTGTTCCCCTCAGTCTCCCAAATAAAATGACACCTCACGTATGTGGGTCCCCAAAGCAGAGTCAGTCTAAAGATGTATAAAAGAATATGTCCTTATAAACTCGCAGTACTATCCCCTGTATCTCTACAAGTTTTGGGCCTTATTCTGTTGGAGGCACCTGGCCCACCCACACAACTGAGGTATCATTTTTATCGGGAGACTTGGGGGAACGCTGGGTGGAAGGAAATTTGTGGCTCCACTCAGATTCCAGAACTTTCTGTCACCGAAATGTGTGAAAAATGCGTTTGTTTAGCCAATATTTGAGGTTTGGAAAGGATTCTGGGTAACAGAACCTGGTCAGAGCCCCTCAAGTCACCCCATCTTGGATTCCCCTAGGTCTCTAGTTTTCAGAAATGCACAGGTTTGGTAGGTTTCCCTAGGTGCTGGCTGAGCTACAGGCCAAAAACTACAGGTAGGCACTGTTTTCAATGAAAAAATGTGATGTGTCCACGCTGCGCTTTGGGGCGTTTCCTGTCGCGGGCGCTAGGCCTACCCACACAAGTGAGGTATCATTTTTATCGGGAGACGTGGGGGAACGCTGGGTGGAAGGAAATTTGTGGCCCCTCTCAGATTCCAGAACTTTCTGCCACAGAAATGTGAGGAACATGTGTTTTTTTAGCCAAATTTTGAGGTTTGCAAAGGATTCTGGGTAACAGAACCTGGTCCGAGCCACACAAATCACCCCATCTTGGATTCCCCTAGGTCTCTAGTTTTCAGAAATGCACAGGTTTGGTAGGTTTCCCTAGGTGGCGGCTGAGCTACAGGCCAAAATCTACAGGTAGGCACTTTGCTAAAAACAGGTCTGTTTTCTGTGATGTGTCCACGTTGCGCTTTGGGGCGTTTCCTGTCGCGGGCGCTAGGCCTACCCACACAAGTGAGGTATCATTTTTATTTGGAGACGTGGGGGAACGCTGGGTGGAAGGAAATTTGTGGCTCCTCTCAGATTCCAGAACTTTCTGCCACAGAAATGTGAGGAACATGTGTTTTTTTAGCCAATTTTTGAGCTTTGCAAAGGATTCTGGGTAACAGAACCTGGTCCGAGCCCTGCCAGTCACCCCTCCTTGGATTCCCCTAGGTCTCTAGTTTTCAGAAATGTACAGGTTTGGTAGGTTTCCCTAGGTGCCGGCTGAGCTAGAGGCCAAAATCTACAGGTAGTCACTTCGCAAAAAACACCTCTGTTTTCTTCCAAAATTTTGGTGGTGTCCACGTTGCGCTTTGGGGCGTTTCCTGTCGCGGGCGCTAGGCCTACCCACGCAAGTGAGGTATCATTTTTATCGGGAGACTTGGGGGAACGCTGGGTGGAAGGAAATTTGTGGCTCCTCCCAGATTCTAGAACTTTCTGCCACAGAAATGTGAGGAACATGTGTTTTTTTAGCCAATTTTTGAGCTTTGCAAAGGATTCTGGGTAACAGAACCTGGTCCGAGCCCCGCCAGTCACCCCTCCTTGGATTCCCCTAGGTCTCTAGTTTTCAGAAATGCACAGGTTTGGTAGGTTTCCCTAGGTGGCGGCTGAGCTAGAGGCCAAAATCTACAGGTAGGCACTTTGCTAAAAACAGGTCTTTTTTCTGTGATGTGTCCATGTTGCGCTTTGGGGCGTTTCCTGTCGCGGGCGCTAGGCCTACCCACACAAGTGAGGTATCATTTTTATCGGGAGACGTGGGGGAACGCTGGGTGGAAGGAAATTTGTGGCTCCTCTCGGATTCCAGAACTTTCTGCCACAGAAATGTGAGGAACATGTGTTTTTTTAGCCAATTTTTGAGCTTTGCAAAGGATTCTGGGTAACAGAACCTGGTCCGAGCCCCGCCAGTCACCCCTCCTTGGATTCCCCTAGGTCTCTAGTTTTCAGAAATGTACAGGTTTGGTAGGTTTCCCTAGGTGCCGGCTGAGCTAGAGGCCAAAATCTACAGGTAGTCACTTCGCAAAAAACACCTCTGTTTTCTTCCAAAATTTTGGTGGTGTCCACGTTGCGCTTTGGGGCGTTTCCTGTCGCGGGCGCTAGGCCTACCCACGCAAGTGAGGTATCATTTTTATCGGGAGACGTGGGGGAACGCTGGGTGGAAGGAAATTTGTGGCTCCTCCCAGATTCCAGAACTTTCTGCCACAGAAATGTGAGGAACATGTGTTTTTTTAGCCAATTTTTGAGCTTTGCAAAGGATTCTGGGTAACAGAACCTGGTCCGAGCCCCGCCAGTCACCCCTCCTTGGATTCCCCTAGGTCTCTATTGTAGTTTTCAGAAATGCACAGGTTTGGTAGGTTTCCCTAGGTGGCGGCTGAGCTAGAGGCCAAAATCTACAGGTAGGCACTTTGCTAAAAACAGGTCTGTTTTCTGTGACGTGTCCACGTTGCGCTTTGGGGCGTTTCCTGTCGCGGGCGCTAGGCCTACCCACACAAGTGAGGTATCATTTTTATCGGGAGACGTGGGGGAACGCTGGGTGGAAGGAAATTTGTGGCTCCTCTCGGATTCCAGAACTTTCTGCCACAGAAATGTGAGGAACATGTGTTTTTTTAGCCAATTTTTGAGCTTTGCAAAGGATTCTGGGTAACAGAACCTGGTCCGAGCCCCGCCAGTCACCCCTCCTTGGATTCCCCTAGGTCTCTAGTTTTCAGAAATGTACAGGTTTGGTAGGTTTCCCTAGGTGCCGGCTGAGCTAGAGGCCAAAATCTACAGGTAGTCACTTCGCAAAAAACACCTCTGTTTTCTTCCAAAATTTTGGTGGTGTCCACGTTGCGCTTTGGGGCGTTTCCTGTCGCGGGCGCTAGGCCTACCCACGCAAGTGAGGTATCATTTTTATCGGGAGACTTGGGGGAACGCTGGGTGGAAGGAAATTTGTGGCTCCTCCCAGATTCCAGAACTTTCTGCCACAGAAATGTGAGGAACATGTGTTTTTTTAGCCAATTTTTGAGCTTTGCAAAGGATTCTGGGTAACAGAACCTGGTCCGAGCCCCGCCAGTCACCCCTCCTTGGATTCCCCTAGGTCTCTAGTTTTCAGAAATGCACAGGTTTGGTAGGTTTCCCTAGGTGGCGGCTGAGCTAGAGGCCAAAATCTACAGGTAGGCACTTTGCTAAAAACAGGTCTGTTTTCTGTGATGTGTCCGCGTTGCGCTTTGGGGCGTTTCCTGTCGCGGGCGCTAGGCCTACCCACACAAGTGAGGTATCATTTTTATCGGGAGACGTGGGGGAACGCTGGGTGGAAGGAAATTTGTGGCTCCTCTCGGATTCCAGAACTTTCTGCCACAGAAATGTGAGGAACATGTGTTTTTTTAGCCAATTTTTGAGCTTTGCAAAGGATTCTGGGTAACAGAACCTGGTCCGAGCCCCGCCAGTCACCCCTCCTTGGATTCCCCTAGGTCTCTAGTTTTCAGAAATGCACAGGTTTGGTAGGTTTCCCTAGGTGGCGGCTGAGCTAGAGGCCAAAATCTACAGGTAGGCACTTTGCTAAAAACAGGTCTGTTTTCTGTGATGTGTCCACGTTGCGCTTTGGGGCGTTTCCTGTCGCGGGCGCTAGGCCTACCCACACAAGTGAGGTATCATTTTTATCGGGAGACGTGGGGGAACGCTGGGTGGAAGGAAATTTGTGGCTCCTCTCGGATTCCAGAACTTTCTGCCACAGAAATGTGAGGAACATGTGTTTTTTTAGCCAATTTTTGAGCTTTGCAAAGGATTCTGGGTAACAGAACCTGGTCCGAGCCCCGCCAGTCACCCCTCCTTGGATTCCCCTAGGTCTCTAGTTTTCAGAAATGTACAGGTTTGGTAGGTTTCCCTAGGTGCCGGCTGAGCTAGAGGCCAAAATCTACAGGTAGTCACTTCGCAAAAAACACCTCTGTTTTCTTCCAAAATTTTGGTGGTGTCCACGTTGCGCTTTGGGGCGTTTCCTGTCGCGGGCGCTAGGCCTACCCACGCAAGTGAGGTATCATTTTTATCGGGAGACTTGGGGGAACGCTGGGTGGAAGGAAATTTGTGGCTCCTCCCAGATTCCAGAACTTTCTGCCACAGAAATGTGAGGAACATGTGTTTTTTTAGCCAATTTTTGAGCTTTGCAAAGGATTCTGGGTAACAGAACCTGACCTGGTCCGAGCCCCGCCAGTCACCCCTCCTTGGATTCCCCTAGGTCTCTAGTTTTCAGAAATGCACAGGTTTGGTAGGTTTCCCTAGGTGGCGGCTGAGCTAGAGGCCAAAATCTACAGGTAGGCACTTTGCTAAAAACAGGTCTGTTTTCTGTGATGTGTCCACGTTGCGCTTTGGGGCGTTTCCTGTCGCGGGCGCTAGGCCTACCCACACAAGTGAGGTATCATTTTTATCGGGAGACGTGGGGGAACGCTGGGTGGAAGGACATTTGTGGCTCCTCTCAGATTCCAGCACTTTCTGCCACAGAAATGTGAGGAACATGTGTTTTTTTAGCCAATTTTTGAGCTTTGCAAAGGATTCTGGGTAACAGAACCTGGTCCGAGCCTCGCCAGTCACCCCTCCTTGGATTCCCCTAGGTCTCTAGTTTTCAGAAATGTACAGGTTTGGTAGGTTTCCCTAGGTGCCGGCTGAGCTAGAGGCCAAAATCTACAGGTAGTCACTTCGCAAAAAACACCTCTGTTTTCTTCCAAAATTTTGGTGGTGTCCACGTTGCGCTTTGGGGCGTTTCCTGTCGCGGGCGCTAGGCCTACCCACACAAGTGAGGTATCATTTTTATCGGGAGACGTGGGGAAACGCTGGGTGGAAGGAAATTTGTGGCTCCTCTCAGATTCCAGAACTTTCTGCCACAGAAATGTGAGGAACATGTGTTTTTTTAGCCAATTTGTGAGCTTTGCAAAGGATTCTGGGTAACAGAACCTGGTCCGAGCCACACAAATCACCCCATCTTGGATTCCCCTAGGTCTCTAGTTTTCAGAAATGCACAGGTTTGGTAGGTTTCCCTAGGTGGCGGCTGAGCTAGAGGCCAAAATCTACAGGTAGGCACTTTGCTAAAAACAGGTCTGTTTTCTGTGATGTGTCCACATTGCGCTTTGGGGTGTTTCCTGTCGCGGGCGCTAGGCCTACCCACACAAGTGAGGTATCATTTTTATCGGGAGACGTGGGGGAACGCTGGGTGGAAGGAAATTTGTGGCTCCTCTCAGATTCCAGAACTTTCTGCCACAGAAATGTGAGGAACATGTGTTTTTTTAGCCAAATTTTGAGGTTTGCAAAGGATTCTGGGTAACAGAACCTGGTCCGAGCCACACAAATCACCCCATCTTGGATTCCCCTAGGTCTCTAGTTTTCAGAAATGCACAGGTTTGGTAGGTTTCCCTAGGTGGCGGCTGAGCTAGAGGCCAAAATCTACAGGTAGGCACTTTGCTAAAAACAGGTCTGTTTTCTGTGATGTGTCCACGTTGCGCTTTGGGGCGTTTCCTGTCGCGGGCGCTAGGCCTACCCACACAAGTGAGGTATCATTTTTATCGGGAGACGTGGGGGAATGCTGGGTGGAAGGACATTTGTGGCTTCTCTCAGATTCCAGCACTTTCTGCCACAGAAATGTGAGGAACATGTGTTTTTTTAGCCAATTTTTGAGCTTTGCAAAGGATTCTGGGTAACAGAACCTGATCCGAGCCACACAAATGACCCCATCTTGGATTCCCCTAGGTCTCTAGTTTTCAGAAATGCACAGGTTTGGTAGGTTTCCCTAGGTGGCGGCTGAGCTAGAGGCCAAAATCTACAGGTAGGCACTTTGCTAAAAACAGGTCTGTTTTCTGTGATGTGTCCACATTGCGCTTTGGGGTGTTTCCTGTCGCGGGCGCTAGGCCTACCCACACAAGTGAGGTATCATTTTTATCGGGAGACGAGGGGGAACGCTGGGTGGAAGGAAATTTGTGGCTCCTCTCAGATTCCAGAACTTTCTGCCACAGAAATGTGAGGAACATGTGTTTTTTTAGCCAAATTTTGAGGTTTGCAAAGGATTCTGGGTAACAGAACCTGGTCCGAGCCACACAAATCACCCCATCTTGGATTCCCCTAGGTCTCTAGTTTTCAGAAATGCACAGGTTTGGTAGGTTTCCCTAGGTGGCGGCTGAGCTAGAGGCCAAAATCTACAGGTAGGCACTTTGCTAAAAACAGGTCTGTTTTCTGTGATGTGTCCACGTTGCGCTTTGGGGCGTTTCCTGTCGCGGGCGCTAGGCCTACCCACACAAGTGAGGTATCATTTTTATCGGGAGACTTGGGGGAACATAGAATAGCAAAACAAGTGTTATTGCCCCTTGTCTTTCTCTACATTTTTCCCTTCCAAATGTAAGACAGTGTGTGAAAAAGACGTCTATTTGAGAAATGCCCTGTAATTCACATGCTAGTATGGGCACCCCGGAATTCAGAGATGTGCAAATAACCACTGCTTCTCAACACCTTATCTTGTGCTCATTTTGGAAATACAAAGGTTTTCTTGATAGCTATTTTTTACTCTTTATATTTCAGCAAATGAATTGCTGTATACCCGGCATAGAATGAAAACCCACTGCAGGGTGCAGGTCATTTATTGGCTCTGGGTACCTAGAGTTCTTGATGAACCTACAAGCCCTATATATCCCCGCAACCAGAAGAGTCCAGCAGACGTAACGGTATATTGCTTTCGAAAATCTGACATTGCAGGAAAAAGTTACAGAGTAAAACTTAGAGAAAAATTGATGTTTTTTTCACCTCAATTTCAATATTTTTCTTTTTCAGTTGCTATTTTCTGTAGGAAACCCTTGTAGGATCTACACAAATTACCCCTTGCTGAATTCAGAATTTTGTCTACTTTTCAGAAATGTTGCGGTTTATGGGATCCAGCGTTGGTTTCATGCCCATTTCTGTCACTGACTGGAAGGAGGCTGAAAGCACAAAAAATCGTAAAAATGGGGTATGTCCCAGTAAAATGCCAAAATTGGGTTGAAAAATTGGGTTTTCTGATTCAAGTCTGCCTGTTCCTGAAAGCTGGGAAGCTGGTGATTTTATCACCGCAAACCCTTTGTTGATGCCCTTTTCAGGGAAAAAACCACAAGCCTTCTTCTGCAGCCCATTTTTCCAATTTTTTTTTAAAAAATGAAATTTTCACTGTTTTTTGGCTAATTTCTTGGCCTCCTTCTGGGGAACCCACAAAGTCTGGGTACCTCTAGAATCCCTAGGATGTTGGAAAAAAAGGACGCAAATTTGGCATGGGTAGCTTATGTGAACAAAAAGTTATGAGGGCCTAAGCGCGAACTGCTCCAAATAGCCAAAAAAAGGCTCGGCACAGGAGGGGGAAAAGGCCTGGCAGCGAAGGGGTTAAATTCAAGTCTACCTACCTTCACGAGATAGACATTGTCAAGGTACACATATCTGGATTTAAGACTAGTAAGCATAAACCTACCTATATGTACTTACCTTCACAATATTTTTGTAGACAATGTCGAGGCGTGATATTTTTGTATAAAAATGTTATGTCATACAATTCATTAGGGTGTATTAAGCACAGCTAAAATTGTTTCTCAAAATATTAATTTCTCTCTTGCCTTCGATATATGCGCTGAAACAAAGGCTTGCCAGTTAAATAATCTAAAATCACTAATTCTCAATACTTTAAAATTCGAAAAACGAACTTCCAGTATTTGTTTACTCGACTGTCCTTGTATATAGATTTTGTAATTGCCTCCTTATACAACACAGAATAAAGGAAAACACATTACATGGATTTACATTCTCTGGGTTGCATTTTCAGAAGGTGGCTCCGGTGCAGAAATAGAGTTTCAGGTGAAAGCAGTTCTATTGTACTAGTACAGTGTGGGTGGGGGGCCTTTGAGGGGAGGAGGAGCCAATTGTGCAGGAAGAGAATAGGCTCTCTTCACAAAGCAGCATCCCTTCTTCTCGGATGTGTGTTGCCACAGCAACCACAACTTCGTGACCTCGTTATTTCAACGTAATCCCGCTTTGAAATTATAGTTGCTCCACCCTTTGCCTGGCTAGCCTGATAACATAATCATTGTAAATGAGGATGGAAACAAGACAGCAGGGCACCACCGGTCCCTCCCTGGCAAGGGACTGCTCTCAGCTAATGAAGAATATGGAAGAACAATTAAACTGTGAGCGCTGAAAGCCTCTGGACGTGGTTTTACTTTTGGTGAGCCGTGATGCTCGGAAAAATCACCCAGCAGCAATCCAAAGTACATTTTAATGTATTATCATTTTTGTTCATAAACATTAACCCAAGCTTGGCATGTTTTTGAATAACGTGGTGTGTCTCATAGCTGCTTAGTGGCCCCATGCAACCCGTGACACCTATCATGGAGCCTGTATGTGAAAGTCAAGTTTGCCAACATAATGTGTGAAATTCACTGAGAATTCAATGAAAGTGAAAGACAAATATTTGATCGAACTATGTACAGAAGCATACGAGAGTAAATGTCCAGCTTTCTCATTGGGACTATCGTGAATGGTGTCCTCACTGTCTTAATTCTCAGATAAATACTTCAATAAAAGAATGTGATAGAAGTGAATATTGTCTCAGTAATCGCAGGGGGGTAATTTATATCTGCTCTATCTTGCACACTGTACATATTTATTGAGGTTTCTATGTCACAGCACCGTGACACCTTTCAACGCCACACCATGAGCTACACCCCTTGCATATTCAAGGTGAGAATACCTGTGCAAGTCACTACTTAACTGGTTCGGGTTAGAAAGGTCAGGGATGTACCCAAGCTTATTTAATGATTGTCTGTTAGCTTAAACGGATTTTGCTGGTGTGCGGTGTCGAGAGTCATTCTTAGTGAGTTTCCCGGAGAATCATTCTCAGTGAGTTCCTTGTGTACGTACTACAGGAGGAAGGTGGGCGTAGACTGTTGCCAGCCTCATTCTCTGGTACCTGGTGATAATAACTTATTTTTTTTACTTAGTACTTCATATCACACTTACGCAGTTTCCAAGAACAGCAAACAACAGATCGGGTCATTGCAATCCAATGCTAGTAAATTTACCGTCATAGAACTGAAGGATTCAGACTCTAGGCCTTAAGATCACTGTAGGCATCAGAGACAAATATTAACTACCTTTCCAGCGATTACTTATTTGTTGTGTCTTGCATGAATAATTATCAGCCTTATGCTTTGTCCGAAGGGACCAATGTTCATCAGTTTTCACTACAGTGTGTAGTTTATTTTTGATTCTCATTGATGAAGGAAGGCCGTTGCAGTGCTTTTGGGCCTTGACTCCCAAGGACTCACTTCCCTGTTTATATTCTTGAAACATCGGATGCTGCCAGGCTCGAGAAGCCACGGGGGGCGTGGATGGCTAAGGTGGCATGATGACGTATACGCTCTGAGCCTCTGCCTCTGTGAACTCGGGGGCTGCTGGGAAGGACCTCTGCTGGGCACATGTGGTGATTGCTGACTGGTGGGCATATGTGGGAGACATGGCCCAGGGAACCACCTGAAGCAAATACTGGTGCCCCAGAGAAGTGATGACTGAGTGGGACTGGGACTACAGACTGAAGATTTCACCAGCTGCCACCTCCAAATATTGGCTCTGGTTATGTGGACTGTACACATAAAAATGAGCATATATAATGACCCAAAACAACCCAAGCTCCTCTGTGAGTGGGGTAAGCCACAAAAACAAGTAGTCTGGCAATCAACTCATTCATTGCTGAAGGGAGATCACAGAGTGGGTGGGAGGACTTGGAACTCAAACAGCTATTACACAATCTCTAAACTAGCCTCACCTTAATTGACCGGAAAATCGACACTTTAATATGCACGTAGACGTTATTGCCTCTAAACTAGGCAAACAAGAAGATTGCATAACTGAGGTGGAACAGGATCTTAATAGTGGAAGATGTGCAGCAGGCTGACATAGAGAATCATCTGTAAATGGACCAGTTACTGGAACTAATAAATGTCAAGAACGAAGATCTTGAGGTATGATCAAGGTGCAATAATTTACACATTCTTGGAGCAGCTGAATCTGCAATCACAGAGAAAATGGAGACCGTTTTTGAGACATTACTAATGTCACTCTTGTGAATTCCTTTTCAAAGATGTTTATCATGGAGAGGGGGCACAGTTTCCTGACTCCTACCACCCTCTGGGAGCTCCTGCTTGCCCCATCATAGCTAAGCTGCTGAATTACCAACATAAAGATACTGCACTTCATATGGTGAAACAACAAAAGGAACTTCAGTATAAAGGAGCTAGCATATCCCTTTATCCAGACTTCATCTTGGCCGTGCAAGGAGTGCCTCAAACTTTTTTTGCCAGTAAAAACTAACAGACCTCAGCAAACAATATGCCACACAGTATCTGGCCACATTGCGAATTACGCATTGAGGCACAGCAAAAATATTCACTGAACCCCAATATGTGACAATCTACTTAAAACAACTACATTGCAAAACTGCACAAAGGACATCAATATGCCCCATTGGGATATTTCTGTTTTGTTACCAAAGCATAGAGGGAAGGCCGTTATTCGCCTGCAGAGCTTGGTAGTTGGTTGGGTGGAAGGAGGGGGGGACATGGGTGAAATGTTACGTATCAATACAGTTGAAATTGCCTCTGTTTGCACTGGACAGAACACTGATAATGTGACAGAAGCATATCCTCGCAAAACATAATACTACAAGAACACTGAGATTCAACACGACTGACAAAGAATCAAATAATACTTACTTCCTGCTTACTTGGAATGTGTGCAGGCTTAATAACCCAAGAAAACTCAGATAAATCACTGCCTACCTGCAGCAACATAATGTAGACATAGCGTTTTTCAAAAAATGCACTTATCTCCTAGGACAAGCAAGCATCTCGTAAATAAATGGGCAAGCCTAGTTATCACTTCATCATATCCCTCCTAATCATACATAGGACCCCTTTCTGACAATTGAGCTCTAAGGCGACCATGACAAAAAGTTTAAATTCCTACATGGCATTTTAGGACCACGACCCACAACATTCGTCAATATTTATGCCCCCACCTCCATTGTGAGGCAGAAAGACGTGGCAAAGCATTTGATAATTCTGTCAGGAGGACCTGGGCAGCAAATGCAGCAACACAAATACATGACACAAAAAGCAGGAAACAATATGCTCTAAAAGGTATTGAGAGGGTGTATATGGAATACTACGGAACACTATACACATCACAAAAAAGACAAGCTTATGGAAGGACTTTGGCCTGTTTCGATGAGGTCACCCTGGCTTGGCTGAGTGATGCCCAGAGAGAATTTCTAGCCTGCCCCATAACTCTGGGTGAGTTGCACTTAGCTATTCTCTTCCAAATATTGCTTAATCCTATGAGCCACATTTTGTCTTTGAAATGCTATGAAGCAAATTCCTGAATTTCATTTTGTTACTTTTAAAATCATTATAATACATATTTACATATCTCGCATCTTTTCACAAATTTCCAAATTCCCATAGAAGTGTAGCATCTACTGATGCGATCATGACCTCCATATACTAAATGCCATAATTAGTAGAATCCCATTTTTGGTCCTAATGAAGGATGCAAAACTGTTATTAGTTTATCAGCCTTAGCACAAATGTTGCTGTTAGTTCATCTATGACTCTATATTTAACATCATTCACTCAAGAAATTGTCAAATTCAGTCTGTATTACTATTACCTAATGTATATCGAAAAATATTTGCACATTTTATCAGAAGTAGTTTACCATTACCGCTACATTTAAGTGCATTGTATTGTTAATTCACACCACTTCCGCTTTATAGACACTGCAAATAACGTTTGAACAGTCACAAGTTCCACAAAAACAGTAACAATCGTTTTCATATCAATAAAATCATCCCCACACCAGGAAATGTGCATTAAAAATATTCTAATAATACTTACACAGCTGATAATTAATCAAAAACATTCGGATCAAAGTCCAAATGAATTACATTAAAACTGCCCTTTACAGTCTCGCCCATCTATTTAATAGCAAGTGCATAGCACCGTAATTGGAACGTACCATAACTATCATTGTGATTACATAAAAAATCTGTTGCTTAAAAAGGTTGCGTACTTCCTAATGATTTGACCACGTCTGGGGCTAGATTTACTAAAGTTTAGCACCAGGGCAAAGTCACACAAAGTGGCACAAACTCTTGCATGGGTATTTACTGCAATGCAAAAGATGTTCTGCACTGGAAAGATGCCCTTTTCTCAGTCCAAATAGTGCTTTATGGTACTTTTCACTACTTTGCATCAAGAAGGTGTTATATGGGAGTAACTTGGACAGATAAGCACAAGCACCCATAGGTTTTCACGTAATTCCCGATCTATTAGGATAGCAAGACTAGAAATTGTATTAAATAATAATGCCACCTCGAAGTGCTTTCGTTTCTCCAAACACATTGCATATGTCCTGCACAGTAAAGCAGACATATAATTGTTGGAATGTTTCAGGATTTGTCTAGGTTTAGGATTTTGTACTGTAAGGGTATGCTTCCAGTACAAATTCAAAGCGAGACATGGCGCACACACATCTGCGCCATGGCACAAAGGTTGTGAATCATAAGGCATTCTGTGTTAGAGCCAGGGCAGGGTTAGTCCGCAGCTATCTCTCAATGAGCAACGTGTTGTGCGTAACAGTAGTAAGCCTGTACTGTAGCTTATTATTTTAAATCACTTGTAATAACACGTCTTGTTCCCATAAGAAATTAAAAGTGCAGAAATCCCTGAATGTAAGAACATAAACAAAAGAAAACAATGTTTACTTAAAATATATAAATAGAAACGGGAAAGAAGCATTATTTAAAACATTGGTAAATCAAAAGGTTTCCCAAATTTTACACTAAAAGAGAGAATTTGGAAAGGACTGAAACAAATCCGATGGGGGTGGATTCTGCTATCTAGGGACAGACAGAATAGGTTGGAAAGGATAACTATGCACTAAGAGGCTAAACAAGCAATGAAGATGAACGAGATTAGGATTAATAGAATCAGTATTTCAAGCCTTTTGGGTTGACAGTGCACGGCTGTAGAGCGGCATTTATTCTTTCCTCACTGCCTCGCGGAGCAAGGACAGCCCAGAGTGGTGCTCTGTGTGGCACAGGTGAGACTTCGGCTTTCCAGCAATCAGATGCCAGATGACAACAATCTTTGCCTTGGGCAAACTCTAGAAACGTTATCTCCTTCCCGAAGTCAGGAGATGTGGCCTGACCCTAAAGGAAAGTTAATTTGCTGTGACAGTGCTTAATTTGTGCTTGTTGTTTCCGGTGCCGAGCACCAGCACTTATTTTTGAGGGCCAGCACTTATATTTCTGCCTCAAGCATTTAGGCCCATATTTATTCTTTCTGACGCAAACCAGCGCCGGCGCTGGTTTGCGTCAAAAAATTTACGGCCGGCAAACACCATTCCTATGCGCCAGGATTGACGTTAGCCGGCGATGCGGGCTGGTCAGAGTAAAAAAAAAAGACTCAAACCAGGCAGTGCTGGCGTAGGGGAAAATGGCAGTTGTGCGTCAAAAAATGGGGCAAGTCAGGTTTGAGTCAAAAATCATGGCTCAAACCGGACATGTGCCATTTTTTGACGCACAACCCCCATTGAAATGACTCCTGTCTTAGCAAAGACAGGAGTCATGCCCCCTTGCACAATGGCCATGCCCAGGGGACTTCTGTCCTCTGGGTATGGTCATTGGGCACAGTGGCATGTAGGGGGGCCCAAATTAAGCCCCCCCATGCCACTTTAAAAAAGTAAAAAATTATACTTACCTCTACTTACCTGTACTTACCTGGGATGGGTCCCCCCCCATCCATTGGTGTCCTCCAAGGGTGGGCGAGGGTGGCAGGGGGTATCCCTGGGGGCAGGGAAGGGCACCTGTGGACTGCTTCCATGGTCAGAGACCATGGAAGTGAGCCCACAGGTCCCTTAACAGCTGCCCTCACCAAGGCGTTAAAAAACGGCGCACATCAGTCTGGGTGCTGTTTTTTAAGGACCACCCCCTCCTGTGCATCAAAATGACGTGGGAGTATAAATAAGGCGCACAGGCATTAAAGTCATTTTTTGGACTGGAACGCCTACCTGGCATGTCATTAATGCAAAGCGGTTTCCAGCATCCAAAAAATGACGCACACAGAGGATTTTTGACATCCGCTGGGTCGGACGTCATAGTATAAATATGGGGCAAGGTTTGCGCTGAATGTGCATCATAATTTTTGATGCACATTCGGCGCAAACAGAGTATAAATATGCCCATTAGTGCGAGCAAAAGACACATATGGGAATGACAGAGGAAAGTAAACAGGAGAAAGCGTCACAATGGAAGAAAGCAGAAAGCTGCAAGAGTGAGCTAAATGGGCAGGGAGTGGCTTTAAATGGATTGAAGAGGCCCGAGATGGATCCAGGATTATGCAGCCTTAGTATTCTGTGCTCACACATTTAATTGCAGCAGCCGCATGTTTAAAAGTAGGGCTTTGGGCACCGGCACATTTTTATTTATAAATTAAGCACCGTGCTGCGCACACCTCTTGTTAATAAGGGTTCTGCAGAATAGGTAATTGCAGAGGGCACTTTACACAGATGCATAAACCAAAAAAGATCTGTGTAATGAGCGCTCTGGGTTCAGTAAAAAGTGTGTCTAACCTAAGCTTCCGTGACTGTCTAGTTACACGTCAGTGAGCAAACCAAGACTTAACTGAAGTAAAGTGTGTAGGAAAAATCTAAGTATAGTGCAACACAGTTACCAAAATTAAAACAAATGTGAACGGCAGGCCAACGTTGTTTGTTAAAATACATCTTTATAATTTCTCCTATATCTTAAATATATGTTCAAAAACCCTAAAGATATCATATCAACAAAGGAGGACAGTGTCTCTGCCTAAAGGTTGGTTACTTTGTATCAACTGTAAATTTAGGGTTTTCAAATCTACAGGGGAGCTTGGCCACGCCAGCGACCAAGATGGCCACCTGACTGTGAAGCTCCAGCACCTACAGCCTGTACATTAATGGAATCGGGATGAATCGCCTTTCATGGCCATCGCGGTAATGGGATTCAACATTATACGGGAAGCAGCATGAAAGGTCCTTTTGGGGTGCATGGCTGATTATCACATGGTGATATAGTGCAGGCGAGCGGCAGCTTGGCCGACACCTTAGAAGCCCCATGGCGACAGGGGCAGTGGGTGAGCCAGAGGCCTGTGAGTACTAAGCCTCGTCGAGCCACCAGTCCCATGCTGATCACCACTACATCCCCCCCAACACTGGCGGAACAGACTAGGGGTTGTCAGCTGGACAGAGTTGCTGACGACCATCAGGGCCCATGTGGTGGGGTGCACGAGACAACTCAGCACAAGACCTGGAATAGAGCCTCACATCCTATTTGCAGTACTGACCCTGCACCCACATCCCCCGCATCTCTGCACCCACCAGATCTTGGGAAGCCACTTTGGGGAAAGCCCGGTCAAGCTAGGTGGGAAGGTTGGATTGCCGCGGCAACACCTTTGCGGCTGCTATCTTGGGATCGGCAGGCCGCGGCACTCCACTCAGAAGGTAGCTGAGGCCCTGTCCATTGTCCACACCTCTGCTGCCACCACCTGCTAGGGCCATCATGTATTCTGGTGCCTGCCTGAAGCCAGCGATCACACAGGGGTTTTCCGCCCTCCAGGGACTACCACATTGGGGACTTCCTCCCAACCCCATTGCCGGGCCTACCTAACTGTAAGACAGTGCTGCTCATTTAACTAGCACTCAAGACACTTACCTTTTGCTGCAATCCATTGTGGATGTGTACAAATCTCTTCTGTACCCAAGGGAGTGTGCTGAGGAGGCCCATAGACTTCTCCTAAAGCCACACCTAACCGTCTAATGCTTAACATCACACTCTTGGGGTACCCCTCATTGAAAGACTCCGTGAACATGGTGTGGGGAGGACCCAAGCAGTGGAAACTCCTCTACAATAGGTCAGAACTCCATTAGATATGCGGAGTGGCACTGCTGGTGTTGCATCCTCGGTCCCACAGACAGCAGCAGATACTATCATGGTGGAGCTCCGTGCGGGATTCCACTCTATTGATTCCCAGTTCAAATCCATCACCAGCAGGCTGGACCATATGGGGGAACGACTGGACAGCCAGAAAATTCACCTGGACAGTGCAGAGGAGAAAATATTGACCCTGGAAGATGGAGCTACATTAGTTAACAAGCGACTGGAGAAAGTGAAGTGTCTCCTAAAAACAATAACAGTCAAGAAGAATGAAGACCTAGAAGTTCACTCCCACAGAAATAACCTTTGTATTATGGGAATGACAGAAACAACATATATAGGCTGTCCAGACTTGTTCGTGGCACATCTCCTTAATTAACTATTTAGCTGCCAAAACTTCACTTCTACCTTTTTTGGAGGGAGCTCATCATTCAGTCAACCTTCATGTCCTTGTTTTTAAAAGGATATCCATCAGATTAACTAGTTGCCCCATGTGGGTTCCCATTGCCAACAAGACCTCGGTTTTCTTCATAAAATGCACCCAATTCCTATTTTCTCTCTATTAGAACTCATTGTACCAGCGTGGCCTGTTGCTTGCTGCTCAAGTGTTTCTCACCTCAGAGGTGTACACCAACTTGGATACTGTTGTGGTATATGTTTTTTTGTGTGTTGTAAGTTTTGGGATTCACTGGGCTGGTTGGTGCCCAGTGTGAGTGGGGTGGGAAGAATAATGTTGCATGCTTATTAATATTTGCTGACATAGTTTGGCAAGAAAGCACTGCCGCTACCATTGTACACAAATACCCACACATACATTTTGTTAAATGATGACGACAAGAAAAGAGTTGGAACACATGGCTGAACTGAAGAATATATAAGAATTTTAAAGGGCTCAACAACCCTAACAAACTCAAGCAGGTTCTCTACTATCATGTTCGACATGACATGAAAATCACCTTCTTTCAGGAGACTAAACCAACCCCCTGGGGCCACCGAAACCTTCACCTCTACTTCGGCCCTCACAGATATTTCTCTAGCTACTGTACCTACTCTCGAAGAGTATGTACACTCATGCATAAGAGTCTGCTGTTTCACCCCTCTGCTAACATCATTGACAACAATGTAAGGTATGTTGTGGCAGGGACCATGGCGGGTCATCGCATGATTCTAGTTAATACATATGCCCCAAATGTAGACTTCTTCGAGGATCTCTCATCCACTCTGGGACATGTGGATACTGGTCTTGTCGTGGCGGGAGGTGATCTCAACATGATTACTGACCCCACATTGGACTCTACAGGTACAGCACCTAACATTAAGCAGCAGTTTTTGAGGGTCTTCCGAGGTCATAATGACACATACCGAATTAGAGGCGCATGGTGCTTGAAACATGTGTCTAACTCAGGTTATACATTTAACTCCGTACCCCATAACATTTGGACTCGCATAGACTATTGGTTTGTCAAAGTGATCGCTGCAACATGGCTGGAATCTGTGACACATCTTCCTTGTATGCTTTTGGACTACTCCCTAGTGCAGATGGTCCTGAGATTGCCATTTGAAGGGGGTTTGAAATGACCATGGTGCATTACAAGCATAGCCCTTCATGACAATGTGTTTCATTCGGAACTCTGTACAGCTGTCGCAGTGTATTTCAAACTCAACATGGGGTCAGTTCCCAGGCAGGCTACCCTGTGGAACGCCTTTAAAACGTACATATGCGAGGTATGCACATCCAAACATTTCAGAATGCTGTGTGACATCCGTAAGAGTTTGGCTTGTGTTGACGCAGAATTCACAGATATTGTTTGTGTTGACATTCAAACTCAACGCAGACCCCAGCTGCACTGCGGCACAACACTATTAGATAAATATCAAGAACTGACCAAGCATGAACAGGCCTATCTGGGGAACTATGTGAGAGTCTGCCGATATAGGGAGGATGAACACCTGGGATCTACTTTGAAGAGATTGCTGCGCCCACCTTGAGTCGGCGGTTATATATCCGAACTTCATTGGTCCAACAGGAACCTTATTTCGGACAACTGTGACATTCAGGATGAGGTTCTTCTGTATTAATGTAGGAAAGTACCAACTTGCCTGGCATGTTACCCCCATTTTTTACTTGTGTGTCAGTTTGTTTTTGCCTGTCTCACTGGGATCCTGCTAGCCAGGACCCCAGTGCTCATAGTTTGTTGCCTGAATGTGTTCCCTGTGTGGTGCCTAACTGTGTCACTGAGGCTCTGCTAATCAGAACCTCAGTGCTTATGCTCCCTCTGTCTTTAAAATTGTCACTGCAGGATAGTGACCATTTTACCAATTCTAATTGACACACTGGAACACCCTTATAATTCCCTAGTATATGGTACCTAGGAACCCAGGGTATTGGGGTTCCAGGAGATCCCTATGGGCTGCAGCATTTCTTTTGCCACCCATAGGGAGCTCAGTCGATTCTTACACAGGACTGCCACTGCAGCCTGAGTGAAATAACACCCACGTTATTTCACAGCCATTTTACACTGTGCTTAAGTAACTTATAAGTAACCTATATGTCTAGCCCTCACTTAGTGAAGGTTAGGTGCAAAGTTACTAAGTGTGAGGGCACCCTGGCACTAGCCAAGGTGCCCACACATAGTTAAAGGCAATTTCCACGGACTTTGTGAATGCAGGGACACCATTACACATGTGCACTACATATAGGTCAATACCTATATGTAGCTTCACAATGGTAACTCCGAATATGGCCATGTAACATGTCTAAGATCATGGAATTGTCCCCCCATGCCAAATCTGGTATTGGGGTGCCAATCCCATGGATCCCCGGGGCTCCAGCATGGACCCCGGGCACTGCCAAACCAGCTCTCTGGGGTTTTCACTGCAGCTACAGCTGCTGCCAACCCACAGACAGGCTTCTGCCCTCCTGGGGTCTGGGCAGCCCAGTCCCAAGAAGGCAGAACAAAGGATTTTCTCTGAGAGAGGGTGTTACACCCTCTCCCTTTAGAAATAGATGTTAAGGGCTGGGGAGGAGTAGCCTCCCCCAGCCCCTAGAAATGCTTTGAAGGGCACAGATGGTGCCCTCCTTGCATAAGCCAGTCTACACCGGTTCAGGGATCCCCCAGCCCCTGCTCTGGTGCGAAACTGTACAAAGGAAAGGGGAGTGACCACTCCCCTGTCAATCACCACCCCAGGGGTGGTGCCCAGAGCTCCTCCAGTGTGTCCCAGACCTCTGCCATCTTGAATGCAGAGCTGTGAGGGCACAATGGAGACCTCTGAGTGGCCAGTGCCAGCAAGTGACGTCAGAGACCCCTCCTGATAGGTGCTTACCTGACTAGGTGGCCAATCCTCCTCTGAGGGCTATTTAGTGTCTCTCCTGTGGGCTTCTCTTCAGATAACGTATGCAAGAGCTCACCAGAGTTCCTCTGCATCTCCCTCTTCGACTGCTGCCAAGGATCGACCGCTGACTGCTCCAGGACGCCTGCAAAACTGCAACAAAGTAGCAAGAAGACTACCAGCGACATTGTAGCGCCTAATCCTGCTGGCTTTCTCGACTGTTTCCTGATGGTGCATGCTCTGGGGGCTGTCTGCCTTCACCCTGCACTGGAAGCCAAGAAGAACTCTCCCGTGGGTCGACGGAATCTTTCCCCTGCTAATGCAGGCACCAAACTTCTGCTACACTGGTCCTCTGGATCCCCTCTCATCGTGACGAGCGTGGTCCCTGGAACACAGGAGCTGGATCCAAGTGACCCCGACAGTCCAGTGGCCCATCTGTCCAAATTTGGTGGACGTACGTCCTTGCCTCCCCATGCCAGACAGTAATCCTGTGTACTGCATGAACTGCAGCTGTTAGGGCTTCTGTGCACTTTTGCAAGGAATCCTTTGTGCACAGCACAGCCCAGGTCGCCAGCACTCCGTCCTGCATTGCTCAACTTGCTGAGTTGACCACCGGCTTCGTAGGACACTCCTTTGTAGTGTTGAGACTACTACTGTGTGCAGTTTTCTTGAACCCGTGCTCAAGTACTTCTGTGGGTGCTGCCTGCTTCTGCATGGGCCCTCTGTGTTGCTGAGCGCCCCCTCTGTCTCCTCCTACAAGGGGCGACCTCCTGGTCCTTCCTGGGCAGCACCCATTTTCTTCAACTGTGACCTTTGCAGCTAGCAAGGCTTTTTTGCGATCTTTCTGTGTGGGAACAAATCTGCATCCTCTAGCACGCCCTGGGACATCTTCTGTGCAAAGGAGAAGTTCCTGGCACCTTCTGATGTTGCAGAATCATCAGCTTCTTCCACCCGGAGGCAGCCATTTTGCACCTTCATTCGGGGTTTAGTGGGCTCCTGCCCCCCCCGGACACTTTTGTGACTCTTGGACTTGGTCCCCTTCCTTTGCAGTTCCTCAGGTCCAGGAATTTGTCTTCAGTGTTTTTCAGTCTGTTGTGGTCTTTGCAGAATCTCCTATCACGACTTTAGTGTGTTTCTGGGGAAGTGGGGTAACTTTACTCCTACTTTTCAGGGTCTTGGGGTGGGGTATCTTGGACACCCTTAGTGTTTTCTTACACTCCCAGCGACCCTCTACACACTACACTAGGCCTGGGGTCCCTAAGTGGTTCGCATTCCACGTATTTAGTATATAGTTTGTGTTGCCCCTAGCCTATTGCATCCTATTGTATTCTACAATGTTTGCACTACTTTTCTAACTGTTTACTTACCTGATTTTGGTTTGTGTGTATATTTTGTGCATTTTACTTACCTCCTAAGGGAGTATATCTTCTGAGATATTTCTGACAAATTGTCACTAAAATAAAGTACCTTTATTTTTAGTAACTCTGAGTATTGTGGTTCTTATGATATAGTGCTATATGATATAAGTGGTATAGTAGGAGCTTTGCATGTCTCCTAGTTCAGCCTAAGCTGCTCTGCTATAGCTACCTCTATCAGCCTAAGCTGCTAGAACACTATTAATCTACTAATAAGGGATAACTGGACCTAGCACAAGGTGTAAGTACCATCAGGTACCCACTACAAGCCAGGCTAGCCTCCTACAATTAACCCCAGCTATATACAGACCACACAACCTGCAATGACACTGCATGAGTGCACTACTTATGAGAAAATGCTTTAGTCTTCATGACAGATGTTCGGAGGCAATTTCTTAGCGAACCTATATCCACTGAGGAGATCATGCAAGTGAACGACTCCCTGGATGAGTCAAATGCCCCTGTTCTGGATGGCCTTACAGGAGTCTTTTAAAAGACATTTAAGCATCTCCTTGCCCTGCATCTTTTGGAAATGTATCCTGCAGCCATTAAATCTGAGGTTCTCCTCCCGTCACTGCATCCGGCAGTGATCACTTCATTATTAAAGCCGGGTAAGGATCCACACTACTGCACTTCATACTGCCCTTTGTCACTACAAAATTTCGAAAAATAAAATACTGGCCAAAATTCTAGTGACCAGACTGCTGCTCCTAATGGACCAAATTATCTCACCCATTAACTCACCTGCCGTTGTGCCCACTGCTACACCTCACTAAATCTGTATACAGTGTTTTCAATGTGTGCCTGCTGCTGTGGCCCTATTGGATGTGGAAAAGGCATATGATTCCTTAGAATGTCACTTTCTACACCCAATGCTACACAAACTAGGCCTGCCACACGGGTTCACTGCACTCATCCGACTGCTATACTCTCACCCAGTGGCTGCTCACAAGCTAATGACTACCTCACAGAGCCGTTCGCCATACATAGGGTAATGAGACATGGGTGTCCCCTGTCACTGTTACTATTCATCATAGTCATGGACCCTTTGGTACGTCACCTACAAGAAAAACACACACACTGTGGCCTGCACTTTAAGCAAGATCCCTTGCTTCTCTTCCTGTGTGTGGATGACATCCTACTGTTCGTCCGTAACATGGCTAATAAATTGGAAATAGTTCGGTTTGGGCGGATTTTCAGGCCATCAGATAAACTGGGCCAAATCTGAGCTGTACACACTTTTGGACAGCACCACTCCAGTAACACACTGAAGTGGTGCAATGGCCTGACTAAATATTTAGGCATTCAGTTGCACCACAAGAGAGAGAATGTGATATTGGCTGAACTATGGGCCAGCTATAGACAAACTGACTACACAAGTAGAGAGGTGTCTTTGGCTCCCTCTTTCTATGGCGGGCTATATTGCTATCATCAAAATGGTAGTACTCCCCCATTTTTTGTACCTCTTCTTGAATATCCCCCTCATCTGGGCTGGCCATAGTCCCCGGATAGGATGGAACACATTGGTACTTTCTTGTGAGTGGGGAAGTTTTGGAGTACCAAATTTCCACCTCTATCACTTTGCTGTGGAGTGCCAATTCAGGCCCCATTGGAACCATATAGGCGCATGTCTCCCCTGTGCTAAGCATAGGGGACCAGGTGGGGTCATTCCCTATTTGCTCCATTCTCTCCCCAGGCATCCCAATGTACACCTCAGATATCCAAACGCCCTCAACTACCTGATGGGTGTGGAGAACACTTTCCCGAATGCTCGGGTTAGCCCCCTCTATTCACCTGCCCTACCTTTAGTTAACTATCAATGACTTCCTATCACAAATGAGAAATTGGTCCAACATACACTACTCCAGCACAACCTCGGCATGTTTGGTGACCTATTCCTAGATGGTCACAGCCTCTCCCATGCTGATGACGTTTGATTCACAAATGTCTCCTACATGGACCATTTTGTGTTGATGCGGCTACACATCGTACTGCATGCACAGGTTCCTACCTATCTGTTGGCTCTAGAAGAGTTCCCCCCTTTAACATTGGTGATAGTGATTGGTGATTGGTGATAGAGGTTAGTCTCTAGGGTTTACCATGCCTGCGTGGCAATGTTACAGGTGCAAAAAGGGAAGATCAGAGAACTATTGGGTGCAAGCTAGGATGTCCATTGACTGATAAATTATGGTACTACTGCTGCACACATACCTAACTGATCGCTCCCAGTCACAGACATAAGCTCATTCATAAAAGTATTTGCATAGGATGTACACAACTCCTAGTGCACCGTACCCCACAAGGAATTCATAATATCCCAAATGCCATGTGGAAGAGGTAGACTTTCGACACTTAATGTGGACCTTTCCCCATATAACATGTTTCTGGCATGATGTGTTCACCCAGCTGTCATTGATGAAAGGGTTGGCACTAGCACCAGACCCACTCCAGACATTGCTGGGATATGTTAAGGATATACCTAAAGGAGTCTGTAGGGTCACAATGCAAGCACTACTGTTGGCTAAATGGGAAATTGCCTTGAACTGCCCAACATCAGCTGCATGGTTAAAAAGCCTGACATACTGGGATACTAGCAGTGAAATCTGCAGTTCCAGGATAACTGCCTAGTGGACAATGGTCCGATAAGGCAGTAACTCAGAACCTGGTAACATCCTTGGAAGATGCACTCAAGCAAATTACAAATAAAGAACAATAATTGAGAACACAGAATACAAAAATCACAAAGTGCAAGAATCATTACACCATAATAAGGATACCACATCTCCCCGATGATAAACTATATAAAATATATATATATTTAAATATCAAATTCTTTCAAGTAACCAGGTTTCCTTGAATGTCTACCATTTCTAGTACTGTAATCACCCAGAGCAGTATCGTCACCACTAACACAACCGTGCGGCCTGCTGACATCTGTGCTCTGTATAGAATCTTGGTTCACCGAGCCACTTTGTTCATCACAGCTTATTAAGTTGGAATCATGCAAGGAGTTATTTCTGGTAAAATGTCTTGTCTGCAAATGAACTTTGTTGTTACTCAATGTATGTGACTGAGAGGAGTTGTGGAACAATTCACACTTTAGACATTCTGTATAGGCGGTAACAGCAAATTCCCTGGAAGTTGCTATTTACTCCTTTCAAAAGAGCTTTGGAAGTCATTCGGTGTTATCAGATTCCTCTTAGCCCACCAACGACCATCCTTCAACGTTGCAGAAGAACGTGCAACTTTAGAAACCCTAAATGGACCAAAGAATGGAAATTACATTTTAGATTTCCTAGGGCTCGTGACCTTTAACATTACCCAAGTACCTTCATTAACTTCTTTGCAAAAAAACATGTTTCCTGGAATCATGATACATTTTCATGTATCTCCTGAGCAATTCGCACACTCGATCTGACTTTATCCATATTCACATGCTCCTGATCAGGGCAGTCGGATTTGTTCTTTAACCATGTAGGACACAAACCAGTGCAGGATTGCCTACCACACAAAATGCAAAAAATTTAGAAACGCTAATTTCACTGTGAGGAGCATTGTAATATGTCCAAACGTTTCTCCTGACAAACTCCTCCAAGTGCCTACCATAAGATAAAACTGACCGAATGCCTTCCTTGAGAAGGCAGTTGGCCCTCTCAACAGCACCATTAGCTTGTGATAAATACAACGCAATATTGTAATTTTTAATACGTCTTTGTTTTAAAAATATATTTTTTTTTCCAGAAATCAATTGGACCCCATTACCCATAACAAGTTCTTCAGGATAATCTTCTATATTGAAGATCTTTACTAAATGTTTTATTACAATGTGAGTGGTAATTTCCTCCACGAAATCATAATAAATCCACTTGGAATATGAGTATAATTAGATATTAGGTATTTAGACTCATTCGGTGAAGCCGACATAGGTCCAGCTAAATCAAAAGCTAACTTAGACCATGAGCTAGAGGCAAAGTGGGAATAGGAATGAGTGGAGTATCCTTTAGTTTCCCGTGCTTATTAGACATAATACACTCCTCACAAGCATCTACACATTTGTCCATATCTTTGTCCATGTACGGCCACCAAAAAAAAGATATCAGGGTTTTCTTTTTAGTAGCTGTAACCCTTAAGTGTCTTCCATGCACTAGATCTATAACTTTTAACCTCAAACCTTATGGTACCACAAACTTTCCAGCGCATAATAATATACCTGCCTTCACCATAAGTTGATCAGAAAGTTGACTAAAGCAATATAAGTCTCCTTTTAAATGCTTAACATCATCAGAGAATTTGCTGTCCCCCTTCCGAGTTGCACAAATTGCTTGACTTTATCTAATAATTCATTTTCCTGACATGACTCGTTCCACTCTGTCTCTGAAACAACACCCTGACAGCTATCTAACACATCAACGCTAGCCACTATGCATATATTACCTAACAGCTCTTCCTCGAGTGGCCCATCATTCTCCTTTACAGGAAGGCAAGATACACTGTTTGCTGCACTGTTGGTACTACCAAGAATATACCTAACCTGGAAATTATATTCTTGCAATTTGGACAATATCCTAATAAGCCTTGACGATGCTGAAGATGTGAATTTATCTCCTAACAGATAAGTTAAGGGTTTGTGATCTGCACATAGTATAAACTGTGTAACACACACATAAGTTTTAAAATTGTTGACTGCCCATGCACCAGCAAGTGCCTCCTTATCTATGGTACTATACTGTCTCTCTATATCAGAAAAACACAGTAGTGGCCTCCATATTATCCGCATGCTGGCACAAAACAGCACCTCGGCCCACAGCGCTAGCATCAACTGTTCTTGTGCACTACTGCCCATAGATATAAGATTTCAATGCAGGAACTTTAGTAAAAAAATGTTTTGATTTCTACAGATACTTTTTGTTCTTCAGGGCCTCACATGAACTTTATTTTTTTCTGAGCATCTTTTTAAGTGGCTCTATAAGGGTGGCATAACCACTGAAAACCCTGGAGTAATAATTACTTAATCCTAAAAAGGATTACAAAGGATTTTAACTTTTCTTTGCTACTAGGAGGAGATAAATCCCTCAATTCTTTCACAAGATCTTTTTTGGGTTTAACTCGATCAGCAGTTATGCAGTGTCCAAGATACTCAACACTATCGGTAAAAAAATTGCATTTGTCCATAGATACAGTCATCCCATGTTTACTTAGAATGTGAAGTACTTTGTCTAAGATATGATTATGTTCAAAGACAATTTTGGCAAATATAAGAATATCATCCTGGAATTCTAATACACCAGGTACATCCTTGAAGAGAGTAAACATTATTTTTTGGAAAACGCTTGCCGTTGAAGCTATACCAAATGGCTAATGTAAGTATTTGTAGGTACTGAATGGTGTAATCAATGAAGTAAGAGCCTGCAACTCTGCTTTTAGGGGTACCTGGTGGTAGGCTGCTTTAAGATCAATGTTACTGAAAACAGTTGCGTCTTCAAAAATCATTAATTTTTGGCAAAGGATGGAAATCCACCATAATATTCTTCTTCAGGGAGCGTAGGTCAGCATACAAACGTATCTGCTTATTTTTTTAGCTATAACAACTGTACTAATCCATTCAGCAGCACTGACAGGTTGAAGGATCTTATCTTTGCACATCTGGTCAAGATGTTGCCTCAAATCATCCCTTACAGATAAGGGAACACCTCTCACTTTGTGCTTTACTAGAACAGTCTAGTCTCACGTTTCAACATTATTTTGTGCTCAAACCCTTGCACTGTTCCAATGTCGTTCCAAAAAACTGTGGGATAATTTATAATGATTTGGTCAATACGTCTATCTTTGGACTCAAGTGACATCACAGGAAATACTGTACCTGGTTTTAAAATGATACCTAAACTCCCTTGATCAATCCAGCCCATGATGTCCCTGTCATTGACGGCCATGTAAAGTTTTGTAAATATCTCCCTGCCTGAAAAATGCAATACATCCTCGAAAAACCCAATTGTTTCAATCTTAGATTCTCCATATGCAATAGCCTTTATGTCAGCTTTTTTAAACTAGATTACTGCACCAATATAGCTTGAAAGAGTGTTCAGATAACATGGTAACAGGTGAACCAGAGTCCACCACCATGACTCCAATATCAATATTTACTATTGTATCATTGCAATATGGCCGTGCCTCCTAGCAACTGAAGCAATATCATTGTTTCCAGAACACATCTTTTGATTCTTATCTTGCTGATTGGTACCTACAGTTAAAATGGTCATAGTATTAATGTTTTCTTCTAACTGTGTATGCTGAACCCAATTAACTTCAACAGTAGCACCATTTTTGCATACTTTCATGAAATGACCCATTTTTTTGCATTTACTACATTCTTTTCCAATAGCTGCGCAACTAACGTGATTAGCCATGTGACTATGAGAACCACACCTATAACAGACAGCTGACTTTAAAACTTTGGATTTGTTGCTATCTTGCATCTTTTGACTGCATTCACACTCAAATATTTCGATTCCGAGGCACCGTACTACACTTTTACATATTCTAAAGATCACGCTATGCCCTTTTCAATCTTTACACTTTTGTGAAGGGTTGGGTTCATACGACATAAAAGGTGCTCCTGAACTTTCTTTGAATAACAGTTCAATACAATTTTGTCTCTAAAATATTGATATTTAGCATTCTCAAATTTACAGCTGCTAGCCAAAAGCCTGAGAGCAGCTACATACTGATCAATACTCTCTCCTGCTGCTTGTTTCCATGAGTTAAAAAACTAATTGAATCTTTCCAATATAATGCTAGGTTCATCAGAAAAATGTAAGGCCAATCTTTTTTCAACTTCAATAAACACATTCCACGCATCAGTATCTCCTGACTCAACTTCAGATGGAATTTCCGACAGATTATCAAAACATGTTTGTCCCTCAGTACCAAGACAATTATAAAGAATGGCACATTTCATTGCACACTGTAATTACTGCCATCAATTGCAACCATATAGTTTCTAAATACTCTTGCCCAGTGTTTCCATTCCAATTTAGGCTTTCCAGGTTCAACCACAAAGTGTGGAGGCTGTTGCACATTCCCTAATGCTGACATAATGATAAAGAAGACAAGTAAATGTCAAGGAAGAAGAAATATAAGGTTGTATTAAAAAAGTTACCGAGATACATTTGAAAAAGCCTTCTCAAATCCAGAAAGAAATGTGCCAAAACAATTGAAACACTTATGGGCATATAAATTTACTAAGCGCGTCATGACGATTAATTTCCTGGCACTCTGGTAGGTGGTGCATCCTCACTGAATCCAAAGCACATCCTCAAGTAATTCTGTTCCCGTGAAATGGTGTAGAGAGCAAGGCAGCACATGCATGGCATACATGCCTACACTACAGACAAACGCTGGTTTCTAAGCAACTCACACGTGAACAATGAGTGCCAGAAAATATGCTCGTGAGCGTAGCAGAATTGCTGGATCAATCGCGGTGCCTCTGAACGATGTTGTAAGATATATCAACACACTCCAGCAGCAGATAAGTTAAGAGGTTCCTTTATTATAAGAGCAGGTCAGCACACATCAGCCTTGGGCTTCAGCTAACGGCCGTCTGCCACTCCCCATGTTCTTCATTGCACCCACCAAATTTCATTCTAAGTTGCGTGCAGGTGTATGGCACACACAATCAATACCACACATCCCCTCTCTTTAATAATAAGCAACATAGGCGATTGAGTTAAAATAAGCGCAATAAATACAGATACAAAAAAATACAGATTTTTTAAAAATGTCTAACACAAAATCCTGATACTTCTTTGGCAGTCCTACCACCCTTCCGCAGAGGCAACTCCTCTTGGCTATTAATGCAAGGGAAGTTCGACAATTGACCCTGAATCTCCTGGGCTAGTGACAACTCAACTCGGACATCTGAAAGAGTGGAACTAGAAGACTGCCCATGTAGATCGTGATTACTAGGTTGTTCTTGTTCTGTTTGTGGATGCTCATCTTCACCCCCTACCTCTGGCCCTAGCCAATCAAAATCAGCACTAAACTTTTTCCACTCATTCATACCATAACGCTTCACGTTGTCAATGCATTTGGCCAATTTACCACAATGCTGTAGCTTCCCATCACTCAGCAACACTGAACACTTAAACATTATTTTTACTTGAAGTGAATCAGAGAATTTGCTGTCCCCCTTCCTAGTTTTACACATCAATTTAACTTTGACCCAATCACCAGGCTTAAGTTTGACTTCCATAACTTTGTAACTATGATCATAATATTCTCTATAAACCTTCTGTGCTTTCAAAATATTGCTTTTGACCATAGCAGGGGACCACTTACTCTGAATTTTCAGTTTTAACCATGCTCTGTTATCTTTAGTAAACGGCGCTCTACCTTTTAAAATTTTGAATGGACTATACCCTGTAACAGTCGGTGTGATTCTATAAGCCCACATCATGCATGCACGTTTCTTTTCCCAATCCTTCCCTGCACCAATGGCTGCTTGAACAGAACCCATTATCACCCAGTTGAAGCTCTCCACAGCACCATTCCCCGCTGGATGGTAGACAGGAGTATGTTCTTCCCGAATCCCATTCCTGGAAAAAAAACTCTTTCCATTTCTCAGACACAAATTGTGGCCTATTGTCACTCAAGATAGATCTGGGTATGCCATCTCTCAAGAACACACCCGACACAAACGAGATCACAGTAGATGAGTCAATCTTCTCACACACTTTGTATTTAGGCCACTTTGAATAAAGATCTAGCAGTACAATCACATACTTGGAATCACCATAGTCGCTAGCAACGGAATTAGATATAGGACCCAATATATCAATTGCTACATCTTCCCACGGACTCTCTGAGTACAAACTCATACCTAAAGCTGGTCTAAATACTTTCAAAGACTTGTCTGAATTAGCACACAACATGCAATTCCACACAATTCTTTCAATATCTACATCCATACAGGCCAACAATATGACATTTTCACTCTTTTCTTTGATTTGACAATTCCCAGGTGTCCTTCATGAGGTATTGCAAGAATGTGTACCATTTTTACACCTCTCAAGAGGAAATCGTCATCATTAATGGTCAATTCATTCCTGACTTCCCACCATTTGATGTAATCTTGGTTCAATTTACTCTTACAAGGCCAACCACTACGGACATACTCCATAATCTCCTGCAAGACATTATCACTGGCGGAAAGCCATTCCATCTCATTAACAACACTACTCTCCAAATTGGCCAGGTCACCATCAGAAAGGGCAACACTATAATCATTCTGTTAGAAATGGGGTTTTTGGTTGGCAGTCAGGTTACCCTCTGTCCAAGCAAAAGCCCTCACTCTAGTCAGGGTAAGTCACACACTATCCAAGATTATCCTGTGCCCACCCTCTGGTAGCTTGGCACGAGCAGTCAGGCTTAACTTAGAAGGCAATGTGTAAAGTATTTGTGCAATAAATCATACAATACCACCATATAGCACCACAAAAATACACCACACAGTGTTTAGAAAAATATATAATATTTATCAGGATAATTGTAGGTCAAAAAGAATAAAGTTGCAATGGAAAATTGTAGAAATATCACAGGGAAGTGATATAAAGTGTCTTAAGTCTTTAGAATGTAACAAAAGTGTCTTTCAAGCACAAGTACCTGGTTAGGAGTGGAAAAATCTCCTCGGAGGGCCACAAGAGAAGAGGTGCGTGGAAAAAGGGTGTGTGCGTCGATTTCTCGCCAGCACACACAGACTTGCGTCGTTATTTTCCACGCGGGGAAGTCGGGCGTCGTTTTCCGGCGCATGGACAGTCTCTTTCTGTGGATCGCGGGGATTACCAGATGTCCCGGGTCTGTGCGTGGATTCTCCTGCTTGTTCTCCGGCTGTGCGTCGATCTGCGGGGCTGCGCGTCGAATTTACGAACTCACGGCAGGCGTTGCGTCGATTTCTCCTCTAGACTTCGATCTGCGGGGCTGCGCGTTGAAATTACGATCTCACGGCAGGCGTCGCGTCGATTTCTCCTCTAGAGGTCGGGCGGCGTTGTCCTTGCGAGGCCGTGCGTCGGATCTTCGATCGTCCCAAGAGCGTCGCGTCGATCAGCGTCGGTGTGCGGCGTTTTTCTCGCCGCGAAACAAGCTCTGCGTCGAAATTTTCGGCGCACGGAGCGTCCAAGTAAAAGAGAGAAGTCTTTTTGGTCCTGAGACTTCAGGGAACAGGAGGCAAGCTCTATCCAAGCCCTTGGAGAGCACTTTCACAGCCAGACAAGAGTTCAGCAAGGCAACAGGGCAACAGCAAGGCAGCAGTCCTTTGTAGAAAGCAGACAGGTGAGTCCTTTGAGCAGCCAGGCAGTTCTTCTTGGCAGGATGTAGTTTCTGGTTCAGGGTTCTTCTCCAGCAAGTGTCTGATGAGGTAGGGCAGAGGCCCTGTTTTATACCCAAATGTGCCTTTGAAGTGGGGGAGACTTCAAAGAGTGGCTAAGAAGTGCACCAGGTCCCCTTTCAGTTTACTCCTGTCTGCCAGGGTCCCACTACGGGGTGTGGCAGTCCTTTGTGTGAGAGCAGGCCCTCCACCCTCCCAGCCCAGGAAGACCCATTCAAAATGCAGATGTATGCAAGTGAGGCTGAGTACCCTGTGTTTGGGGTGTGTCTGAGTGAATGCACAAGGAGCTGTCAACCAAGCCCAGCCAGACGTGGATTGTAAGGCACAGAAGGATTTAAGTGCAAAGAAATGCTCACTTTCTTAAAGTGGCATTTCTAGAATAGTAATATTAAATCCGACTTCACCAGTCAGTAGGACTTTGTATTACCATTCTGGCCATACTAAATATGACCTCCCTGCTCCTTTCAGATCAGCAGCTGCCACTTCAACAGTGTATGAGGGCAGCCCTAATGTTAGCCTATGAAGGGAGCAGGCCTCTCAGTAGTGTGAAAACGAATTTAGGAGTTTTACACTACCAGGACATATAACTACACAGGTACATGTCCTGCCTTTTACCTACACAGCACCCTGCCCTAGGGGTTACCTAGGGCACACCTTAAGGGTGACTTATATGTAGAAAAAGGGGAGTTCTAGGCTTGGCAAGTACTTTTAAATGCCAAGTCGAGGTGGCAGTGAAACTGCACACACAGGCCTTGCAATGGCAGGCCTGAGACAAGGAAAAAGGGGCTACTTAAGTGGGTGACACAACCAGTGCTGCAGGCCCACTAGTAGCATTTACTTTACCAGCCCTATGCACATAAAGTGCACCTTACTAGGGACTTATAAGTAAATTAATAGTCCAATCAGGTATGATTCCAGGTTACCATGTTTTAAGGGAGAGAGCATATGCACTTTAGCACTGGTTAGCAGTGGTAAAGTGCGCAGAGTCTATAAACCAGCAAAAACAGTGTCCAAAAAAATGGAGGGAGGCAGGCAAAAAGTTAGGGGTGACTACCCTAAGGCTATCAGGTCTAACATGTGTCCCCCCCAGCTGAAAGTGGGGAGAGCTACCCGACCTCCTGGGAGCTCTCATCGCTAAGGCGGAAGTACCTGGAGAGACCATCAGCATTGGCGTGGTCAACCCCTGGGCGATGTTCCACCGTAAAGTCCATCCCCTGTAGGGAAATGGACCACCTCAAGAGTTTTGGATTCTCACCCCTCATCTGCATGAGCCATCTGAGGGGCCTGTGGTCTGTCTGAACCCGGAAGTGAGTCCCAAACAGGTAGGGTCTTAGCTTCTTCAGTGCCCAGACCACAGCAAAAGCTTGTCGTTCAATAGCACTCCACCTCTATTCCCGTGGTAATAGCCTTCTGCTAATAAAGACTACCGGTTGATCTCTGCCCTCCTCATTCAGCTGTGCTAGGACTGCCCCTATGCCATGCTCTGAAGCGTCTGTCTGCACGATAAATTCCTGGGAGTAGTCAGGGGCCATGAGTACGGGGGCCGTGCACATGGCTTCCTTCAGGGCGTCAAAGGCTTTCTGACAAGCCTCTGTCCAATTCACCAACCTAGGTTGCTTCTTGGAAGTGAGTTCTGTCAAGGGTGTTACAATGGTACCATAGCCCTTGACAAATCGGCGGTAGTATCCTGTGAGGCCTAGAAAGGCTCTCACCTCCGTCTGTGTTCGGGGTGGTTGCCAGGCCTTGATAGTTTCAATCTTGGCCTGAAGTGGCTGCACCTTGCCACCACCCACTAGGTGCCCTAAGTACACCACGGAACCCTGCCCAATCTGGCACTTACTGGCCTTGATGGTCAGGCCTGCCTGTTGCAGGGCCTGAAGCACCTCCTTGAGGTGAAGCAGGTGTTACTCCCAGCTGGAACTGTAGACAGCTATGTCATCCAGGTAGGCTGCACAGAAGGCATCCTTGCCAGCTAGGACCCCATTAACCAACCGTTGGAAGGTAGCGGGGGCATTTTTCAACCCAAACGGCATCACCCGGAACTGGTAATGGCCATCCGGGGTTGAAAAGGCGGATCTTTCCTTGGCCCCCTCAGTTAGGCCGATCTGCCAGTACCCTGAAGTAAGATCAAACGTACTCAGGAACTTGGCAGCGCCTAGCCTGTCCACGAGCTCATCAGCTCGGGGGATGGGGTGAGCATCAGTCCGTGTGACTGAGTTGAGACCCCGGTAGTCCACACAGAACCGGAGTTCTGGCTTCACACCTGGGGCAGTAGCCTTAGGGACCAATACCACTGGGCTGGCCCAGGGACTACTGGATTTCTCAATGACCCCTAGAGTCAATATCTTGGAGACCTCCTCCTTGATGCTGGCCTTCACCTTATCCGACAACCTGTAAATTTTGTTTTTCACAGGGAGACTGTCACCGGTGTCAATATCATGAACACAGAGGTGGGTCAGCCCAGGAGTAAGGGAGAACAGGGGGGAGAACTGCTCCAACAGCTCATAACAGTCTCCTTTCTGATTTAGAGTCAGGGAGTCAGACAGAATGACCCCGCTTACTGACCCATCACCTTCTTGGGCAGAGAGGAGGTCGGGGAGAGGTTCACTCTCCTCTTCCGTTCCTTCATCTGTGACCAGAAGCATGTTGATCTCCGACCTCTCAAAATGAGCTTTTAGTCGGTTCACATGGAGCACCCTTAGGGGATTCCTAGGGGTTTTGAGGTCCACTAGGTAAGTGGCCTCCCCTTTCTGCTCCTTTATTTCAAATGGGCCAGACCAGCGGTCCTGGAGGGCTCTGGGCTCTACTGGCTCCATTACCCACACTTTGTCTCCAGGTTGAAACTCTACCAGGGTGGCCTTCTGGTCATACCATTGTTTCATCACCTCTTGACTGGCCTCAAGGTTATCTTGGGCTTCTTTCCAGAAGCGGGTCATCTGGTTGCGGAGGGCCAACATATAGCTGACCACATCCTGAGGGGGTGTCTTTGGAGCTTTCTCCAATCCCTCCTGGACAATGCTTAAGGGTCCCCTGACAGGGTACCCATAGAGAAGTTCAAAGGGATTGAACCCTACCCCTCTCTGGGGGACCTCTCTGTAAGCAAAGAGAAGGCATGGTAAGAGGACGTCCCACTTACGCCTCATGGCCTCAGGGAGGCCACCAATCATGCCTTTCAGGGTCTTGTTGAATCTCTCCACAAGACCATTCGACTGGGGGTGATAGGGTGTGGTGAACTTGTAAGTTACACCACACGCATCCCACAGAGACTTCATGTATGCAGACATGAAGTTAGTGCCTCTGTCAGACACTATTTCCTTGGGGAATCCCACACGGGTAAATATCCCCATCAGGGTTCTGGCCACCACCGGTGCAGTTACTGTCCTCAGAGGGATTGCCTCTGGGTAACGGGTGGCATGGTCCACCAAAACCAGGATGAACCTGTTGCCTAAGGCAGTTTTGGGGTCCAAGGGACCAACAATGTCGATGCCCACCCTTTCAAAGGGGGTGCCAACGACAGGAAGTGGAATCAGGGGGGTTTTAACCCTTTTTCCTGCTTTACCACTGGCCTGGCAGGTAGGACAGGATCTGCAGAACTTGTCTGAGTGTGTCCTCATTTTGGGCCAATAAAAGTGGGTGACAAGCCTGTTAAAGGTCTTGCCCTGCCCCAAATGTCCTGCCAGGGGAATGTCGTGAGCCAGACCCAGTAGGAAGGTTCGGTAACATTGGGGGACCACCAGCATACGTGCTGCCCCAAAGCCCGGAACCTTAGGCTCACTGTAGAGGAGATCATTCTCCCAATATAGGTGGTGATCGCCAGAGGCGTCGCCGGCTGCCTGGTTTGAGGCTTGTTTCCTCAACCCTTCTAGAGTGGGACATTCTTTCTGCGCCTTGCAGAGTTCCTCCCTGGTGGGTCCACCCTCAACTTGCCAGCCAGCAAGCTCAGGTAAGTCACCTAGGGCGGCAATGTCTTCCCCAGTTGGCTCGGAAGCCTCCTCCTCAGGAGCCCCGTCAGCCACTGTGGGAACAGCTGGGGCCGGTTTCCCGCACCCCTGGTCCCTCCTCCTGGCAGCTCTCTGGGCCATCGTTCCAGGCTCCAGATGCCCTTGACTTCCCTCTCGGTCAGCCATGGACCGTGTGGTCATGCAGACCCACTCAGGTAACCCTAACATCTCCAGGTGAGACCTGAGCTCCACTTCTTTCCAAGCAGTGTGCTCAAGGTCATTGCCTAACAGACAATCTACAGGCATGGCAGGACTCACAGCTACTTTCAGAGTACCAGAGACCCCCCCCCCACTCAAAGGGAACCAGAGCCACCGGTAGGTGACTCTCGCGATTGTCAGCGACTCTGACCTGGTGGAATGTATTAGGTACTATCTGCTCTGCTGACACCAGCTGACTCTTGATAGTAGTCATACTGGCTCCTGTGTCACGCAGAGCCTCCACCCTCTGCCCATCAATGGTGACCCACTGCCGGTACTTGGAAGTATTTCTGGGCATGTGGGCCTTGGGCACCATTTCTCCTTCTCCCAGGGACACTAGGGAAATCTCTACCTGCTCCCCAAAGCTAGTTGGGTCCATCTCCCCCCCGAGTGCTACACTAGTCAACCCAGGTGCCTGTCCGGTAGTGGACGGTGCCCTCTTGGGGCACTGTGGATCGCCTTTGTAGTGACCATATTGGTAACACTCCATGCATTTGGGGCTAGATTTTCCTGACTTGTCAAATGTCCCTGGCTTTTTCCCAAATTTGGAAAAGGAAGGGTTGCCACCCCCTCCCTGGGAATTCTTTTGGGGGCCTTTAGAGAGTTCCTTATCTGTAAGTTTATCTCCCCCCTCTTTCTTCTGTTGGGAACCCTGACCACCTTTGTGGGAGTCCCCCCCAGGTACCTTTCTGGACACTCTGGTGCTAACCCAGAGGTCCGCCTCCTCAGCAAGCTTCCTGGGATCAGTCAGCTTACTATCCACTAGGTGCTGGCGCAAATCTGTATAAGTAACATTAAGCATATGCTCTCTCAGGATCAAGTCATATAAACCTTTATAATCTGCTACTTTGTTGCCCCGCACCCATCCATTCAGTGCCTTACTAGAGAAATCAAAGAAATCTACCCATGTTTGTGTGGTTTGTTTGGTGCTGTCCCTGAACCTCTGACGGTATCCCTCAGGGGTCAGCCCAAACTTGCCAAGTAAAGTGGCTTTCTGGAGTGGGTATGTGTTTTGATCCGGTGGATCCAATGTGAGAAGTGTGTCCCTCCCCAATGGCGGCACATAACCCCACATAGCTACCCCCCATTGCCCTTCAGGAACCTCATGAGCCCTTAGTGCAACTTCATAAGCAGCTAACCATTTATCTATGTCATCTCCCACCACAAAACTGGGCACCACATTTTTGGGTATACGAACCTTCTTTTCTCCAGAAGGTCCTGTCTGTATGCTGCCACCATTATTGCTGGATTCAGACTGTCTTGCCTTGATCTCCAGCTCCTTGAGACTCAGTTCATGAGCCAACAATAGTTTCTTTTCAGCCAAAGCTCTTTCAGCTTCCACTTGTTTGGCTGCTCTTTCAGCTTCTGCTTGTTTGGCTGCCCTTTCAGCTTCTGCTTGAATCTGTTTGGCTGTTCTTTCAGCTTCAATCTGTTTGGCTGCTCTTTCAGCCTCAGCTTGTTTGGCTTCTCTTTCTGCCCTCCTCTCCTCCTGTTGCGCCTCAATTTTCAGTTTTGCCATTTGCAATTGGAACTCCCTTTCCTCTCTCCTTTCCTCTGCGGTCAGGCTTTGCATGGAGACACTGCTCCCTGGTCTGGAAGGGTGCACAATTGCAGTGGTAACACCATCCATAGATAGTGAAAATCCTTCTGAGGGGCCATTTTCTGGCTCCCCTTCCTCATCATCCTCTAAATGGGCTTCTGCCCAGGCCCTCAGCGCCACTTGAAAGTCCTCCTCTCTGGAGGCCCCTTGGGTGGGTACCCTTAATGCCCTGCAGAATCCTCTTAGTTGTTTGACCGTGTATGTATCCAACTGGACTAGGTCAAAGTCCCCTGTCTGAGACCCAGTCAGAGACATGTTGAGTGAGGATTTAGTTTTTGAAAATTGTCAGGAAAAAACGGATTTTCAAAAAGAGATAAAAACCAAGTTGACCTTCAACTGTGGGTAGGTAGTGAAATACTTAGCTACTGTATGTCACTGCACAAATACAAGTCCTATCCTCACCTCTGATCACCAATGTTAGAAATGGGGTTTTTGGTTGGCAGTCAGGTTACCCTCTGTCCAAGCAAAAGCCCTCACTCTAGTCAGGGTAAGTCACACACTATCCAAGATTATCCTGTGCCCACCCTCTGGTAGCTTGGCACGAGCAGTCAGGCTTAACTTAGAAGGCAATGTGTAAAGTATTTGTGCAATAAATCATACAATACCACCATATAGCACCACAAAAATACACCACACAGTGTTTAGAAAAATATATAATATTTATCAGGATAATTGTAGGTCAAAAAGAATAAAGTTGCAATGGAAAATTGTAGAAATATCACAGGGAAGTGATATAAAGTGTCTTAAGTCTTTAGAATGTAACAAAAGTCTCTTTCAAGCACAAGTACCTGGTTAGGAGTGGAAAAATCTCCTTGGAGGGCCACAAGAGAAGAGGTGCGTGGAAAAAGGGTGTGTGCGTCGATTTCTCCCCAGCACACACGGACTTGCGTCGTTATTTTCCACGCGGGGAAGTCGGGCGTCGTTTTCCGGCGCGTGGACAGTCTCTTTCTGTGGATCGCGGGGATTACCAGATGTCCCGGGTCTGTGCGTGGATTCTCCTGCTTGTTCTCCGGCTGTGCGTCGATCTGCGGGGCTGTGCGTCGAATTTACGAACTCACGGCAGGCGTCGCGTCGATTTCTCCTCTAGACTTCGATCTGCGGGGCTGCGCGTTGAAATTACGATCTCACGGCAGGCGTCGCGTCGATTTCTCCTCTAGAGGTCGGGCGGCGTTGTCCTTGCGAGGCCGTGCGTCGGATCTTCGATCGTCCCAAGAGCGTCGCGTCGATCAGCGTCGGTGTGCGGCGTTTTTCTCGCCGCGAAACAAGCTCTGCGTCGAAAATTTCGGCGCACGGAGCGTCCAAGTAAAAGAGAGAAGTCTTTTTGATCCTGAGACTTCAGGGAACAGGAGGCAAGCTCTATCCAAGCCCTTGGAGAGCACTTTCACAGCCAGACAAGAGTTCAGCAAGGCAACAGGGCAACAGCAAGGCAGCAGTCCTTTGTAGAAAGCAGACAGGTGAGTCCTTTGAGCAGCCAGGCAGTTCTTCTTGGCAGGATGTAGTTTCTGGTTCAGGGTTCTTCTCCAGCAAGTGTCTGATGAGGTAGGGCAGAGGCCCTGTTTTATACCCAAATGTGCCTTTGAAGTGGGGGAGACTTCAAAGAGTGGCTAAGAAGTGCACCAGGTCCCCTTTCAGTTTACTCCTGTCTGCCAGGGTCCCAGTAGGGGGTGTGGCAGTCCTTTGTGTGAGAGCAGGCCCTCCACCCTCCCAGCCCAGGAAGACCCATTCAAAATGCAGATGTATGCAAGTGAGGCTGAGTACCCTGTGTCTGGGGTGTGTCTGAGTGAATGCACAAGGAGCTGTCAACCAAGCCCAGCCAGACGTGGATTGTAAGGCACAGAAGGATTTAAGTGCAAAGAAATGCTCACTTTCTAAAAGTGGCATTTCTAGAATAGTAATATTAAATCCGACTTCA
This sequence comes from Pleurodeles waltl, assembly GCF_031143425.1. NCBI lineage: Eukaryota > Metazoa > Chordata > Amphibia > Caudata > Salamandridae > Pleurodeles > Pleurodeles waltl. The sequence goes on along the minus strand of NC_090437.1, from coordinate 1,120,312,808 downwards.
TCAGTCAGTAGGACTTTGTATTACCATTCTGGCCATACTAAATATGACCTCCCTGCTCCTTTCAGATCAGCAGCTGCCACTTCAACAGTGTATGAGGACAGCCCTAATGTTAGCCTATGAAGGGAGCAGGCCTCTCAGTAGTGTGAAAACGAATTTAGGAGTTTTACACTACCAGGACATATAACTACACAGGTACATGTCCTGCCTTTTACCTACACAGCACCCTGCCCTAGGGGTTACCTAGGGCACACCTTAAGGGTGACTTATATGTAGAAAAAGGGGAGTTCTAGGCTTGGCAAGTACTTTTAAATGCCAAGTCGAGGTGGCAGTGAAACTGCACACACAGGCCTTGCAATGGCAGGCCTGAGACAAGGAAAAAGGGGCTACTTAAGTGGGTGGCACAACCAGTGCTGCAGGCCCACTAGTAGCATTTACTTTACCAGCCCTATGCACATAAAGTGCACCTTACTAGGGACTTATAAGTAAATTAATAGTCCAATCAGGTATGATTCCAGGTTACCATGTTTTAAGGGAGAGAGCATATGCACTTTAGCACTGGTTAGCAGTGGTAAAGTGCGCAGAGTCTATAAACCAGCAAAAACAGTGTCCAAAAAAATGGAGGGAGGCAGGCAAAAAGTTAGGGGTGACTACCCTAAGGCTGTCAGGTCTAACACATTCCATTCACATTCATCAGTTGCTATGAAAGGTAAAGGAGAATGTCTCAGGTAATCTGCCACTTTATTCCTTATGCCTGGAAGATATTCCACATCATAAACATAATCCAATAACTGTAATGACAATCTAGCTATGCGGGCATAGCCTTTGAGATGCCTTGGGTAGTTAAAACTTTCACCAAAGGTTTATAATCTGACCTCAACACAAATTCCAACCCCCAAAGGTAGTGCCTCAATTCCTTCATTCCCTGCTGCTAGCATTTCCTTTTCGATAACGGAGAACTTTTCTTCTGAAGGAGATAAAGCACAAGAGGCAAAAACAATGATACTTTCATCACCTTTCCTTGACATTTGTGTAAAGACTGCCCCAGGGCCTTTACCACTAGCATCAACCGTGAGTATACTCTTCTCTTGGTTGTCAAATCCTTGCAGGGGAAAAACTGAACACATTTATTTTATGATTTGCTCAAAATCCTTATTAAACTCCTCATTCCACACAAATTCTTGTCTCTCCTTAACCAACTGTCTCAACTGATAAGTTTTAGAGGAAAAATGTTCCACAAATCTTGCATAGAATTCAACTAAACCCAAAATGGATCTAACATCATCTTTAGAATTGGGAGCAGGTGCATCTCTAATCGCTCACAAGATACTTTCCTTTGGAAGGATACCCTGTTTACTCACTACATGACCTAAATACGTAACAGATTCTTTAACAATCTTGCACTTATTTAATTCTGCTATAAGCCCATTTTTTGCAAGCCTTTCTATAACCTTTGTTAGCCTGGTTTCATGTTCACATCTATCTTTCCCTGTGATGAGTATGTCATCTTGGAAGTAAGTGACCCCCTCATTGTCACCCAACAACTTATGCATAAGTCGTCAGAACGCCGCTGCTGCAGAAGCTAAACCGAATGACATACAAAAAAATCTATAACACCCAAAAGGTGTAATAAATTATGTTAATTTTTTACTTGCCAGATGTAAACAGATTTGATGGCACGCCGACTTGAGGTCAATAGCAGAAAACCATTGACACCCATTCGATTTAGTTAATAATTCCTCAATCTTGGGCAGAGGAAACTTATCAACAACAATGCACTTGTTAAGCTCTCTAAAATTCACACAAAGCCTAATCTGCCCATTGGCCGTATGAGCCACAACTAAGGGTGCCAACCATTCATCACTTTCAATTGGCTCAATTATGCATTCTTTCTCCAATTTCTCTAATTCTTCCACTCAAAGGAATATTCCTTACTTTGTGGGAAACAGGGGTAACTCCTTCCTTAACTACAATTTTATGCTTTAACTTCAACAGTTCACCTACTTTACCTGAAAACACTTGCGGAAATGTTTTCAGTGACTCCATCTCTAAGAGCTTAACCGATTCGTCCAAGGATAGTACCTGTGTGTCACTATTCGGATTCAAAATGACTCCCAATGCTCCCTGGTCCTTCCATCCTAAGACAGAAGGTCCTTTCTCCGCCACCACCAAAATGCCAGGTACCTTCCTGCCTTCGAACTCAAACAATAAATTCAACCCACCATAGGGATCTTATCACCCGTAAAAGTAACAGATTGCACACAAGGAGGTGATAAATCACATCCATACAATTTAGCAAACTTCTCGTCCCAAACATCACTACAAATAATGGTGAATGGTGACCCTGAATCCACAACCATTTGTATCAGAACTCCTCCAATTTTCATATTATAAACTGGCTTACCCCGCAACTCATTACTACTTAAAATGAAATTGTCCATACTTAGAACACAATCATCATTTTCTGACTCAGACCCATCAACATGGCACACTTGTTCCCCCTCTACAGAATCATTAGTCTTCTTTTTACACACTTTTCTTTCTTTAACTGTAGATATCTTTAAATATTATGCACAATATAGTGGAAGTGCACAATACCGTAACAACCAACAAAAAGTTGAACTAATGTAAGGTAACTGTTGATGTACAAGTTCAAAAATTTAAGCAAATTCTATTGCTTTATAACTCAATTGGTAAATAATCGTAGCGCTCCTGTTAGCAACGACTAACATCCCTATTTAAGTTAAATATTTTATTGCGATCGCAGAACATGCATTCAAAATAGCATGCATGCTTCCATACATCACAGCGTTCAGTGCCTGGTTCAAAGATGGCCGCTGCAGCCTTAAAAAACATCACTGCGTCCAGTGCCTGATTCAAAGATGGCCACCGCAGCTATCGCTTGCCATCTGCTGCCTGATTCACAAGGGCTGCCCAAAAAAATCAGCAGCATGTTCACTTACGCATCCTGAGGTTTGCAGAAAAAGCTGGAAGGAGACAGCACGGCAGGGAACTTCAGCCGTTAACAGGCTCTGTAAAGAAAATAAAAACATAGAATTTCCACAGCTCTCCCAGTTGTCACCAAAAGAAGCACACCAAAGGGTTTGAAGATATCATCCAATTATTATAGAAGATTTCAGGGAAAACAGTCCATCAACAAGCATCCACCCAGTTCTGCAGTTCAAGGATAACTTCCTAACGGACAACGTTCCTGCAAGTCAGGAACTCAGAACTTGATAACACGCTTGGAAGATGCACTGAAGCAACTTACTAATAAAGAACACTGAATGAGAACACAGAATATACAAATCATAAAATGCAAGAATCAGTACATCACAATAAGGATACCACAATATTCACCCGTACTATGGGTTGTTCACTGTATGTTTTGTTGTGACTAAACAAATGATAAGTAACACTACAATGGCAGTCCTCCCTGGACTGGAAACAAGCATCCTAAGACCGGTTTCAGGGTATCACCCTTCATCAGCCAGGCTAGCTGATTTCAGTGGCATGGGGAGCACTGGACCCACGTCTGGGCATACCCTTCCCACTTGGAGAAACAAATGCAAAAAGAACAAGTGATGGACAGAATGCTGAACAATGTCAAACATTCACCCCCAGTACAGAGATCTGGGTCTAAATCCATCATTTTTTTGCCACCCATGCCTTTCCAGTTTGAACCCAGCTATATATACAAATCAGTCTTGACCCTGTTCCCTATGGGAAAAGTCCAGCCCGAACTGCCAAGCCAGGTCCTCCCTGGACTAGAAACAAGCATCCTAGGACCAGTTTCAGGGTATCACCAGCCAGGCTAGCTTGATTCCAGGCTAGCTTGATTCCAGTGGCATGGGGAGCACGGGACCCACGGCTGGGCATACCCTTCCCATTTGTGATACCTTGAAACCAGGAGGTCAGAGGAGTTGTTTGGCTTGAGACAGATGATTTGGAGGACCCCTGAGTGGTGTCTGAGATACTTGAGGTCATTCAGGTAGATGGTCTTCCCATCCTCTCAACTATCTCATGCCTTCTATCTCATGGCTCCCAGTCCACCTGTCTCGACATTTAACCTTGCATACACACATACCCTCCTCCCACCGGGACACCATGCTGCAATGTCCGGCCATTTCGTCTCACAACCAGTACGCCTGAACAGTCACTAGCTAGCAGCGCAGAACAGTCATGTGAACTATCAAAGAGTACCAGAACCCATCCACAGAGCCAAAGTTACTAAACCTGAATGACACCAATATAAATGGAGTATGGATAACATGTCACAGACAAGTACCAACAATGGTATGCTGTGCAGCATCTGTCATTGTCATTGCTGAGAATCATGTCAAGCCACTGTATGCATAAGAAAAAGAGATAACCAAACACACGTTCAATATTTAACTCTCTCTCTCCATCCACAGGTACCCCTGCCAGTGCCACCATGGAGAGGATACGAGAAACTGCCAGCTCTCCTCAGGATGACAGCTGTAGTGAGGAGACCATGCCTGGATGTCAGGCCACTACGACCTACCTGGATCATCCGAGACACCTGGTCAGTCTACAACTCCCTGCCTCACCCTGCCCACATCAGCACCCCCCAACCCTGCGGCTTCTACATCACAGCCAACCCTTTGTCCCCAAACCTGTGTCCCAAGTACTGTTCAAACTATTGTGTGCCCCACAGTACTGAGATCTGAGTCAGCCCCTCACACCCCAGGCAATGAAGGTCCTGCAAACACTGGGAGTGGGCACACCGTGCCAGGGGCACAGGCACATGGGGTCAGGGCGCATGTGAGGGAAGCTTTGGGCCAGAAGATGGGCCACCCAAGGGACTCTTCTGACCAGGAAACCATCTCCCAAATCCTGGGAGAATAACAACAATCCCAGGACAGGATGGGCCACATCATGGCCATGCTGGAGGAAAGCCAAAGGCTGCAGAAGGAATACCACCAGGAGGTCATGCAGCAGTGGCAGGCACACAATGCCACCATGACCTCCATTGAAGGGGGCTGAGGTATATCAACACCACCCTGTGTGCTTCCACCACCCACCAGCAGGCCCCTTCCATTAGCAACATAACATCTGAGCCATCCACATCAGGGGCAGTTAGTGGAATGGAGGCCCTGCCAGGGGAATCACAGCCCTCAGACACCCCTCCCTCTGTAGCAGAAGAACTCTCCCCGCAAACATGGTCATCCATCCAGACATCCGGCTAGAGCAGATGCCAAGACCCAACCCACTGCCGGGAAGTGAACCTCACCTGATTTGTCACCCTTGTGTGCCACTGAGACACCCTGTTGACTGTTCAGTGACAGAACTCCACCTTCCCATTGGTACATGGACACTTGACCTGCTGTGCCACCTACTCTGACAATTCAATCTACCATCACCTGTTGGACAATTGATGCATCATAAATTAGTAGTCACAATTTCATTATATGCATAATAAACACCAATGGAACACAGCTACTCTATATGTGTCTTCATTAAAACATCAACAAATGTAATGATTGCAAAATGTGACCTGGTTATGCCCCTACATCCAACAGGCAGTGTAATGGACAGCAGAGGCAGGCATCCTCAGCAGGAGACACAGTACAACAGATGTGTTTCAAGACAGGTGTCAGAGAGTCAAAGATCCAGGGCCACGGAAGAGTATAGTCAGTATTCGAACCTGCAAAAAGACAATGACAGATAGTACCATAAGGATGGAAGACATGGAGCCACACAATGCAGATATGCATGTCATAGATTTCGTGCCCAGTGTAGAATGCCTCCTAAGCAGGGGTCCACAGAAATTACCTATACATCACCAGTCACAGAATATTTATCACAAATTACTACAGCTGCCATCCGTCATGTACAACCCTCAATTCTCAATAATTTAGCCATGGCTAATGACTATGAATGCTTCAAGCCATAGGTAGCAGAGCCAGATATTTCAATACCACAGTCAGTGGGTAGAATGACATGAGAACAGGAGAATGCAGCAAACATAGCCCAATAGTGGCATGTGAATGTAGGAAACTGCAGTGTGTACACTTGTAAGAGTTTAGACACTTTTAATGTGCACTTTACATTCAATCAGTCAGCTCCTCCAACGCACATATAAGGACAGGACCACATTACACTCCCACTGATAAGTCAACTCAGGAGGACTATTGCCAGCAATTCATGTGGAAATACATCACCTGCAGACCTACACTCAACATACCTTTATGTCACTGAAAGTACTGATTGATAAGCTAAGTCCTAGAGTCAGCTGCACCTTCCTCCTCTGCCTCCTCATCACTTGCCATGTCAGCATTACCGGTCACTGGTCCAGCTGCCTCACTCTCATCAGCTAGCAAGGGTAACTGATGTCTCAGGGCTAGATTGTGGAGCATGCAGCAGGCTACTATTATCTGGCATACCTTTTGGGATGAGTAGTGGAGTAGAGTAGGGCACCTCCAGTTAGGTCGAGGCACCTGAATCTGGCCTTCAGGAGGCCAAACGTTCTTTCGACTACATGCCTTGTGCTCCCGTGGGCTTCATTGAAACGGAGTTGCTCTTCTGTGGCAGGGTACCTCACTGGTGTCAACAGCCAGGGAAGGATAATATATCCAGAGTCACCTGTGTAAAAAAAATGTAGGACCAGTGATGCAATAGAGATTTGGTACGGCTGGTAAGAGATCAAGCTCCAACTGTGTACATAGATCCATTATGGTCTGATGATTCAGACAGTAGGTCTGGATGATATTCCTGTCCTCCATGGCTGCAAGGTCAACTAGTGGACATTCACTGGTAGTTGTCTCAATCTCCTCATGGCAGGATATCTAGGTAGAGAGGAGAGTAGAGTGAGAAAGGCACTTGAGACATGTAAGCAGAACATGTCAAAATCGCACATACCTAACACTGTAGGACATGCAAAGCACTGCTGACACATACTATAATGGGCATGCTGAAGTACTTTGAACACCATCCTTTCAGCACACTGCTGAACCTGTAAGTGGTATAGGACACATATCACATGTGTAATGTACCATCTGTGGCAGACTGAGATGTTCTGCACTGATCAATTGAATAGTAATGGGATTTACCAGTCTAGTGCCACTGCCTATGTGCCTCTGAGTATCTAGACATGCCCATCATAGGTTATACTGCCACAACACGTCACTGTGTCATACATGTCACATGTCTTTGCACTACCATGATGGCACAACATATGCTTACTCCACGATTTGGACGAATATGTGTATGGTGCACTAATTTTGGCACATCAATTCATAGTATGTGCACAAAATAGCAGCTGCACAGTTGCAACACTTGGAAGTGACCGAAGTCCGCTGGCGTATGTTGTCATGGAGGTAGGCGGTCACAACTGCTGTGCAACTTGTCATTGGTTAACAGTGCTGTCTATGGAGGACTGGGGCCTATGGCAATGACCGCCGGCAGTGATGGTCCTGTACATTGCGGCCGTGACCGCCATTTTCGGCAGCCTTGCTCACTTGACTCCTGACACTGTTGCTAGCAAGACCTCCACGACCTGAGCTACTGTGTACTGTCTCTGGCAGCCATCATGCCACATCCTGCAGTGATAGGGTCCCAGCACTCACCGCAGGAGAGCTGGAGAAGCTTGTGGAAGGGGTCCTACCCCTGCATGTACAGCTATATGGGACACCGGAGGAGCAGGTGAACCCAATGCCATTGTCATGTGTGATAGGAGTGCATGTGACGCTGAATGGGTAAGTGTATCGGTGGGGGAGTACATGCATGCAGCGGGCATAAAGTGAAGGCATGTGAGAAGAGAGGATGGGTATGTGTGGGGACTTGGTGAGTCAGATGTGTACAGCCACTCCTGCTGGTGTGGAGCCAGTGTACATGACTTTCTCCTTTTATCTGTGTCATCCATGCAGGTAAATGCCCATCAGAAGAAAGGGATCTGGCTTGTTATCGGCAAGCAAGTGAAGACCATGGGAGTCCACAGCTGGTGGAGCACCCATTTTGCAAGGGGTGGGAGGACCTGAGACACTGGGACCGGAAGACGGCGGAGGCCCCGCTGAGGATGTCCTCCCAATGAGTGAGGGGTGCCTGTCGGACCCTTATCCCCCTAATGGCCCACATTTGGCGGTGGCCTACCCTAAGGTAGATGGGCGTTTGAGGGCAGCACAGCAGCCACAAGGGAGTAAGTACTGACTGTATCCTGGGACTTATGTGACAATGTAGTCAATGCAACATGTATGTAGACTAATGGTAAGGGATAGTACCACCTGGGCTGAGTATAAGTTTGTAGATGTGTTTTGATGGTTTACTGTCTGTCAATCAATCAGTTTTTGTAAAGCGCGGTTACTCACCCGTGAGGGGGGCTCATCCGAAGAGCAATGTCTTGAGGTTCTTCCTGAAGGGGGTGAGCAATGGGCTTTGCCTGAAGTGCAGGGGGAGGTTTCCAGCTCTGTACTTTTATGTAGGTGAAGGATCGTCCTCCGGCAGTGGTTTTACAAATGCGAGGGATGGTGGCCAGGGCCAGCTGGGTGGAGTGGAGAGATCTGGTGGGGTGTAGAAGGAGATGCAGTAGTTCAGGTAGGCTGGTCCTGCATTGTGTATGGCCTTGTATGTGTATGGGTAAGTACCTTGAAGGTGATTTGTTTCTCGACCAGGAGCCAGTGGAGGGTCCTCAGGTGTTGGGAGATGTGTTATCAGCGTGGGAGGGCCAGGATAAGCCTGGTGGCGGCATCTGGATGAGTTGTAGTTTTTTGATGTTTCTAGTCGAGGTGCCGGTGTAGAGGGGGTTGCTGTTGTCGAGCTTGCTTGTAACTAAGGCACGGGTGACTGTCCTGCGGCAGTCTCCTGGGATCCACCTGAAGATCTTCTGAAGTTTGTGGAGTGTGTGCCAGCAGTGGATGTACATCTCCCATATTAAGACATCTCCATGTCTGGATTGTGGAGATGGCCTTATGACATTTGCACATATGTGAATCAATCCTGCCTTTACTATAGATGTGAGCTTGTGTATCACCCTAACCATTCAGTATTTCCTGCTCCAACCATCTGCATTTGTGGCTCTAAGGTGTCAGTCCAGTCCGTGTGTTGAGCATATCTATTTATGCAACTGTGTGACTCTTGTTTTATCACAGGGACTATATAAAACAAGTACTGGTAATTGTAGGAGGCTGGCCTGGCTTATAGTGGGTACCTGCTGACAATACTCAGAGTTACTACAAATAAAGGTACTTTATTTTAGTGACAATGTGCCAAAAATATCTCAGAGGATATACTCCCTTAGGAGGTAAGTAAAATACACAAAACATTCACACAAACCAGAATCAGGTAAGTAAACAGTTAGAAAAGTAGTCCAAACACTGCAGAATACAATAGGATGCAATAGGCCTAGGGGCAACACAAACCACATACTAAGAAAGTGGAATGCGAACCACTTAGGGACCCCAGGCCTAGTATAGTGTGTAGGGGGTAGCCGGGAGTGTTAGAAAACACTAAGGGTGTCCAAGATACCCCACCCCAAGACCCTGAAAAGTAGGAGTAAAGTTTACCCTACTTCCCCAGAAACACACTAAAGTCATGATAGGAGATTCTGCAAAGACAACAACTGACTGCAAAGCACTGAAGACGGATTCCTGGGCCTGAGGACCATCAAAGGAAGGGGACCAAGTCCAAGAGTCACGAAAGTGTCCAGGGGGAGCAGGAGCCTACTAAACCCCGGATGAAGGTGCAAAATGGCTGCCTCCGGATGGAAGAAGCTGAAGATTCTGCAGCAACGGAACATTCCAGGAACTTTTCCTTTGCACAGAAGATGTCCCACGGTGTGCTGGAGAATGCACAGTTGTTTCCACGCAGAAAGACCACAAACAGGCCTTGCTAGCTGCAAAGGTCGTGGTTGAAGAAAATGGGTGCTGTCCGGGCCCAGGAAGGACCAGGAGGATGCCCCTTGGAGGAGGAGACAGAGGGGACGCTCAGCAGCAGAGAGAGCCCATGCAGAAGCAGGCAGAACCCACAGAAGCACTTGAACAGGCATTCAAGAAATCTGAGCATGGCAGTCATCTCAACACTACAAAGGAGGGTCCCACGAAGCCGGTGGTCAACTCAGTGAGTTGAGCGATGCAGGATGGAGTGCTGGGGACCTGGGCTATGCTGTGCACAAAAGATTCCTTGCAGAAGTGCACAGAAGCCCTAGCAGCTGCAGATCATGCAGTACACAGGATTACTGTCTGGCATGGGGAGGCAAGGACTTAACTCCACCAAATTTGGACAGAAAGACCACTGGACTGCTGGAGTCACTTGGATCCAGCTCCTGTGTTCCAGGGACCACGCTCGTCGAGATGAGAGGGGGACCCAGAGGACCGGTGATGCAGAAGTTTGGTGCCTGCGATAGCAGGGGGAAGATTCCGTCAACCCAAGGGAGATTTCTTCTTGGCTTCCAGTGCAGGGTGAAGGCAGACAGCCCTCAGAGCATGCACCACCAGGAAACAGTCGAGAAAGCCGGCAGGATTAGGCGCTACAATGTTGCTGGTAGTCATCTTGCTACTTTGTTTTGGTTTTGCAGGCGTCCTGGAGCAGTCAGCGGTCGATCCTTGGCAGAAGTCGAAGAGAGAGATGCAGAGGAACTCTGGTGAGCTCATGCATTCCTTATCTGAAGAGAAACCCACAGGAGAGACCCTAAACAGCCCTCAGAGGGTGATTGGTCACCTAACCAGGTAAGCACATATCAGGAGGGGTCTCTGACTTCACCTGCTGGCACTGGCCACTCAGAGGCCTCCATTGTGCCCTCACACCTCTGCATTCAAGATGGCAGAGGTCTGGGACACACTGGAGGAGCTCTGGGCACCACCCCAGGGGTGGTGATGGACAGGGGAGTGGTCACTACCCTTTCCTTTGTCCAGTTTTGCACCAGAGCAGGGGCTGAGGGATCCCTGAACTGGTGTAGACTGGTTTATGCAAAGAGGGCACCATCTGTGCCCTTCAAAGCATTCCTAGAGGCCAGGAGAGGTTACTCCTCTCAGGCCCTTAACACCTATTTCCAAAGGAAGAGGGTGTAACACCCTCTCTCAGAGGAAATCCTTTGTTCATCCTTTCTGGGACTGGGCTGCCCAGACCCCAGGAGGGCAGAATCCTGTCTGTGGGTTGGAAGCAGCCTTAGCTGCAGTGAAAACCCCAGAGAGCTAGTTTGGCAGTACTCGGGCTCCATGCTGGAGCCCCAGGGATTCATGAGATTGGCACCCCAATACCAGATTTGGCATGGGGGGACAATTCCATGATCTTAGACATGTTACATGGCCATGGTCGGAATTACCATTGTGAAGCTACATATAGGTATTGACCTATATGTAGTTCACGTGTGTAATGGTGTCCCCGCACTCACAAAGTCCGGGGAAACTGCCCTGAACAATGTGGGGGTACCTTGGCTAGTGCCAGGTTGCCCTCACACTTAGTAACTTTGCACCTAACCTTCACTAGGTGAGGGTTAGACATATAGGTGACTTATAAGTTACTTAAGTGCAGTGTAAAATGGCTGTGAAATAACGTGGGCGTTATTTCACTCAGGCTGCAGTGGCAGTCCTGTGTAAGAATCGTCTGAGCTCCCTATGGTTGGCAAAAGAAATGCTGCAGCACATAGGGATCTCCTGGAACCCCAATACCCTGGGTACCTAGGTACCATATACTAAGGAATTATAAGGGTGTTCCAGTGTGCCAATCAGAATTGGTAAAATTGGTCACCAGCCTGCAGTGACAATTTTAAAAGCAGAGAGAGCAGAAGCACTGAGGTTCTGGTTAGCAGAACTTCAATGATACAGTTAGGCACCACCCAGGGAACACATTTAGGCCACAAACTATGAGCACTAGGGTCCTGGCTAGCAGGATCCCAGTGAGACAGGCAAAAACAAACTGACACACAAGTAAAAATGGGGGTAACATGCCAGGCAAGATGGTACTTTCCTACAGTAATGGTATTGACTGTATGTGAGGCGGCCATTACACTTCCACCACAAATATGGCCTATATAGGACTGAACTAATGGCTTCATAGTTGTATACCCATATATTGGTCATCTGTTACCTATAGGGTATGTGAAGGTTGCTAAATTAGGATACTTTTACCTGTATGTCTGCTTTGGTCTGATTCCAATAATCATGCATTTCTAAGTGCTAGACTTGTGGGGATTAAACATTGAACCCAATTGGATAGTACTAGAGGTGGTAAGGCAGACCCCTTTATTGTCAATATGTCATGTATATGCCATGTATTCCAACACCCTAGCAATTATAGTGCAACATAGCTTTGTTACTGCCTACATCATGTCCCAATGGTGACTTGGGGGCACATCTGATGGAATGGAACAATGTCTGCTACCCTTGGCCTAGCTGAAGTGGCAGATTAGGACAAGATTGGTTATTGCATGCCTTATGAGATGTTGATGTGACTCAAATGTTGTATTTCTCTCCTGAGGCTTCCCTATGTGGTATTGGGATGAGTTGTCAGTGCAAAGGCAGTGGTGTTGGTCCATGTGTGCATAATGCTTACATTCTGAGATGTGTGTTGTCTGGACGTAGGCACAGGTATTCACAAATCTGGAATGGTGTGTGTGAGGGTAGTGTTATCATGCTGTGAAGTCCTGCCTGTGTGGTGTTATTGTATGTGGACAATGATGCCATATGTGTGTTCCTGAAGTTCATCAGTTGTGACACTGCACTCAATGATTGTGTATGGATGTTTAATATGTGCAATATGGGCCATTGTAGATGCACTTAGATGTATGATTATCTGTGATGTATATGTTTTTGGTGTCTGCAGATCTTTTTCTGTGATTGGGTCAGACTAATCACATGGCTATATCCCAGACTTGTATTGTACACATCAGATGTTACCTGTATGAGTGTCTAACTTGTAGTGGCTAAATCTGTTATGATATCTTTAGTGGCATTACTGAACAGTGTTAAGTCAGCCATGCAATGTGACAGGCAGATGCTGTGTGGTGTGTGAGTGGAGTGATCTTCACTGTCATTTATATTCCACAAAGGACATGGACTGATCAGCTGTTGTAACTGCAGAGTCCTGATGTGTTTTGTTCAGACAGCTGCACTTCCAATGGGTGATGAGGTATGGAGAAGTATCATGTGAAATCGGGGACCCAATTGTACTTCATCCAGGGCATGATGTGCATGCAAACACGGCTTTGGTGGTGATCATATGGATAACTCCAGTCGTGCTGGCCTACTTGGATTTAGATGTAGGTGTGAGGGTTGGCATGCAGGGGTGTGTAGTAGTGACATATTGTGACATGATGTAGGAGATGTGTATTGGCACCTGAGATAGTCTAGCCAGGATATGTATTCTCACAGATGTGCATATTTACATGTGTGTTTGTGAGGTATATATTAACTCTCTCAACCTATCTCTCTCTCTCCCTTCCTCCCTCTCTCTATTTGTGTGCATCAGCATTGACAGGTGAAGGAGAAGGAGAAGGGGCACAGGTGGGGATGCTGCAGGCCATGGGACTCAGGGTGCTCTTACCAGCAACAGCGAGGAACCCAGTGGCACGGAGGGTGAGGGGAATGCCATGGTGGAGACTGGATCTTCCATGTCCCCTTTGGATTCCTCCTCCAGTGGACACTCCCTGGCGGTGGCGGACCCTTCTGGGACCACCCCCTCCCTGTAGCTCCCCACCCAGTTGCCCCTGCCTGCTCACCCATGAAGGTGGGCATCTCCTTCACTGCACGCACCTCTGCCCCTGCTCCAGTCAGCCCTGCTGCCCTCACTAAGGAGGCTACTGACTTCCTGAGGTCTATCTCTGTGAGTCAGTCCAACATCATGAATGCTATCCAGGGACTGACAGCTCAAGTCCAGAAGAGCAATGCGTTCCTGGAGGGCATTCACGGTGCACTGACTGACCTACAGAGATCCTTTCAGGCTCTGGCCTCCACACTGACAGCAGCCAGTCACCCTTTGTCTACCATCCCCCCTCCACCTACCTCTTCCTAATCCCAAACCCTTCTTCCCAAACCCGGCCAAAGCACACAGATATACAAGCATGCATTCACCTCAACATCCAAGGATAGCACAGGCACACACACACACCACAATACTCACCATCGACATACACACAAATAACACCCACCTGCAGACACACCAACACTCACTACCTGCACAGACTCCCCTACCACCCACACCTTCACAGACACTACACCAGACATAACTGCAGCCACCACACCAACAATCACTGATCCAGCCACAATTCCTTTCTTACCCACAGTCAGTACAATATCAGACCTGCAGACATCCACCCCAGTCACCACATCCGCAGAAACCACAACCACTGACACAGTCATATGCAGCGCATCTTCCATACCTGCAATCACCACACCAACAGACAGCCGCCCATCCAGCATGGCATCTCCCAGTACCTCCTCCCCCCTCTCCCCAAAACACATAAATAGATGCACTCACCCACCCAACAGACACCCAGCACCCACAAGCATTCCTTGCATGCAAATGCACCCAAGACATCTACTAAGACACCTCCTACAACTACTCCCTTTACCTCTACTCCCAAACCTTTTGCCATGACCATCCCTGTGTGTCTAAGAAGGTGTTCCTCTCAGAGTTATCACTCTTGCCTACTCTCCTCCCACCCTGTAATACCCCCAAACGGTCTGTGCCCTCCCAAGTCCAGCCCTTGCATCTCCAAGTCCTCCCATGCTCCCCAGCTAGTACCCATGCCCCTCCCCCTGCCAAGAAGTCAACCCCTTCCAAGCCCAAAGACCCCCCTCCCAGGCCCAAGCACCTCCCTCCCAAATCCATGCCCAAATGTCCCCCTCTACTCTCTAACCCCTGAGGTGGCTGCCTGCCCCCTTGATGCCCCTACCCTGTGGAGGTCATCTAGCAGTCAGGAGTCATGTAGGGGCACACTTGTGCATTGTGCACTTTGGACTGGCCAATGGCCTTCTTTTTGTATAAATGTATTTATTTATTGCCATATGTTTATATTTCTATTTATTATATCTGGGCCAACCAGTTGTTGGTTTGATGTTAACATACTTGTCCTGCTTTTCTTTCCGCATGGCTGTTTTGGGCTTGCCTGCTTTGGTTTGTGTGTGTATGTGTTGGTTGTGCTAGTTGTTGTGTCTGGGCAACATGTGTGGGTGTGGCGCTGCCATGTGTCTCACTGTGATGGCTGTGTGTTATGTGTAGCATATGTTTGTGTTTGGAACATGCATGTATGTTGATAATTTGTCTATTATTTGTGTTGACATGTGTAATGGTGGTGTTGTGTGCCCTTGTGTGGTTTTTGTGTGTGCATGCATGTGTGTGCTGATGGGTATATCAGAAGCATTGTGGGGGTCATTCCGACCCCGGCGGGCGGCGGGCGCCGCCCGCCGGGCGGAAACCGCCCAAACATCGCCCCGCGGTCAAATGACCGCGGGGAGCATTCTAACTTTCCCGCTGGGCCGGCGGGCGATCTTCAAAAGATCGCCTGTCGGCCCAGCGGGAAAGCCCCAGCAAAGATGAAGCCGGCTCCGAATGGAGCCGGCGGATATGCTGGGGTGCGACGGGTGCAGTTGCAACCGTCGCGATTTTCAGTGTCTGCCAAGCAGACACTGAAAATCTTAATGGGGCCCTGTTAGGGGGCCCCTGCACTGCCCATGCCAGTGGCATGGGCAGTGCAGGGGCCCCCAGGGGCCCCACGACACCCGTTCCCGCCAGCCTCTTCCTGGCGGTGTAAACCGCCAGGAACAGGCTGGCAGGAAGGGGGTCGGAATCCCCATGGCGGCGCTGCTTGCAGCGCCGCCATGGAGGATTCCTTTGGCCAGGGGAAAACCGGCGGGAAACCGCCGGTTTCCCTTTTCTGACTGCGGCTTTACCACAGCGGTCAGAATTGGCCAGGAAGCACCACCAGCCTGTTGGCGGTGCTTTCTCAGCCATCTGCCCTGGCGGTTTCAAACCGCCAGGGTCAGAATGAGGGCCTGTGTGTTGTGAAAACGTGGTATGACGTACGCCTCGTTGTATGGCTGTGTGATTATGTATATTGGTTGTCAGGTGTTGTAACATGTTGTATGTATGTAGTGTCATGTGGAGGTGTGCAATGTGTTAGCTTGACAAAGTGTTTGTGTTGTTGTGGTTGTGGTGTAGTTGTGCAAATCGGTGGTGTTGTGTATTGTTGTGTTGGACTGTGCTGGTGCTGTGTGCCTGCGGGTTAGTGTGTGTATTGTGCATATGTATTGGCCGTGGTGTGTGTAGCATGGGTGTGCGAGTGTGTGGGTCTGTATGTGTGTGTGGGTGTGTGTGTGTGCTTATGGGTTTGTGGTTACGTGTGTGTGGCGCTGTTGCCTGCCATCCAAGATATATATGTTGTGTATGCGTGTGTACTTTGGGTTTTCCCTACAGTGTCAGGTAGGTTTGTGTACTCACGGTTGTTGTCTCCGTCGCCGTTTCCGTTGTCGTTTTGTGAGCAGGAGCAATGGTAGGATGTGCAGTTCAGGTTTCATGGCAGCTCCAGACAGGTATGTGTTCCTGAAGATGAGTGTCTCCTTTTATACAGTTGGTTTTCACCAGGGTTTTCATGGTGATGTGACTGCGGCGGAAACCTTGGCAGTGTGCAGCCTTGTAATATGTTCAGTAGAAACATGACCGCAATGGCGGTACAGGCAGTGGTTTGGATGGGTTCTGATGTGAAGACCGCCATTGTCATAATTTGCAGGTCTTTTCCGCTGGTCCGTCGGCGGTGCGGGTCGCCGCCGTCAACATGGCAGTCCTGGTACCGTTAAACTCATAATAACCCCCTATGTCTTTGGGGAAACTTACTCTGTTGAAAATCCCCATCAGGGCTCTAGCCACTGAATGTTCAGTAGTAGTCCTCAGAGGTATGGCCTCTGGGGACCTGTGGAGTGGCCTTCAAGACCAGTATAAACCTGTTGCCTAAGGCTGTCTTGGGGTCTGATGATGTCTACTCTTTCAAAGGGGGTGCCAATGACATGTAAGGGATTCAGGGGAGCTTTCAGCTTCTTCCCTGTCTTCCCACTGTTCTGGCAAGATAAGCAAGTTCTACAGGATGCATCTGAGGAAATCTTCATCTGGGGGCCAGTAAAAGTGGGATACAAGCCTGGCGAAGGGCTTGTCCTGCCCCAGATGTCTTGCCAGGGGTGTCTTATGAGACTCAGTAGGAAGGCCATGTAGCACAGGGGCACGGATAATGCATGTGTTGCCCCATGCAAAGGTGCCTTAGTCTCACTATACAAAAGGTCATTTTCCAAATATATGGGGGGATCTCTAGAGGTATCACTAGCTGCCAGCGCTTCAGCGTGCGGCCTCATGCCCTCCTTGGTTAGGCATTGCTTCTGTGCCTTACAGAACACTTCCCTTAAGGATCCTCCTCCTGCTTGTCATCCAACAACCTCAGGCAGGTCACCAAGAGAGGCAATGTCCGCACAGTAGGCTCTGGAGCGGCCTCCTCTGGTGTCCCATCCATCTCCACCATGGGACATTCAAGAGCTGTTTTCAAATGAACCTTGCCCTTCCCTCTCTTGGCAGTTGTCCGGGCCATTTTTCCAGGCTCCAGACCTTCTTGACTCTCCTCCTGAGCAGCTATGGACACACAAACCTACTCAGGCTACCCCAACATTTACCGATGTGACCTGATCTCCACTTACTTTCAGGCAGTGTGCTCAGGATCATTCCCTAACAGGCAGTCCACAGGCATGACAGGGCTCATAGCAACTTTCAGAAGACCTGAGACCCCTCCCAGTCACAGGGAATGAGAGCTACAGGGTAGTGGCTCCCCTATTTGTTTGCTACTACACAACCTGGTGAAATGAATTGGGAATCACTTCTCTGAGGACATCAGATGACACCTTACAGGAGTCATACTTGCTCCTGCCCACAGATGGTGCCGCTCTGCCTATACTCGGAAGTATTAGAAGGCATGTGGGCTATGGGCACCATCTCTGTGTCACCCAGAGACACTAGGGTAACCTCACTGACCCCCCCCCATCAACTGGGTCCATCTCCTCCCTAAGCACTATGCAAGCCAACCCTGTGTTTTTTTCCCACAGAGGGCTGTGCCCGCTTGGGACACTTGGTGGTGGGATGGAAAATACTTCTGCATGGAAATAAATGTGTAACCTTGCCCTGAGTACCCAACTCTATTGTTGTCTGGATCCCTAATGCTTATTTTTTGTCATAGGTGAACACTGATCATATGTGTATGCCATGACGTAGGACTCTCTCACGGATTGCGGTCTTGTTGGACTGGAAGGGGTGCCCAAAGCTCTGCCCATCATAGTGGTAGAAGGCTACTTCCTTCATCAGGAGTTAAGCAGCACAAAAGCGGTGGTGGCACCATATCGTGTAGTGATCAGTAGTTGTAAACATGCCCATTTTACCATGTCTCATTGAAGTGAGGTCTATAGTCTCAATCACATCAGACTGCTGCTGTGTGTCTAACTCACCCCTGGCCTTCATCAGTTTGATGTGGAAGTACATTTGTGATGAATATATGTGCTGAGTGCCTTGCGCTCGCATGAAACACGCTATACAAAAGGTGAAGTGGGGTACAGTACGCATATGGTAAATGTGTGTGCTGGCGGTGTGTATTTTTAAAGTAATACACTCTGGAATAGTACAAAGAGAGTGCACTACTAAACAGTGTGCACATACTGTATGATTGTGTTGCATGTGTCTATGTTGGTGGTGGCATAATGCATGAGGATAACACTGCTGTGGAGCCAGTGTGCTGTGAATGTACACTGAGTGCAAATGTGCCTGCACTGATACATTACATGGAGGCTCTTGTGTTCCATCTAGGGAGGCCAAGGCCTGCCTGGTGATAACAAGAAGAGTAGAAGAATCCCCCCAGACAGATTTGTGCATTGATGCATTCCTGTAAGCTGGGTGGGGCATGAACTGGAGAAAGAGAGAGACAGGTTCTCTTTGTGCATTTTAAAGGGCCCATTATGGAAATGCTTTTAACATACTCAGAATTTCTTTCAACATAAAACTTTTATGGTAGTATTATACATTTGAAATCTGTAAATTTTCTATTTTGCCAACTTTATGTGATGTTGACAATTGTCTACATTTAGCTTATTTCCTAATTACTATGTAATGGTTACCCTTTTACATTCAAAGATCACAAAAGCAATTAATAATGTATAGAACCTGTGAAAAATCTACATTTTCAACAATTTGAACTGGATTTTTCACAGACATAAGCTCTGATTACCCCCTTTTCCTCATTTGAATGGCTGATTTCACATATATTTTAGGAATTTCTCATTTTAACTATCATCCGCATTTGAGCATGAAGGCAGAGTATAGTTATAAGTTTGTTAAAGACTCCAGCATTTGTACAAAGGGAACAAATGTCCCTTTTAACCAATTGTGTGTAGACCACAATTATTGCCCATTAAATAAAATTTCACAGGAGCAGATGCCTTTTACCCAACTCCCTCAAAACAGATGCGCGCTCAGACTTTACTGATTATCTGAACCCTGCATCCGCTAGCGGGTAAGGGGCATGGGAATAGAAAAAGAGAGACCGTCTCCAGATCCAGTTCAACCGCGACTCTTGCAGCTAGCAAGGCTTGTTTGCGGTCTTTCTGTGTGGAAACAACTCTGCAGCCTCCAGCACGCTCTGGGACATCTTCTGACCAAAGGAGAAGTTCCTGGCACCTTCCGTTGTTGCAGAATCTTCGGCTTCTTCCACCCGGAGGCAGCCCTTTTGCACCTTCATCCGGGGTTTAATGGGCTCCTGCCCCCCCTGGACACTTGTGTGACTCTTGGACTTGGTCCCCTTCCTTTGCAGGTCCTCAGGTCCAGGAATCCGTCTTCAGTGTTTTGCAGTCAGTTGTTGTCTTTGCAGAATCCCCTATCTCGACTTTACTGTCTTTCTGGGGTAATAGGGTAACTTTACTCCTACTTTTCAGGGTCTTGGGGTGGGGTATCTTGGACACCCTTAGTGCTTTCTTACTATCCCAGTGACCCTCTACATACTACACTAGGCCTGGGGTCCATTCGTGGTTTGCATTCCACTTTTGGAGTATATGGTTTGTGTTGCCACTAGGCTTATTGTCTCCTATTGCATTCTATTGTGTTCTACAGTGTTTGCACTACTTTTCTGTTTACTGACCTGATTTTGGTTTGTGTGTATATTTTGTGTATTTTACTTCCTCTGAGATACTTTTGGCATATTGTCACTGAAATAAAGTACCTTTATTTTTAGTAACTCTGAGTATTGTGTTTTCTTATGATATAGTGCTATATGATATAAGTGGTATAGTAGGAGCTTTGCACGTCTCCTAGTTCAGCCTAAGCTGCTCTGCTATAGCTACCTCTATCAGCCTCAGCTGCTAGAACACCTCTAATCTACTAATAAGGGATAACTGGACCTGGCACAAGGTGTAAGTACCACAAGGTACCCACTATAAGCCAGGCCAGCCTCCTACAGAGGGCAGGAAAGAATGGGGCAGGGTATGGACTCGGATAACAGAGGGCAGGAGGGAGATAGGCAGGTGTACCAAACTGACCTTATAGGGCAGCGGTCAGGGGTTGCACCAGGACAGGGCAAGTGGGATGGCAGTGCAGCACAACGGATTATGGAAAGCAATAGGGAGGGGCCAGGCACCTGGACAACAAATAGCAGCGGGGAACCAGGGAAGGGCAGCAAGCTAACCATAACGGACAGACAGGGGGGACAGTTGTAGCATAATGAACAATGAAGCGCAGGAAGGAGGGGACAGGAGCACAACAACGGATCAGATAAGGCAGGAGGGAAGGAATCGGAGACTACACATGCTAAACAGAGGGCAGGGGGCAAGGGGGCAGGAGCAGCCAGCTGACCAGGGAAGGCAGGCGGTGTGGGCACTTGAAGCACAACATACCCTGGAAGACAACAGTGACACTACAATGGCATACACACAGACAACGGAGGGACAGCAGGAGGGATTTAGTTGCAGCAAGCTGACCACACTGGTTAGGTGGGAGGGGCTGTGACAGCACAGAAGACCATGCATGGCAAGCAGGAGGGTTACTGGCCACAGAACAGCCATGGTGGGCAAGAGGGACGGAGAAGGGGCATGCACAAACGATCATGAAGTACAGAAGGGAGGGGAAGGGGCTGGACATAGACAAGAAAGGGCAAGGGAAGGCACTTCACAACAGACAAAGCAGGGCAGACAATAGGGGCAGTTGCAGCAAAACAGAGCAGGAAGGGCAGAAGGGAGTGACAGCAAAATGGACCCTGGAGGACAGGAGAGAGGGGACAGGGGAATTGAACTCAGCCAGCCAAGGTGGAGGTCGCAGGGACAGGTGGCAGTCATCTGGCCATGCCAGGTATGTGGGAGGGGTTGTGGCAGTTCTACATAATGCTCAGAGTAGATAGGATAGGCAGCGGCAGATCCATAGAACATGGTGGGCTACAAAGGAGGGAAAAGGGGCATATACAGAGACATCGGAGGGCAGGGGGAAGAAGGGTGGAGGCAGCAAGATAAGCACAGAGGCTAAGCAAGAAGGCAATGATGGGGCATAGATTTGGGCAATAGAGGGCACGAACAGTAAGTAGAAACATCAAGCTAAATGGAGGGCAGTGGCAGCACATCAGACCATGCAGGGCAGGAGGAAAGCGGCTGGTACATAAACTAGAACAAAAGAGGGTAGGGAGGAGGTGAATGGGGCAGCAAGCTAACTGTCCAGGGCAGGCAGGAAGGGCAGTGACAGAACAATGGCCACACAGTGCTATAATTAGGGAGCAGTGCCATGGAGGGAGCAAGAGCAACAAGTTTAAGTGGGGGCAGCCAAGCCAACCCCCTCCACCACCGTACATTGCGATGGGCATCTTACTTACTGTTAAAAAAAACTAGAAATTCACTGAAAAAAACGAAGGTTACAGGGATGTTATAGTTAGGAACTAGAATTACAAAAATCTTAGAAATTTACTAAAAACTAAAAGTTACAGGGACATTACAGTTAGGTTCGGATTTTACATGAACAAAACCATAGAAATTCAGCTTTTATAGCTAGAGTTACTTCAAGTAACTATAACTTGTGCCCTAAGGTAACAATAACTCACGCCCTTGCCATGCACTGCTCATTTCCCCAGATATATATCGCTGATGAGATTTTCTATGCAATCATTGATAATATCACTGTAACATTTAGGGTAAAGTGGCATTATAGTGAGATTAAGATGTAAGTTAAAATACAATGTTCTGAAATAAAAGAAAACACTCATGTTATAGTAAAGTAGGTATATATGTATATATATATATATATATATATATATGTACATATATACATATATATATATATATGTATATATATATATATATATATATATATATATATATATATATATATATATATATATACACACACACATACACACACACATATGTAGTTATAGTTACTTAAAATAACTCTAATTATAAAAATTGCATTTCTATGGCTTTGATTGTGTAAAATCTGAACCTAACTATAACGTCCCTGTAAACTTTGTTTTTTTAGTGTGTGTGTGTGTGTATATATATATATATATATATATATATATATATATATATATATAGTTTTAGTGAATATAAATACATTCACTGAGAAAACAAAGGTAAAGTGACATTATAGTGAGGTTCAAATGTAAGTTAAAATATAATGTTCTCGAATAAAATAAAACACATGTTATAGCAATATATATATCATTTTATATATATATAAGTGCTCTGGGGTCTCTGCGAGTGGCCGGGAATATTCAGTACTTATAACTATTGCTAAGAATCCCCTAGAAGAGAAATATGGTTACTGTCCACTTCTCATTTTACATTAGTACCATGTCCTGTGTTGAATCTAGCCTCATAGTCCCTCATAGTCCCTCACTGCATTTGATGGAGAGCCACATGACTGCCTGTTTCCTACTGGCCACCAAGCCTCACATTGACTTCACTGTCTCATACTAAATAATTGTGATGTTGTATACTATAATAATGATTCTGGCCTCAAATAATAAAAAGAGCCCCTATTGGTGCTTATGGTGTTAGTGCTATACATGAAGTTACTGAGAGTTGAGGTTTCCTTCATATACACTCTGCCTAAGCAGCTGAATTGATAACTTTCAGCTGTGTGTGCATTTTAGCGGCACATAAACCCTACTAATTTCACAGACTCAAAGTATGCTTTTGAAGTAGCTCACAATTTTGGGCTTCTCTGGATAGAGCAAGGGTCCCTCAACTCAGTGTAAGCCCCAATCAAAAATAGGTTTTATGAAAAGGGTTTGACTGATGCTCTCCCGTTGCCTTCTAAAGTTGCTATTGTTAAATGTGCTCCTCATAAAAAATCCAGGATAAGTATATAAAGGTAAAGCTTTCTCTGAACTCCCAAAATGCAGTGGCAGAGGTTAATTTTATGAGGACAGGGGAGGGGGACGTTACACATGCACACATACATCTCACTAACACCCATTCATACACACCCATTATCAATGCTCACTAATAAATACACATACATTCAAACATGCATGCATACACACACAAAAAAATTACTTCAAAAGCAGCAGGTCTGACAGGAAAGCCTCGGAGGTCACAGGAGGGTTAGGAATGCTGCCTTCCATCATTGGCTGACCAAAGATCAGTCAATGAGGAAAGGCAGCAGTCCCAAGCCTCAGAGGTCTCAGGTCAGCCAATGAGAGAAGGCAGCAGTCCCAGTCTCGTCACAGACTGGGATGGGTCAATGATACTGCTGATCCCACCGCACTCTATATATATATATATATATATAAAAAACCTACTGGTGGTCGCCCGTAAGTAGTAATAGTTAGGACAATGTTTCCATTGAAACAAGTCAACAAAAATGTTTTTTGACTGGCCTATATCTTTGGCGCTGTTTGACAAATCTTAACAAAATTTTCCAAAATTTTCCAAAAAAGTGTTTCAGTGAATCTTGTTGTACACGGAAGTTTCGGGGTGATCGGTCAAGCAGGGGCCGAGAAAAAGGGGAGGTGTCAAAAAACATGCGTTTTCAATGTTCATTCCCACAACTACAGTCGAAACCGCTGGACGGAATTACACCAAATTTGAAAGAATGGTAGCTCTTGGTCCAGAGAGAGTGCTTTTTGCTTTTTGGTGTATATCCGTTCTGTACTTTTTGAAATAGTAAAAGAAAACTGAATATAGATATCTAGAGGTGAAAGGGTTCGTGAACAATACCAAGCTAGTGCAGGGAAATGAAGAGCTCTGATTGTCTGACAACACTTCAGCCTGGAAGTGTTGGCAGCCATCTTGGGACTCGGTAACAGAAATTAAAAAAAGAAAAGGGGCCAGAGTAGGGTCACTCTGACATCTTAGCTCTGGTGCTGGAGTTCCAGAGGGACTCCCCTGGGGCAAAAAGAAAATTATTTTTAATAATTTAGCTGTGATTCTGGGCTGAAATAAAAAAAAAAAAACAAGCATGGCCTCCTACGCTTGTGTTTATGAAGCCCCTGCGTGGGCCAGGTCCCAGGTGTAGGAGGCTGGCCTGGCTTATAGTGGGTACCTTGTGGTACTTACACCCTGTGCCAGGTCCAGTTATCCCTTATTAGTAGAATAGAGGTGTTTCTAGCAGCTTAGGCTGATAGAAGGTAGCTATGGCAAAGCTTAGGCTGAACTAGGAGACATGCAAAGCTCCTACTATACCACTTATATCATATAGCACAATATCATAAGAAAACACAATACTCTGAGTGACTAAAAAAAAAAAGGTCCTTTATTTTTATGGCAATATGCCACAAGTATCTCAGTGAGTACCCTCAGTAAGAAGGTAAGTAATATACACAAGTTATATGTACACAAACCCAAAACAGGTAAGTAATAGTAAGAAAAGTAATGCAAATAGTGTAGAATTACAATAGGATGCAATAGGTGAACATAGGTCTAGGGGCAACACAAACTGTAAAGAAATGGCTCCCTGTTGCAGTTACCCCCCACTTTTTGCCTGATACTGATGCTGACTTGACTGAGAAGTGTGCTGGGACCCTGCTAACCAGGCCCCAGCACCAGTGTTCTTTCACCTAAAATGTACCATTGTCTCCACAATTGGCACAACCCTGGCACCCAGGTAAGTCCCTTGTAACTGGTACCCCTGGTACCAAGGGCCCTGATGCCAGGGAAGGTCTCTAAGGGCTGCAGCATGACTTATGCCACCCTAGAGACCCCTCACTCAGCACAGACACACTACTTGCCAGCTTGTGTGTGCTGGTGGGGAGAAAATGACTAAGTCGACATGGCACTCCCCTCAGGGTGCCATGCCAACCTCACACTGCCTGTGGCATAGGTAAGTCACCCCTCTAGCAGGCCTTACAGCCCTAAGGCAGGGTGCACTATACCACAGGTGAGGGCATATGTGCATGAGCACTATGCCCCTACAGTGTCTAAGCAAAACCTTAGACATTGTAAGTGCAGGGTAGCCATAAGAGTATATGGTCTGGGAGTCTGTCAAAAACGAACTCCACAGCTCCATAATGGCTACACTGAATACTGGGAAGTTTAGTATCAAACTTATCAGAATAATAAACCCACACTGATGCCAGTGTTGGATTTATTAAAAAATGCACACAGAGAGCATCTTACAGATGCCCCCTGTATTTTACCCAATTGTTCAGTGCAGGACTGACTGGTCTCTGCCAGCCTGCTGCTAAGAGACGAGTTTCTGACCCCATGCGGTGAGAGCCTTTGTGCTCTCTGAGGACAGAAACAAAGCCTGCTCTGGGTGGAGGTGCTTCACACCTCCCCCCTGCAGGAACTGTAACACCTAGCAGTGAGCTTCAAAGGCTCAAGCTTCGTGTTACAATGCCCCAGGGCACTCCAGCTAGTGGAGATGCCCGCCCCCTGGACACAGCCCCCACTTTTGGCGGCAAGTCCAGGAGAGATAATGAGAAAAACAAGGAGGAGTCACTGGCCAGTCAGGACAGCCCCTAAGGTGTCCTGAGCTGAGGTGACTCTGACTTTTAGAAATCCTCCATCTTGCAGATGGAGGATTCCCCCAATAGGGATAGGAATGTGACCCCCTCCCCTTGGGAGGAGGCACAAAGAGGGTGTGTACCCACCCTCAGGGCTAGTAGCCATTGGCTACTAACCCCCCATACCTAAACACACCCTTAAATTTAGTATTTAAGGGCTGCCCTGAACCTAAGAATTTAGATTCCTGAAACTACAAGAAGAAGAGGACTGCTGAGCTGAAAAACCCCTGCAGAAGAAGAACAGAAGACACCAACTGCTTTGGCCCCAGTCTTACGGGCCTGTCTCCTGCCTTCCAAAGAAACCTGCTCCAGCGATACTTTCCAAAGGACCAGCGACCTCTGAATCCTCAGAGACTGCCCTGCTTCAAGAAAGACAAGAAACTCCCGAGGACAGCGGCACTGCTCCAAAAGAACTGCAACTTTGTTTCAAAGGAGCAGATTTAAAGACCCCTGCAACTCCCCGCAAGAAGCGTGAGACTTGCAACACTGCACCCGGTGACCCCGACTCAACTGGTGGAGAACCAACACCTCAGGGAGGACCCTCCGGCGACTCCGAGTCAGTGAGTAACCAAAGTTGTCCCCCCTGAGCCCCCACAGCGACGCCTGCAGAAGGAATCCCGAGGCTCCCCCTGACCGCGACTGCCTGAACCTAAAGTCCCGACGGCTGGAAAAGACCCTGCACCCGCAGCCCCCAGCACCTGAAGGAACGGAACTTCTGTGCAGGAGTGACCCCCAGGAGGCCCTCTCCCTTGCCCAGGTGGTGGCTACCCCGAGGAGCCCCCCCCTTGCCTGCCTACACCGCTGAAGAGACCCCTTGGTCTCTCATTGAAAACCATTGAAAACCCGACGCGTGTTTTCACACTGCACCCGGCTGCCCCCGCGCTGCTGAGGGTGTACTTTTTGTGCTGACCTGTGTCCCCCCCGGTGCCCTACAAAACCCCCCTGGTCTGCCCTCCGAAGATGCGGGTACTTACCTGCTGGCAGACTGGAACCGGGGCACCCCCTTCTCTCCACTGAAGCCTATGTGTTTTGGGCACCTCTTTGACCTCTGCACCTGACCGGCCCTGAGCTGCTGGTGTGGTAACTTTGGGGTTGCTCTGAACCCCCAACGGTGGGCTACCTTGGACCCAAAACTGAGACCTGTAAGTGATTTACTTACCTGCTAAAAATAACAATACTTTACCTCCCTCAGGAACTGTGAAAATTGCACTGTGTCCACTTTTAAAACAGCTTATTGTGTTTTATGTAAAAAGTATATATGCTACTGTGATTATTCAAAGTTCCTAAAGTACTTACCTGCAATACCTTTCAAATGAGATATTACATGTAGAATTTGAACCTGTGGTTCTTAAAATAAACTAAGAAAAGATATTTTTCTATAACAAAACCTATTGGCTGGATTTGTCTCTGAGTGTGTGTTCCTCATTTATTGCCTGTGTGTATGTACAACAAATGCTTAACACTACTCCTTTGATAAGCCTACTGCTCGACCACACTACCACAAAATAGAGCATTAGTATTATCTCTTTTTGCCACTATCTTACCTCTAAGGGGAACCCTTGGACTCTGTGCATACTATTCCTTACTTTGAAATAGTGCATACAGAGCCAACTTCCTACACAAACCATACACTCCAAAAGTGGAATGCGGATCACGAATGGACCCCAGACCTATGGGAGCTTGTAGAGGGTCACTGGGACTGTAAGGAAACAGTCAGGGTGCCCAAGATACCCCACCCCAAGACCCTGAAAAGTAGGAGTAAAGTACACCTACTACCCCAAAAGGACACAATAGTCGTGATAGGGGATTCTGCAAGAACCACAAACACCAGCAAAGCACTGAAGATGTATTCCTGGACCTGAGGACCTGCAAGGCAAGGGGACCAAATCCAAGAGTCGCGATAGTGTCCAGGGGGGCAGGAGCCCAGGAAACCCGGATGAAGGTGCAAGGAAGCTGCCTCTGGATGGAAGAAGCTTAGGATTCAGCAACAACGAAGAGAGCTAGGACCTTTTCCTTTGGATGGAAGATGTCCCACAGCGTGCTGAAGGTTGCAGAAGTGTTTCCACGCAGAAATACTGCAAACAAGCCTTGCTAGCTGCAAGGGTCACGGTACAGGTGGAGAAGTGTGGCTCAATGGTTAGAGCGGCAGACCCTGAAGCAGAGATCTGGCTCAAGACCAGGGTTCAAGTCCCGCTTTGGCAGGTCTTGGGCTCAATTCCCCTTGACCAGATAATTCTTGCCTCGGTGCCTAATCTAATTCATGGGTCCCACTCTGCAACTCTGGGCAATAGCTTGCTTAATCTCCACAACGGCCCCAACAGCGCTTGGATGCCTGGCTTCACCCTGGGGGTGCTCAGGAGTGGGTGCCTCACAGGGAAAAGCCAGGAGGGGTTCCATAGCGGTATGAGTACAGCGCCTTGAGACCCTAACGGGTGAGTAGTGCGCTATACAAGTGCTAATTTACATTTTTACAGGTTTTTGGGTGCTGCTAGGGACCAGGAAGGGCCAGGATGTCGTCCCTTGGAGGAGGAGACAGACGGGGTGTTCAGCAACTCAGAGAGCCCCACAGAAGCAGGCAGCACCCGCAGAAGTACTGGAGAAGGCACTTAGAAGATTTGTGAACTGGAGCTGGCTCAGAGTCACAAAGGAGGGTCCCACGACGTTGGAGTCCAACTCAGAGGGTTGAGCACTGCAGGATGGAGTGCTGGGGACCCAGGCTAGGCTGTGCATGAAGGAATCCTTGGAGTAGTGCACAGAAGCCGGAGCAGCTGCAAATCACTCAGTATACAGGTTTGCAGTCTAGCGTGGGGAGGCAAGGACTTACCTCCACCAAACTTGGACTGAAGGATCACTGGACTGTGGTAGTCACTTGGATAGAGTCCCTGTGTTCCAGGGACCACGCTCGTCAGGATGACAGGGGACCCAGAGGACCGGTGATGCAGTCTTTTGGTGCCTGCATTAGCAGGGGGAAGATTCCGTCGACCCACAGGAGATTTCTTCTTGGCTTCCAGTGCAGGGTGAAGGCAGGTGACCCCCCAGAGCATGCACCACCAGGAAACAGTCGAGAAAACCGGCAGGATTAGGTGCTACAATGTTGCTGGTAGTCGTCTTGCTACTTTGTTGCGGTGTTGCAGGCGTCCTGGAGCAGTCAGCGGTTGATCCTTGGCAGAAGTCGAAGAGGGAAGTGCAGAGGAACTCTGGTGAGCTCTTGCATTCGTTATCTGAAGAATACCCCAGAGGAGGGACCCTAAATAGCCGGAAAAGGAGGTTTGGCTACCAAGAAAGGTAAGAGCCTATCAGAGGGGGTCTCTAACATCACCTGCTGGCACTGGCCACTCAGAGCAGTCCAATGTGCCCCCAACACCTCTGTTTCAAAGATGGCAGAGGTCTGGGACACACTGGAGGAGCTCTGGGCAGCTCCCCTGGGAGGTACTGGTCAGGGGAGTGGTCACTCCCCTTTCCTTTGTCCAGATTCGTGCCAGAGCAGGGCTGGGGGATCGCTGAACCGGTGTAGACTGGCATATGCAGAGATGGGCACCATGTGTGCCCATCAAAGCATTTCCAGAGGCTGGGGGAGGCTACTCCTCCCCAGCCCTTCACACCTATTTCCAAAGGGAGAGGGTGTAACACCCTCTCTCAGAGGAAATCCTTTGTTCTGCCTTCCTGGGCCGGCGCTGCCCAGACCCCAGAAGGGCAGAATCCTGTCTGAGGGGTTGGCAGCAGCAGCAGCTGCAGTGGAAACCCCAGAAAGGCAGTTTGGCAGTACCCGGGTTCTGTGCTAGAGACCCGGGGGATCATGGAATTGTCCCCCCAATACCAGAATGGTATTGGGGTGACAATTCCATGATCTTAGACATGTTACATGGCCATGTTCGGAGTTAGTATTGTGATGCTATACATAGGTGGTGACCTTTGTATAGCGCACGCATGTAATGGTGTCTCCGCACTCACAAAGTCCGGGGAATTTGCCCTGAACGATGTGGGGGCACCTTGGCTAGTGCCAGGGTGCCCACACACTAAGTAACTTGGCTCACAACCTTCACTAAGTGAGGGTTAGACATATAGGTTACTTATAAGTTACTTATGTGCAGTGAAAAATGGCTGTGAAATAACATGGACGTTATTTCACTCAGTCTGCAGTGGCAGGCCTATGTAAGAATTGTCTGAGCTCCCTATGGGTGGAAAAAGAAATGCTGCAGCCCATAGGGATCTCCTGGAACCCCAATACCCTGGGTACCTAAGTACCATATACAAGGGAATTATATGGGTGTACCAGTGTGCCAATGAGAATTGGTAAATTTAGTCACTAGCCTGCAGTGACAAATTTAGAAAGCAGAGAGAGCATAAACACTGAGGTTCTGGTTGACAGAGCTTCAGTGATACAGTTAGGCACCACACAGGGAACACATACAGGGCACATACTATGAGCACTGGGGTCCTGCCTAGCAGGATCCCAGTGATACAAGGGCTAAAACAACATACATACAGTGAAAAATGGGGGTAACATGCCAGGCAAGATGGTACTTTCCTACACCATAGGCATGTTTAAAAGAAAGGGGGGGTGCATAGCGCCCCCACTCCTAGGATTATTCCTGCCCCGGTAACCACCACATCCCAGGGGCAAATAGTGAAAGAAATGCAGGGGAGCGCGCAGCCCCTCCTGCAGCCCTGGGGACCAATGTAGCTGAGCTACGTGCCCTAAGGAACTATAACTCATGCCCTTCCCATGCACTGCTAATACCCCCGATATTACAGCACTCATGACATCTTTTTTAACATCATTCTCAATATCAAAGAAGCATTAGTAGTAAAATTAATGAAGAAGAAACTATGCATGGCGGGGGTGCGAGTAATAGTTACCTTAGGGCATAAGTTATAGTTACTTGAAATAACTATAACTGGATAACTGGTGAATTTCTCAGCTTTTCTACGAGCAAATTCAGAACCTAACTATTGCTTCCCTGTAACCTTTGGTTTTTAAGTATATATATATATATATATATATATATATATATATATATATATATATATAAATAACTCAAAGAGCAGTCTCTTTCTTGTGTTACAATATGTTACAAAAGGCTTTCTATATCACAATGCAGTTTAAACAGTTTTAAATGCATTACACTTTGAAGGGCAACCAAGAATAAAACATACACGTCCCCACATAGTAAAGACAATATCACAGTTTCAGCCCAGATGCAAGTTTGGCACTGGTGTATTATCTAAAATGTGTACAGGTTTTTAATAGTTAAAATGATTACAGTTAATGTATGAAGGATAGTTTTTAAAATAAGCGGTTATTGTAGGATGTATCTCCTTCTAGTTCTCCTACATAATGCTGGTGAGGGGAATAATTGGGACTATGCTTGTGTTGTGGGGAGGTGAGTTGATGGTGATTGGTGGTGTTGGAGGATGAGGTGGTGGAGGTGGTGCAGGTGGTTCAAGCATAGGTGTTGCAGATGGAGGCGGCAGATGTATGAGAATAGCAGGTGTTGTGTCTACCACATTGAGATGCCTCTGTAGAATCTCTGCATGTGCTGCCCGTGAATATTGACATGTGCATTTTTTTTACTATAGCATGTATCATTTTCATGGCCAAGGCATGGTGCCTTACACTTGCTTCCCTAAACTTTCAAAGGTGTTCTTGGAACATCTTTGCCATGTCTTGATAACATTTCACAATGTAAGACAAGGCACAGGTCTGCCTCTCAGTCACCTGAGGGAGTCATTTAAGGGATGTAGCTATCTCATAGCAGCATAGCATGATTATCCTCCCACAAACCAGACTGTTGGTTAAATTGATTGCCCCCATGAGCAGCATTAGCCCATGTCAAACCCACGGCATGTGTGGCTAACCGATAAGGCCAGCAGGTTGTCCAGCACAGAGACGCTGGCATCTTGGAGGTTGTGGGTAGAGGGAATCATGAATAGGGAATAATTGCTCCTCACAAGGGTGTTCTCTCCCTTAGATGATTGAGAGGAAAGCTGAGATACGCCTTAATGGAAGGAGTGCGCATGAGATAGCACAGAGGTACCTGTGAGTTGTATTTGTGTAGTACTGACGTTTGCGTAGCTACAACAAGCATCTGCGGCTGCTTACCTTATGGTTGGAGACTGGTTTTCCTCAAAAGTGATTTAGGAGGAGTATTGCTCCCAGGCAGTTAACTGGGCTTCTTGATGATATTCTATGTGGAAGTAACAATGTCCTCATCTTTGTCTAGGTGATCCTCTTCCTCTACCAACTCTTTCTCCTCTTCCTTTTCTTCTTCTTCGTTTTGAGCAGTGCTGGCTACTGATATTGTCGTTTGGAGGAGAATTGTAGTCTCTCCTCAGATTTCTGGTTAGATGGTTCAGCATCCTCACCTTGAGCAATATTCTTAGAACCTGGAAGAAGAATATTTCAATAGATAAAGTGTATTAATTCCAGAGTTGTGTCTACATTTCAATGCAGTACTTTAATAAACATTGTTCTTCAAATAAATAATAAAGCTAGTACCATCTAAGAATAAGATATCATATGCAAGTAAGGGTTGATTCATGGAAGAAATTATTATATCTCAACATTGCAGATTCACCAGATCCACCCTTATAGATGATTTTTTTTTAAATCTCCCTTGAGGTCATCTCCTCAACCTGGGTCCTTGTAGTTGGAGTCTCTATAGCATCTCGAGCTCCAGCAGCTACAGAAGAAATAATTAGGTTACATTTATATTGCAATTCTATAGTAGCCAATATGACCAAAAATGGAGACACATTAGAGATATTAGACATACTTAACAGAGAATATGTAGCATCAAGAAATAACCTTTTAACGGTTGATAAACTTACGCACTAGAGATAAATTAGTTTGCAAAGGGACTAATGATGAGATATAAAATCTAAAATCATAGGTTCCCGGATTTACCTGACAGACAGATAGGAAAGGGCCTAATAGCAGCTGCCAGGAAGTCCCCTGATGCCATTGTTGTGGGTTTTCTTAAGGAGGACACCAGGGGCTGTTGTATGAAAGATGTTGATAAGAGAAAGAGGCTACCCTACTGGAGTAAATCATAGTAAATCATACATGAATATGCTAGCTATCTGAATTCAGTACTCATTCTGAGATCCACATCGATTGTTATCCTGGAAGTTAAAATAAGGCTTAACACATATATTAAGTCTGAAGAAATTGAGTGACATATTGAGCACGGTGCCAATAGGGATTTGTGACAATAGACATACAGCTAACCCATCTGTAATAAATAAAGAGTTAAAACCTTAGGCAAAAGGGGAGGCATTTAACTTACCAGGGTGTGCCATCTACTGTGTGGTGCCAGTCTGGGTTTGGTGCACTGCTAGGAGCAGTTGTCGATGTTCGGCAGGTGGTGGATGGGTCAACAACTTAGTCCTTAAAAATGATCAAATAAAAGGATCTGTACATAATAGAGTATCAGTACTGCAAGGCCAACCGGCCTTGCACGGTATAAGCTTGTAAGGAAGAAGGAAGCAAAACTGGTTACAATTGCTTGCTTGCCTTTTGAGTGTGTTTCTAACAGAGACATTGTTTTTGAAATGAGAGACTGCACAGAACGCCCCCTTGCCCCCAATTAGAGAATCATTGGGTAGAAACATATAAAAAGTCCCAGGAATTTGTGAGGAGCGGACACAAAGAATGCTAAAATGACATAATACTAATAACTCAACCTATACAATAAAGATTAAGCTGATAAAATATATTAGGTGTTATATAGGGAACAGGCTAATTTATTAGAGGAAGTAGGGATATGTGATGTAAAATGCTTTGGGCTTTTTCTAATATTTGTTTTATATAATGACTGCTGATATTACCATAATAATTACCTTCATTCTGATACATAAGATTTATATGGTGAGAGTATTTAATCTACTATTGTGAAATACCAACAGTTGTGTGTGTCTACTGTAGTCTAAGGAAGGTGCATGTATATGACACCCTGAAGATAAGAGTTTCTCTGTCAGGCTTGTCTGAATAATCGCACTCTGAATCTAGATGAGCTAAACGCATCAAAGAGAAGAGAGCAACCTGCCCATTCTCCTTTTCTCCAAAGAGGATGCAACCTGCCTTGTCCCCTTGGGGATGGGGAGATGTAAATGGTTGTGGACCCCTGTTGCAGCACCAGCACTTTTCCCTGATGCCCCATATGCCAAAAAATACATCTCATATGCCATTGTCAGTATTTTGCCACCTGTATGCGGTATGCCAAGAATTGCCTCCAGTATGACAGCGTCAACATTTTGCAATTGGTGTCCCATATTCCACATATTGCCTGTAGTATGTAATTACCAAGTATTGCCTCTAGTATGCCAGAAGTAGCAATTTGTCAAATGTGCTGTTATGCTAAGAATTACCTTCAGCACGCAAGAACCATATTTTTACTATTGGTGTCTCTGTAAGCCAAGAATTACTTTTAGCATGCTAAGGATTCACAAGAATATAGCATGCCATGTTACATTTACTCACTAACATTCATTCCCAATCTCACTTACTCATTCTCACACACTTACTCGCCCATTACTGATCTAATTTCACTTACTCTTATTCACATCTGAACTCACTCTTACTAAAACGTTTTCAGTCATACATCTGAATATTCTTATGTTCACGGTCTCATACACTCACTCTTACACTCACTCACTTTCACTCACTGTTCCACTCACTCATTTTCACTCACTCTGAATTACATGCATTCACTCTCACTTTCATTCACTCATTCTCACTTGTTCATTCTAATGTGTTCATTCTAACGCAGTCCCACTTTCTTGCACTTATTCTTACTCCCACTCACTCATTCACACTGAACCTTAGCCACACCTACTCACACTCACACATTTAGACTCCCTTGTGCTCACTCTGACTCACACATTAATTCTCATTCCCTTTCACTCACTTGCACTCACTCTTACTTTCACTCACTCAATCTCACTCAGTCTTAATCCCTCTCACCCACTTTCATTCATTCATACTGTTCCTCATTCTCACTCACTCATTCTCACTAATACCAATTCCTACTCTCACCCACTCACTCATTCTCACTCTTTAATTCTCACTCACTGTCACACGTAGTCATTCTTGCTTTTAATCACTATTTTCACTCACTCATTCATTCTTACTCATGTACACTCACTCCTACCGTTACTCACTCATTCTCATTCATTCACACTCACCCTTACTCTCATGCACTCATTCTTACTCAATCTCACTCACTTACACTCTCTCGTGCTTTTATTCACTCATTCTCACTCACTCACTGTCACTGACTCTCATCAACTCACTGTCACTTTAACTCACACACATATGCTCACACATACACAAACGTACACACACAGATGCTCTCGCTCTCTCTCTCACACATACACAGACACAATCTCTCCCACACTCATGCACACAACACTTGAAAGCATTGTTTAAATACTTCCCTGCCTGGGCACGTCCCATCTGAGTTTCTGGGGGCACATGTACCCTCAGGGCAGCCACACAACTCTTCCCCACCTCAAGCAGCGCTGAAACATAAAACTGAAAACTCGAGCCTCCACCATTGCAGGTTTCAGATTCTTGATTTTTTAAACCAGCACTTATTAACTATGTGATGAGTTGAGAAAGGGTGGGGTAACATACTGATTGGAGTGTAGTCCTGTGCCCCCCAGGACTTAATCCTACTGCACCTGGGGCTACGTTTAGCAGTGATGCTTCAGTGCATCACAAATGGGGATTCACTGAGGCAGGCTAGGCCCCTAAGGCCAGGGCTGGGACTTCATCGGCTCTGGACAATCTCTCTGATGGCTGGAGCAGGCACATTAATGGACCTACACCAATTATCAGGTAGATATAACTGCCTCAGGTTGCGCCTTGAACCAAGGGTCAGCCTTTTTTACTATACCAACCGTGACTAATCTGTCAGAAAATATGGAAGGAGGAGCCTGGATGCCCATAAGGGTGAGCCAACTCTGTTTTTTGTAGAATGTGGGCATATTTGCACTCCCACGGATTGAATTTAGCTATAGTGCCATCTAGAAGCTCCTATAATCACGTTTTGGCTTTCATCTAAGAAAAACTGTATAGAGGGCAAAATTTATCATTACACAGTTCGTCCAAACCAAGTTGTGAGTCAGGTGAGAATGACGTTCAGAGAATGACGTTTGTGAAGATCCTCAAAGGAGGAGGAATGAGCAAATCTAGCATTAGCATACAGAAGTAAAAATGTTTGACTATGGGCCATTTACAATGCACAGTAATGGTACCAAAAATCAATAGAAGCTGAACAGCAAATTAGAAAAACTGGTAAATATGAACTCATGATGAGAAGAGTTTCTTCTTTAAGCTTTGCCTTGGCCCAGGGTCATGGAAGATTCCAAACAACTTAATCTAAAGCAAATAATCTGTAAATGATGTTTGATACTTATTTTTCCCTCATTCCTCAAGTGAAAGCTGTGGTTAAGGGGGTCAACACAAACCTCTCCTTCCTCTGAAAAGTGAATTCTATTCTCAAAAACAATCACCATGCAGAGTTCAATAGCGCATTTTACATGGCACATCTTAACTGTTGAAAGTCATTCACATAAGGCTCCCTAATAAACTCACTGACAGGGATCAAAAGTTGAAATATCAAGAAGCTAGAATCTGCCTGAGTCTTTGCAAACGTGTCCAATCACACCGTCTTTAAAAAGTGTTTCACTGATGAAGTTCAAGGTTCTCTGCCCTGTCCAAGGAATTAGTACTGGAGGATAATACCCAAAATACCCACACCCCGTCGCAGCCCTACACACCAGCCAGTTAGCTGCACTCATGAACTGCCCATAGCATCACCCCGCAATCCTTCAAACGGCTGTGACACAGAGGTATATTGGGAGTGCAGGGCTCTTTGATATAGGACTCATTAAAACCCTAATTATGGGCCCGAGATCTGACTTAAATTATATGCAGTGCAGAAAACTGCTGAAAACAAAACCTTTCAAACGTTTCCTCTAACTGAGTTTACACACAGCAAAGGAGTCACAACGGAAAACGTCTCCCTTGCCAGCTATTCTAACCACCCTCACTAATGAACAAAGCTGATTTCATACTGCCAAAATGCGCAGCACCCTGAAATAATTGACAGGAGACAAATGCAACGCGCTCTCCAAAGTCCTTAAATGAACAAATTAATGAGCATCGAGCACGTTTTAAAAATGTAGATTTTGGACCAGCATCCTGACAATACGAATTCTGATCGAATCGAGATGAAATATAACCACGTGCAAAAATCCAGAGAGCAGCGTCACCCTTAGTTACCTTCCTGTCAGTGAACCTGTTCTGTGCAACTGGCTCCTTCCATCGAAATGCGAGAACTGCAGGTGAAATCTGACAGCCAGCGAGTTCTTTCACCTTATTACAAGGAAGCATGCTGAGCGCTATGTTCCACTACATAAAGATTACAAAAGAACCGGCAGGGCTACATTCTGTCAGGCCATGTGGTTATTGACATCTTTTCCGCCCGTTGTCAGCGCTTTTGATTATAACTAAATTCAGGCCATCCCCCAAAAGCCAGGTGTTTTTTAGGGATCCTACATCGACCTATCACTTAAATGTAAAAGGATATGAAATGCAGACTTGGTAATTGCCCATACTTTGAAAATGTCCTGAATCACCCCTCGTAGCAAGTATTTTTTGCAGTGTACCCCGAATTACAATGGGCATAGAAATGAAATGAAGTGGTGGGTTTTCAGCCGTATCTTAGCTTCTGACATTCGTCGCAGCATTTATATCTGCGAGCTGCTTCTATGCCGAGGTGACGCCCTCTTTTGCTCTGTTTTGTACTTCCTTGAAGAAAAGGTTGAGTGTATGTGAGGGGGGCTGCGGTTCGGTTGTATCTCTGGTTGTCAGTGATATTTATGTGAAGGGGTTCTGGACCTGTGGTAACAAATGCCACACATAAGAATTGGTAAAAGAGGGTTAGTTGCAGATTTTTCAGTATATGTTTGTGTTACCTTAATACGTAGAGCAGAGATACCAAATGTGTCCAGGGTGCAAAAAAGGCTCCCTCAGTTAAGAAGATCAAAAGCCTTTTTTGTATCCAGCAGCAATATCTGCGCTGGGATCTGTTTGACGCTAAAAACATCCAGGACTTCAATTAAAACATTTAGGGGCAGGTTTACTAAACTGTCATCCAACGCAGCACAGCAGCCAAAAATGCTGTGCTGCTTTGTGTGAAATGGGGGAGCAGGAGAGTACAATTTCTACAGAGATATGTCTCTCTTCTCCCCTCTCCTACCGCCAGCACAGATGTTAGTTGCTGTGCGCTACACACACACTTTTGTGCCATAGAGAAAGGGTGCGTGTGTGTGAGTCTAGCATAGGTTTTTTTACTGGAAGGGTACCCTTCCAGTGCAAAATACTATGCCTAGGCAACTTACAAGGCAGTGTGGCACACATGCAAAGTGAGAAAAGAAAGGAAAAATGAAAAGATTTCTCCTTTTAACGCGTAGTTTCGAAAGGCGCTATTTTTTTACGCAAAACCCTGTCTCACATTTTTATTAGATAAGGTTTTCCATCAGAAAGGGTGGGTGGTTGCATGCGAACGCCCATGTAACGCTCCCTTGATGCTAAGCAATGCAAAGCAGAGCTTTGCGCTACTTTGCATTATTTTTAGTCAATGTCTAGGGCAAAACAAGCTTGCACTGGGAAGCTAATAATTAAAAAACATTTTGTACTGGTTTGCGTCACTTTCATAACGCAAATCCAGCGCAAAATGTTAGTAAATCACAACCTTTTTCAATTCTACGTGCTAGAAGAAAGTTGTCTACCTGGCATAAAATCACACTAATCCATGCTTATCAGCTGTCCTACCACTTGATTTTATCTATTTTCCAATGGCTTGATTATTACTTTCTAATCAGTATTTAGAAGGCTGCTTGGTCAGTAAGCATTAATATTCTCAGTGTGTTTATCTTTGTTGAGAAAACTGGCCACCATGGCTCTATCAAATGAGGGCAGAAAATGTCCTCTTTGTAGTATATAATTTGTATATATTGAGTTGAAATGTTTGAAAAATCTTAAAAAACTCAGTTGGAAAACTATATGCACCACAAGCTTTCCTACCTGGTGGAGCCTTTACTGCTACACCTTCTTCTTTCAGCTTGAATGAGGATAATAATACAAAGGATGCCCTCCTGTCTAGTCTTGGCATTTGGATACTGCCCCAAAACTCTCTACGATTGGCCTTATCCACGAATTGTTCAATACCATACATTTCTCCAAAATCTTTTCGAACCATATTTGTATAATAATTACCAAATAGGTGCTACGAGTATTTGTCTCTATATCCCAGATGAGTTAATACTGTTTTGGGCTTTTTTCCTGAATCTGCCAGCCTAAAACTCTACCCAAATATTCACTCCTTCATATAGTTTTTGTAAGTATTCTTTACTTGAAAGACAGACCTGCTCGTAATAATAATTCTGCATCTGCTGTTTAGCCTGCTTACATTTCTTCATATTAGTGGCCGATCTTTGCTTCGCATATATTTCATGCATCATCTTTACCCAAAGCTGAAGATCCTCTATTCATTTTCTATGATCCCTCTTTTTTGTTATAGCCCTAGAAATCAAATCAGCTTCATTAGTCGCCAGAAAGGCATCCCATATCATGTAGATGCTGGATGTGCCTTTGTTTGTTTCAAAGTATTGCATGATTTCTGTCTCAGTTCCCGAAACCCAAGCCTCATCTTCCAGCCGTATTTTATTTAAATGCCATCTGAATGCAGAACGAGTCTTCCTAATACCTATTACATGTATCTCAATGAGCGAATAGTCTGAAAAGCTGTTTGCTTAATGTTTACGGTAGTAGAGACTGATTTCAGTAGCTGTTAGAAAGTAATCCAACCTGTCTGCTGATTTATGTCTATTAGAGGCACAGGTATATTCTCTTAATGTTGGAAATGTATTCCGCCACTGGTCAGTTAAGTTTAAACTACACTAGTGCTCCCAGAACAGTCTAGTTGTTTAACATTTATTTTGCTTGCAAATGGTTGTTGACAAATCTAAACCTGTGTTTTCGAGTAAATCAAAATCTCCACCTAAACTCGTCAGTTTACCCAGGAGATGCATGACAGACTGAAACAACTCCACCAATGGACCTGGGCTGTCTTCAATGGGAGCACATATCGTAGCAACAGTCACTGCTTCATTATCTATTTGACCATTAAACCATGCCCATCGCCCCTCATTGTCTGCCTGAAATGTACAAACTTTCCATCTCAAGTGCTTGCTGACAAAAA